>NC_142780.1:10941266-11307100 GCF_988280905.1 Pimephales promelas | reverse complement strand
AAAGAAGAAAAAAAAATCATATTTTCCACAAACATATAAAAATTAAAGCTGCAAGCAGCGATGGGCGGGCCCTCGCACCTGTAGCGCATCGGGGTGTGAGGCGGCCGCGTTGCATATTCTGCAGCTTAGCCAGTGCGGCTGTGCATTTGCTACGCTGCTTAATTAAAGGTCACTTCCTGTCGCCAGCAGGTGGCACTATGACTTGGGTGAATGTCAGCATGTAGATTTGTTCAGGGCGGGACTCTTGTCAAATGTGTACAATTTGGTGCAGATCTGGGCATTTACAGCCAAGTTACTACAACTTCCTGTTTCATGGCGAATTATTGAGGCCACGGACTCGCCCAGTGACGAAAATGCACAGATAGCACAACTTTTCATCGTCAATGCCTTTAGAAGGCACAGCAGAAATGAGAAGTCGATCCGACTAAATTCCTAGGAGGAGTTTGTTAAAGTACGTAATGAGTAAATCATCCAAAAATGGCGGTAAAATTAGAAATGTCCGACTTCCTGTTGAGTTTAGGGCATCGCTTCAAGAGACTTTTCTGTGCGTCTGGACATGGTAGATGTACCACAGAAATTTCGTACATATTGGTCAAACATGTGGCGGGGGCTGCTTCGTTAAAGGTCACTTCCTGTTTCCAGCAGTTGGCGCTATGACTGTGGATAAATGTCGGCATGTAGATTTGTTCAGGGCGGGACTCTTGTCAAATGTGTTAAATTTTGTTCAGATCTGGGCATTTACATCCAAGTTATTACAACTTCCTGTTTCATAGCGAATCATCAACGCCACGGACACGCCCATCGACGAAAATGCGTAAATAGCACAATTTAACATCATCAATGCCTTTAGAAGGCACAGCAGAAATTTGAAGTCGATCCGACTAAATCCCTAGGAGGAGTTAGTTAGAGTACGTAATGAGTAAATCATCCAAAAATGGCGGTAAAATTAGAAATGGCTGATTTCCTGTTGAGTTTAGGGCATCGCTCCACGAGACTTTTCTGTGCGTCTGGATATGTTAGTTGTACCACAAAAATTTCGTACATGTCGGTCAAACATGCGGCGGGGGCTGCTTCGTTAAAGGTCACTTCCTGTTGCCACTAGGTGGCGCTATGACTGTGGGTGAATGTCGGCATGAAGATTTGTTCAGGACGGGACTCTTGTCAAATATGTAAAATTTCGTGCAGATCTGGGCATTTACAGCCAAGTTACAACAACTTCCTGTTTCATGGCGAATCATCGACGCCACGGACACGCCCATGGACGAAAACGCACAGATAGCACAACTTTACATCGTCAATGCCTTTAGAAGGCACAGCAGAAATGTGATGTCGATCCGACTAAAGCCCTAGGAGGAGTTAGTTAAAGTACGTAATGAGTAAATCATCCAAAAATGGCGGTAAAATTAGAAATGGCTGACTTCCTTTTGAGTTTAGGGCATCGCTCCAAGAGACTTTTCTGTGCGTCTGGACATGGTAGATGTACCACAGAAATTTCGTACATGTCGGTCAAACATGCGACGGGGGCTGCTTCGTTAAAAGTCACTTCCTCTTGCCACTAGGTGGCGCTATGAATGTGGGTGAATGTAGGCATGTAGATTTGTTCAGGGCGGGACTCTTGTCAAATGTGTAAAATTTCGTGCAGATCTGGGCATTTACAGCCAAGTTACTACAACTTCCTGTTTCATGGCGAATCATCGACGCCACGGACACGCCCATCGACGAAAACGCGCAGATAGCACAACTTTACATCGTCAATGCCTTTAGAAGGTACAGCAGAAATTTGAAGTTGATCCGACTAAATCCCTAGGAGGAGTTCGTTAAAGTACGGAGTGTGTAAATCGTCCCAAATCGGTCGCCGAATTCAAAATGGCGGACTTCCTGTCGAGTTTAGGGTATGGGTTCTTGAGGCTTTTTTGTGCGTCTGGTCATGGTAGATGTACCACAGAAATTTCGTACATGTCGGTCAAACAAGCGGTGGGGGCTGCTTCGTTAAAGGTCACTTCCTGTTGCCAGCAGGTGGCGCTATGACTGTGGGTGAATGTCGGCATGTAGATTTGTTCAGGGCGGGACTCTTGTCAAATGTGTAAAATTTCGTGCAGATCTGGGCATTTACAGCCAAGTTACTACAACTTCCTGTTTCATGGCGAATCTTCGACGCCACGGACACGCCCATCGAAGATAACGCGCAGATAGCACAACTTTACATCGTCAATGCCTTTAGAAGGCACAGCAGAAATTTTAAGTCGATCTGACTAAATCCCTAGGAGGAGTTCGTTAAAGTACGGAGTCTGTAAATCGTCCAAAAATGGCCGCAAAATTCAAAATGGCGGACCTCCTGTCGAGTTTAGGGTATGGGTTCTTGAGGCTTTTTTGTGCGTCTTGACATGATACACGGCCCCACCAAATTTCGTGCATGTAGGTTGAACGTGGACGAGGGGCTAATTTTTTCCAATTTTCTAGGTGGCGCTAGCGTGCCATTTTGCCCCGCCCATCTGCGAAACCCACAAAATACGAAATTTTTCACCAGTCCTGACATGCGTGCCAAATTTGGTGAGTTTTTGAGCATGTTGCGGCCCCGAAAATGGCACTTACTTTGCAGAAAAAAGAAAAAAAAAAAAATTAAAGCTGCAAGCAGCGATGGGCGGGCCCTCGCACCTGTAGCACGTCAGGGTCTGAGGCGGCCACGTTGCATTTTCTGCAGCTCAGCCAGTGCGGCTGTGTATTTACTACGCTGCTTCGTTAAAGGTCACTTCCTGTTGCCAGCAGGTGGCACTATGACTGTGGGTGAATGTCGGAATGTAGATTTGTTCAGGGTGGGACTCTTGTCAAAGGTGTAAAATTTCATGCATATCTGGGCTTTTACAGTCAAGTTACTACAACTTCCTGTTTCAAGGCGAATCATCGACGCCACGGACACGCCCATCGACGAAAACCCGCAGATAGCACAACTTTACATCGTCAATGCCTTTAGAAGGCACAGCAGAAATGTGAAGTCGATCCGACTAAAGCCCTAGGAGGAGTTAGTTAAAGTACGTAATGAGTAAATCATCCAAAAATGGCAGTAAAATTAGAAATGGCCGACTTCCTGTTGAGTTTAAGGCATCGCTCCAAGAGACTTTTCTGTGCGTCTGTCCATGGTAGATGTACCACAGAAATTTCTTACATGTCGGTCAAACATGCGGCGGGGGCTGCTTTGTTAAAGGCCACTTCCTGTTGCCAGTAGGTGGCACTATGACTGTGGGTTAATGTCGGCATGTAGATTTGTTCAGGGCGGGACTCTTGTCAAAGGTGTAAAATTTCATGCATATCTGGGCTTTTACAGCCAAGTTACTACAACTTCCTGTTTCAAGGCGAATCATCGACGCCACGGACACGCCCATCGACGAAAACCCGCAGATAGCACAACTTTACATCGTCAATGCCTTTAGAAGGCACAGCAGAAATGTGAAGTCGATCCGACTAAAGCCCTAGGAGGAGTTAGTTAAAGTACGTAATGAGTAAATCATCAAAAAATGGCGGTAAAATTAGAAATGGCCGACTTCCTGTTGAGTTTAAGGCATCGCTCCAGGAGACTTTTCTGTGCGTCTGTCCATGGTAGATGTACCACAGAAATTTCTTACATGTCGGTCAAACATGCGGCGGGGGCTGCTTTGTTAAAGGCCACTTCCTGTTGCCAGCAGGTGGCGCTATGACTGTGGGTGAATGTCGGCATGTAGATTTGTTCAGGGTGGGACTCTTGTCAAATATGTAAAATTTCGTGCAGATCTGGGCATTTACAGCCAAGTTACTACAACTTCCTGTTTCATGGCGAATCATCAACGCTTCGGACACGCCCATCGACGAAAATGCGCAGATAGCACAACTTTACATCGTCAATGCCTTTAGAAGGCACAGCAGAAATGTGAAGTCGGTCCGACTAAATCCCTAGGAGGAGTTCGTTAAAGTACGGAGTGTGTAAATCGTCCAAAAATGGCCTCCAAATTCAAAATGGTGGACTTCCTGTCAAGTTTAGGGCATCGCTCCAAGAGGCTGTTTTGTGCGTCTGGTCATAGTAGATGTACCACAGAAGTTTCGTACATGTCGGTCAAACAAGCGGCGGGGGCTTCTTCGTTTAAGGTCACTTCCTGTTGCCACTAGGTGGCGCTATGACTGTGGGTGAATGTCGGCATGTAGATTTGTTCAGGGTGGGACTCTTGTCAAATATGTAAAATTTCGTGCAGATCTGGGCATTTACAGCCAAGTTACAACAACTTCCTGTTTCATGGCGAATCATTGACGCCACGGACACGCCCATCGACGAAAACACGCAGATAGCACAACTTTACATCGTCAATGCCTTTAGAAGGTACAGCAGAAATTTGAAGTTGATCCGACTAATTCCCTAGGAGGAGTTCGTTAAAGTACGGAGTGTGTAAATCGTCCCAAATCGGTCGCCAAATTCAAAATGGCGGACTTCCTGTCGAGTTTAGGGTATGGGTTCTTGAGGCTTTTTTGTACGTCTGGTCATGGTAGATGTACCACAGAAATTTCGTACATGTCGGTCAAACATATGGCGGGGGCTGCTACGTTAAAGGTCACTTCCTGTTGCCAGCAGGTGGCGCTATGACTTAGGGTGAATGTCGGCATGTAGATTTTTTCAGGGCGGGACTCTAGTCAAATGTGTAAAATTTTGTGCAGGTCTGGGCATTTACAGCCAAGTTATTACAACTTCCTGTTTCATGGCGAATCTTCGACGCCACGGCTACGCCCATCGACGAAAACGCGCAGATAGCACAACTTTACATCGTCAATGCCTTTAGAAGGCAGAGCAGAAATTTTAAGTCCATCCGACTAAATCCCTAGGAGGAGTTCGTTAAAGTACGGAGTCTGTAAATCGTCCAAAAATGGCCGCCAAATTCAAAATGGCGGACATCCTGTCGAGTTTAGGGTATGGGTTCTTGAGGCTTTTTTGTGCGTCTTGATATGATACACGTCCCCACCAAATTTCGTGCATGTAGGTTGAACGTGGACGAGGGGCTAATTTTTTCCAATTTTCTAGGTGGCGCTATCGTGCCATTTTGCCCCGCCCATCCGCGAAACCCACAAAATACGAAATTTTTCACCAGTCCTGACATGCGTGCCAAATTTGGTGAGTTTTTGAGCATGTTGCGGCCCCGAAAATGGCACTTACTTTGCAGAAAAAAGAAAAAAAAAAATAATCCTAACAGTTTCAATAGGGTCCTCGCACTGTTAGTGCTCGGGCCCTAATAATAACCCTAACAGTTTCAATAGGGTCCTCGCACTGTTAGTGCTCGGGCCCTAATAAAAACAAAAATAAAAACTTTTTTCAAAATTTAAAATAATAAGAACCATTATTCTCTGGGTTTCTTCGGGTCAATAATGAAGCGTTTAAATAAAAAAATGTAAAAAATCGTAGCTTCATCGGAATGGTCCGAAACTTGGTGACTTTAATGGTACTTGGTATATGAACAGCCAAAAAAATTGGGGACAGGATTTGAAAAGTCTAAGTGGTCGTAAAAAAAATAGTCACACTCAGGACCTTCGGGTCAAAAATGCCAGGAGTCAGGAAATGAATGGGAAATTGGCAAAAATGTGAAAATACTGAGTTTTTTTTGTGCGTACAATCTACAAATCAGCAACGATCTTGAAAAAAAGCACACAACAGTGAAGGGGTGAATCTATAAAACATCAAGAGTGCAAAACAGACACATCCACACACACACACAAACACACCTTTATACACAAACACATCGAAAATTCAGATTATGGCATCCATCTAATTTCAAAAATTGGTTTTATGAGGCCTAGGCTTGACTCCAAAATGAAATACAGCTTTGAAAAAAATAAATAAATAAATATTTTTTCTATCATATTCAATGGGGGAAAATTTTGTCATAATTATTGCATTAATATTAATTATAAATTTTTGTATTTTTGAAACATTCTCAAAACACCAAAAAAGAAAAGAAAAAATATTATAAAAAAAACAAGTAAAAAAAAAAAAAAGATTTTCTTTTTAAAATATGAATCCCGCCCTTTGGGTCAATTTTGACCCGAAGTTCCCGAGTGTGACTGTTAAACGAAGAACCCCCAGAGGGTTAATAACTGAGCACCAAATCAATATCAATAGATTGAATTCTGATCATGTGACACTGAATACTGGAATAATGATGCTGAAATTCAGCTTTGCCAAAACGGACAAATTAAATTTAAATTCAAACAATATCTGACAATATTTTACTTAATTTTGGATTAAATACATTATTTTAGTGTTATTTAGATACTACTATAGTTGTATATGAGTGCTTATGTGTGCTCACCTGAGGCCTGGACTTCTGTGACGTACTGCAGGAGTTCCTGGCCCTGGTGTATGACATGGAATGTGAGGTTGTTCATGGTGAGAGCTTTATCAGCGTGATGTTGCAGTCTCTGCTCAGCTAGCGTTAGATCCTCAGTGTCGAACTCATTCATCTGCTGAGACAGCTCCTCGTTCCACGACTCCAGGTCTGAGATGACCTACAAAACAACACCATAATGTATCAGTAATCATATCATTGAACAAACACGGTTTTTAATTCACTGTATTAGTCTGAAAATGCAGTATTTGGAAATATACAAAATAAAGTATTTGAAAAATGTAGTATTCATGTTCTGTAAATGGACCATGCAAACTCCATATTATAATTAATTAAGATTAAGATAAATCTAAGACTGTAAGACTGAGGTAAACATGTACAGTTCAATGGGTTGTGCTTTTATGTAATCTGCTGTGAAGGCATATTGGCAATAAAAAATAAACATTCCCAGAAATGACGTTGAACATGCAAGCGAAAATTAAAAACTAAATAGGCTATAAAGAGTTGCCCTGACAACAGGTGAGTAAAAACAGAAGCGCTTGGCAAACAGTTCACTTCAGCAAATAAGCACAATTCTTACATCACGTCACACAGAGCATATTCAAAACTTTACAATGCAACTTAATAACAATACACAAGTCAAAACACATTGCTTAAGTTCCTAAAAACTCGAGATTTGTCATTGATACAGCGGTAAAGTTAAAAGACATGATTTAAACAACTAATTCTCCCACATTCATCTTGTCAAAAGTCACTCACTCTGCACTGTTGTGTGATTGAGAATTCCTCCTTCTCTAATTAAAATGAGCATTTTTCCCAGCTGTTCTGAGTGAAGCGTTGATGATGACTACAGCAGGAACACAACCATTTTCTGTAAGGAGTAAATGTGTTCTTCAACGTGTGGGAGCAGCGTTTGGGAAATCACACGCCCACAGATGTACCTTCTGGCACCATGCCGTCCTGACTGACATTACCAACCCGCCCTGCTCTGAGTAACAACATTAAATGTATTCATTAAATGAGTTCATCTACAAACTGCCATCCCATACATACTGGAAGTTGACATCCACCTATGCTGTCTTTGTACAGATTTCAGGCTGTGCAGACATCAATATTTACATGCTCTTTGTCTTGGTTTTACCTAATCCATCGACAAAGTATCAGTGGCACGTGAGCACCTTCAAAAGTGGAATGTGATACTCCTTGATCTGTTTTGGATTATGTTACAGTGAGCGATATATCACTTTTAATACAAAAGCCAACTCGTGGACTCTGATTACATCATATAGGGTTTCCAATGAACAAAACATTCAAAACACAGCCACCAAAGGTCAATCGCAAAGAATGGTGGGCTTACTGTGTCTTGCTGTGGGAGCAATTCAACACGCACCACTCAGACAATCAATGGAAATAGTTTTAATCCAACAAATAACTTGTAGGGAATAGAACAAAACAGGGAGACTAAATACATGGTGAACAAAACGAGACACAGATGGGACTAATACCAGACACAATTTATATAGCCACTTCCTCAATCCTCAATACAACTATATTTGGGGAAAACCATAGACAGTAAAAGAAATGGACACAGTGACCCCGTTGATTTCAACGGAGAGAGTTGAAGCTCAACATGGGCACTCACTTCCTGATAGCCAAGCGTTCTGCGCAGGCTCAAACTGAGCTTGACGACGTAGATGTCACGTGAGCAAATGGAGTGTTTGGACGCCTCAGATGTAAAGTTATTCGCTGTCAAAGTGACGCCAAAATGAATGGGAGTCAATGGGATGCTAACTACAATGGCGGGCCCCGGAGGCAGCTTCAACTTCCGGCTGATGGATTACCCCCTGGGGAAAACCCATAACGCCAAAGATGGCGGATGTATGCACATGTCCCGCCCCTCCCGCTGGAAAGCCAATCATCTGCTTTTAACAGTCAAGCCGGGAAAGATGTAAGCCTATCGTCTTGTTCCAATGACGCATGCGCACAGTTGATGTTTGCGACAGTGGAGACGAGAACTCTTGTGCATGCGTAGTAAACGTATAACCAGTTGGGGAAAAGACCTTTTAAACCTTATTTTGGGGCAAAGTCATCAAACTTTTTCGTCGATTTTTATCATATTTTACTGCTGTTTCTATACAAGCAGTTTTTATGTCCTGGTCACCAGTGAAAGTGCAGTTCTTACTCTCTGCCCATTCATTTAGATAGGAGCCTGGTCTTGTTAGTCCGAAATAGCTGCCAAGATGGCGGCCGAGTGACATGACTTGCCTAAAAGGACTTTAATACATACGGTAACTTTAGAAACAAACGAGGTCATAACCAAGGAAACTGAAATGGGGAAACAGGAACTAATGAAAAATGTCAAATAAAAAACAGAATGTCAAAATAAAAGTTCACATCCAAGTTTCTCTCGGATCTGTTTTGCCCCCATTGTGTAGCTTAATGAGAGTCTGCAAAAAAGTAAGCTTTTAACACGTTAATATTTCCATCATTAATGATTTATCTCATCAATAGCAACCCATAACCCTCCCCCCCAACCCAATAAGTGTATTGTATTGAATTATTAATTTTAATGTTAGTACATGGCCAAAATCACTTAATAATATAAAGTCCAAAATTATTAAATAGGTTGACCGATCGTTTCGCTTGATAAGACCCTTATTCATCGCCTGGAATCGTTTAAAGCCCTTTGAATAGTTTGCAGTTTGCACTGAAACTGTCTTTTGGACCTTGAACCGTTTGGTGCCCAGTAAAGTGCATTTTATTTGAGAAAAATCCTAGAATGTTTTCATCAAAAACCTTAATTTCTTTTCGAAGAAAGAAAGACATGGACATATTGGATGACATGCTGGTGAGTAAATTATCAGCAAAAGTTTTTTTTTTAAAGTGAACTTCTCCTTTAAGAGCTTTGATATAGAGCTACTGTGAAAGTGATATTGATTAGATAAAGCTGTTGGTTTCTTAAACACCCTTTTGACAAAAGTGTGATTCATTTTCACACATCCAGAAACACAAACCTCCATGACTCATGGTGCAGGCTGTGAGAAGAGCAGACATGATGGCTTTATCTTTGCTCAAGGCTTCTGCTCAGATTCTCTGAGATCGCTGGATTTTGTCTTTTAGCACTTTCTTCCTTTGATCAAATCAAAACGGATGAGAAAACACGTGGTCTATAGCCTTCTACCTCACAGTTGACGCAGGATTGAAAATTCAAATTTATGTAATCACGGAGGGATGACTTAGATATGAGGGGAAACAAATATCTGAGAGCAATATTCTAATAAAAAAAAAAATAGGTTCACAAAAAACACTTTAATTTGTTAATATATTTATAAACTGCACTGGCTAAGTAATATGCAAAAATATTAACATGACAAAAAATTTTAAATCACTTCTGTTTAATTCATTTTACACCAAATCAGAAAGTGTCACATGTATGTCCTGTCTTTCTCTGTCCACTTTCAGTTTGTCACCATGGTTACATTTTGATTTCAGTATTCAGTTCAGGTGTGTTTCGTTAATTATAGTGTTAGCTCCCTTGTATTTAAGCCATGTGTTTAGTCCTGTTCAGTTGTCCTATTCACACAGGATTAGTATTACCTGGTGACCTCTTTGTAATAGAGGGAATGCGCGTGACATCACCGTCGGCCGGAGTGCCTGCAGTTACTCACAGAGAGTGGCAAAAAGACTAAGCGGCTATATTTATTTTCAGTGTGAATGACACGAAAAACAAACACAACACATAAAGAGATTTTAGATTTAGATTTGACAAAAAATCAGAGGTATATTTTTACAGACTGCTATAGAAAGAGGAGCAAATGGATCGCTGCAACTCACAGAAACAACTGGACTCCAGTCAGCGAAAGGTGGATTTGCAGTTATCATTTTGTGTCAATATGCTGAATTTAGGTGTAAAACAATACCCATATATTTTGTATTGTTACATATATTAACAACTCATCAATTAAATATCTATCATTGCATATTCTGCATTATTGGATGTTTTATAATAAAAACTGACCAAAAAAAAAAAAGTTTTAGGGCTGGACGATATGATCATATTGTCACGGGGTATGGTGCAGGAGAACAGGAGTGCAGACGGAAGGAATAGGAGGAGTCCAGGTTCACACGGAAGGTAACATTTATTTCAGGATACAGGCAAGGATTCAGGTAACACGGGGTAACATTCGACATCGACCGACAATCATAGAGTAACACAAAGGGAACTAAATACACAGACTAATCAAACATAATGGGGTGAGAACAGGTGAAACAGATGATGATGACGAGGAACAGGTGGCTGATGAGGGAGTGAACACGGGATAGGGTGACGAGAGGATCCTGGGAAGTGTAGTGCTGAAGACAAGACAGACTGGTGCAGACGTAGGACTGTGACAGAACTCCCCCCTCCCGGGAGGCGTGACCTCACGCCGCGGAACAGAGGAAGGAGGGGGGACGAACTGGGGCCTGAGAGGGGCGTGGCCAGGGCGGAGCAGGCTGAGGGCGTGGCCAGGGCGGAGCAGGCTGAGGGCGTGGCCAGGGCGGAGCAGGCTGAGGGCGTGGCCAGGGCGGAGCAGGCTGAGGGCGAGACCAGGGCGAAGCAGGCTGAGGGCGTGGCCAGGGCGGAGCAGGCTGAGGGCGTGGCCAGGGCGGAGCAGGCTGAGGGCGTGGCCAGGGCGGAGCAGGCTGAGGGCGTGGCCAGGGCGGAACAGGCTGAGGGCGTGGCCAGGGCGGAGCAGGCTGATGGCGTGGCCAGGGCGAAGCAGGCTGAGGGCGAGACCAGGGCGAAGCAGGCTGAGGGCGTGGCCAGGGCGGAGCAGGCTGAGGGTGAGACCAGGGCGAAGCAGACTGAGGACGTGGCCAGGGCGGAGCAGGCTGAGGGCGTGGCCAGGGCGGAGCAGGCTGAGCGGCCTCTGGCGCTGGCTGGACGGTCTCTGGGGCTGGACTGGTCGGGCCCAGCGAAGAAGAGAGCTCGGGCTCGGAGGAACTGGACGGAACCAGCAGTGAAGAGCGTTCAGTCTCTGGAGGACTGGACGGAACCAGCAGTGAAGAGCGTTCAGTCTCTGGAGGGCTGGACGGAACCAGCAGTGATGAGCATACAGTCTCTGGATGGCTGGACGGAACCAGCAGTGAAGAGCATACAGTCTCTGGAGGGCTGGACGGAACCAGCAGTGAAGAGCATTCAGTCTCTGGATGGCTGGACGGAACCAGTAGTGAAGAGCATACAGTCTCTGGAGGGCTGGACGGAACCAGCAGTGAAGAGCATTCAGTCTCTGGATGGCTGGACGGAACCAGCAGTGAAGAGCGTGCAGTCTCTGGATGGCTGGACGGAACCAGCAGTGAAGAGCATTCAGTCTCTGGAGGGCTGGACGGAACCAGCAGTGAAGAGCATTCAGTCTCTGGAGGGCTGGACGGAACCAGCAGTGAAGAGCATTCAGTCTCTGGATGGCTGGACGGAACCAGCAGTGAAGAGCGTGCAGTCTCTGGATGGCTGGACGGAACCAGCAGTGATGAGCATACAATCTCTGGAGAGCTGGACGGAACCAGCAGTGAAGAGCATTCAGTCTCTGGAGGGCTGGACGGAACCAGCAGTGAAGAGCATTCATTCTCTGGAGGGCTGGACGGAACCAGCAGTGAAGAGCATACAGTCTTTAGAGGGCTGGACGGAACCAGCGGTGGAGAGCATACTGTCTCTGGAGGGCTGGACGGAACCAGCAGTGAAGAGCATTCATTCTCTGGTGAGTGGGACGGAACCAGCAGTGAAGAACATTCATTCTCTGGTGAGTGGGACGGAACCAGCAGTGAAGAGCATTCATTCTCTGGTGAGTGGGACGGAACCAGCAGTGAAGAGCATTCATTCTCTGGAGGGCTGGACGGAACCAGCTGGGAAGAGTATTCAGTCTCTGGAGGGCTGGGCGGAACCAGCAGTGAAGAGCATTCAGTCTCTGGTGAGTGGGACGGAACCAGCAGTGAAGAGCATTCATTCTCTGGTGAGTGGGACGGAGCCAGCAGTGAAGAGCATTCATTCTCTGGAGGGCTGGACGGAACAAGCAGTGAAGAGCATACAGTCTTTAGAGGGCTGGACGGAACCAGCAGTGAAGAGCATACTGTCTCTGGAGGGCTGGACGGAACCAGCAGTGAAGAGCATTCATTCTCTGGTGAGTGGGACGGAACCAGCAGTGAAGAGCATTCATTCTCTGGTGAGTGGGACGGAACCAGCAGTGAAGAGCATGCATTCTCTGGTGAGCTGGACGGAACCAGCAATGAAGGGCATTCAGTCTCTGGTGGGCTGGACGGAACCAGCAGTGAAGAGCATTCATTCTCTGGTGATCTGGACGGAACCAGCAGTGAAGAGCATTTTGTCTCTGGAGGACTGGACGGAACCAGCAGTGAAGAGCATACTGTCTCTGGAGGACTGGACGGAACCAGCAGTGAAGAGCATTCATTCTCTGGTGAGCTGGACGGAACCAGCAGTGAAGAGCATTCAGTCTCTGGTGGGCTGGACGGAACCAGCAGTGAAGAGCATTCATTCTCTGATGATCTGGACGGAACCAGTAGTGAAGAGCATTCATTCTCTGGTGAGCTGGACGGAACCAGCAGTGAAGAGCATTCAGTCTCTGGTGAGCTGGACGGAACCAGCAGTGAAGAGCATTCAGTCTCTGGTGGGCTGGACGGAACCAGCAGTGAAGAACATTCATTCTCTGATGATCTGGACGGATCCAGCAGTGAAGAGCATTCATTCTCTGGTGAGCTGAACGGAACCAGCAGTGAAGAGCATTCATTCTCTGGTGAGCTGGACGGACCCAGCAGTGAAGAGCATTCAATCTCTGGAGAGCTGGACGGAACCAGCGGTGAAGAGCATTCAATCTCTGGAGAGCTGGACGGAACCAGCGGTGAAGAGCATTCAATCTCTGGAGAGCTGGACGGAACCAGCGGTGAAGAGCATTCAATCTCTGGAGAGCTGGACGGAACCAGCGGTGAAGAGCATTCAATCTCTGGAGAGCTGGACGGAACCAGCGGTGAAGAGCATTCAATCTCTGGAGAGCTGGACGGAACCAGCGGTGAAGAGCATTCAATCTCTGGAGAGCTGGACGGAACCAGCGGTGAAGAGGATTCAATCTCTGGAGAGCTGGACGGAACCAGCGGGGAAGAGCATTCAGTCTCTGGAGAGCTGGACGGAACCAGCGGTGAAGAACATTCAATCTCTGGAGAGCTGGACGGGACCAGCGGCGAAGAGCATTCAGACTCTGGAGAGCTGGACGGAACCAGCGGCGAAGAGCATTCCATCTCTGGAGAGCTGGACGGAACCAGCGGGGAAGAGCGTTCAGTCTCTGGAGAGCTGGACGGAACCAGCGGTGAAGAGCATTCAATCTCTGGAGAGCTGGACGGAACCAGCGGTGAAGAGCATTCAATCTCTGGAGAGCTGGACGGAACCAGCGGTGAAGAGCATTCAATCTCTGGAGAGCTGGACGGAACCAGCGGGGAAGAGTATTCAGTCTCTGGAGAGCTGGACGGAACCAGCGGTGAAGAGCATTCAATCTCTGGAGAGCTGGACGGAACCAGCGGTGAAGAGCATTCAATCTCTGGAGAGCTGGACGGAACCAGCGGTGAAGAGGATTCAATCTCTGGAGAGCTGGACGGAACCAGCGGGGAAGAGCATTCAGTCTCTGGAGAGCTGGACGGAACCAGCGGTGAAGAGCATTCAATCTCTGGAGAGCTGGACGGAACCAGCGGTGAAGAGCATTCAATCTCTGGAGAGCTGGACGGAACCAGCGGTGAAGAGCATTCAATCTCTGGAGAGCTGGACGGAACCAGCGGGGAAGAGTATTCAGTCTCTGGAGAGCTGGACGGAACCAGCGGTGAAGAGCATTCAATCTCTGGAGAGCTGGACGGAACCAGCGGTGAAGAGCATTCAATCTCTGGAGAGCTGGACGGAACCAGCGGTGAAGAGCATTCAATCTCTGGAGAGCTGGACGGAACCAGCGGTGAAGAGCATTCAATCTCTGGAGAGCTGGACGGAACCAGCGGGGATGACTCGGGCTCGGCAGGGCTGACTGTGAGCGCAGGCTCGGCAGGGCTGACGGTGAGCGCAGGCTCGGCAGGGCTGACGGTGAGCGCAGGCTTTCTGGGGACAAGTATCCAACGGGGCCGGCGGATCGGGGGTAGAATCCCCTGGAAGCTCCCGGCGTCCATGTTGCTTTAGGTGGTCGGTCGATCTGTCACGGGGTATGGTGCAGGAGAACAGGAGTGCAGACGGAAGGAATAGGAGGAGTCCAGGTTCACACGGAAGGTAACATTTATTTCAGGATACAGGCAAGGATTCAGGTAACACGGGGTAACATTCGACATCGACCGACAATCATAGAGTAACACAAAGGGAACTAAATACACAGACTAATCAAACATAATGGGGTGAGAACAGGTGAAACAGATGATGATGACGAGGAACAGGTGGCTGATGAGGGAGTGAACACGGGATAGGGTGACGAGAGGATCCTGGGAAGTGTAGTGCTGAAGACAAGACAGACTGGTGCAGACGTAGGACTGTGACACATATACTGTATAGGCCATATATAACACTGATAAGTGATCAGCCGGATTTATATGTATTTATATAAAGTGTTCACATGCAAATTTGCTTTATGTTTAGGTCTATATTGCTTTTATTTCCCCGGTATGGAAATCAGGCAAACATGATGTCAGGCAACACGATTCCTGGCTGCATGTCAATATCCATGGATCACTGGATCTTTAGTAAGTTGTAAGGAACACTATATTGAGTCCAACATTTAGTTTAAATTGATAAAATTGTTCATTTTAGTCACATTTTCGCAGTTTCCCCTATTAAATCCAGTCACGCAGCAGATGTTTTGCCACTCAGTCAAGCTGAGGGGGGGATGTTCCGGCGGGAAAGTGACGTCAATGCATTCCCTCTATAGACGAATCCGGCGAAACTACCGGAAGTAAGCGGGGCGCCATTACTGAGCAGTTGCTGGGTAGCGTTGCGCCATTGCCTTCTATTGTTTTAGTTGCAACTTGCGTCCACTGGAATAAACAGCCCGCGATTTACGACTGTCACTAACGTTACAACGTTAGCCCTTGTATAATGTCGAGTGGGTAAACAGTTTCCGTTATAAATTGTTTCAATGGTGGCAGTAAAATTTCAATTTTGGAAAGAAAACATTGTGAATAGCCCAGGTCGACTGCCCCTGTCTGGTGCCGTACGGTTTACAGATTTCCTGGGCGAGTACAAGACGTGGACATTCGCGTATAATAACAATTATTTAATGACATAAGTAAAAAAAAATATAATAAATATGTGATATAGTGATCAGCAAAATCTCCTCTCTTGCTATTTTTTCTATTCAATTAACATGCTATGGTCATTAAATGGCTTTCCTGAGCTAAATGTAACGTTATGTGACATAATTGTTCTCCTGCTGTTATATTGACCTCTTTCCATGGTTTAAAAACACTAATTGGTCCATATTATGTATACTTTCTAGCTGTAACGTTACCTTACCCTTGCCTGTTGCAATGTGAAAATGAGATAAATAATGGACACAAAGGAAAAACATGAATTTGTTTATTTGATTTCATTCATTTATTTATTTATTGTTGCCAAATGGACAGATCTTTTTATAGTTTCCTCGTTAGCAAACGTTAGCCTAGCTAGCTTGCCAAGCTATTTTCATAAATAACGTTAATCTGTAAGATCGTTTGTACCTTCATCTGTGACTGGAGGCCACTGCAGTCACAGATCAAACCAACAAGTCATTCTGCCTGGCTGTAGCTGTCATCGAGGGTGAGTTCGCGTTATCACCGAGGTTTGTTTACATACCGGTGCATATGTCTATGCCTGTGTAACAGCTCAGTAATGGCGTCGCCACAAGATGGCAGCCTACACAGAACGCTCGTCGGATTCGTCTATAACTGGGGAGGTTGTCTGTGATCTTAAAGGGATACTCCACTTTTTTTGGAAATACACTCATTTTAATACTCCCCCAGAGTTAAACCTGTTAAGTTTTACCTTTTTTGAATCCATTCAGCCGATCTCCGGTTCTGGCGGCACCACTTTTAGGATAGCTTAGCAGTGTTGAAGTCGAGACCACCTCACTCGAGTCCGAGTCGACACCGAGACCAGAGAGAGTCGAGTCCGAGTCAAGACCGAGTCCATAGAGAGTCGAGTCCGAGTCGAGTCCGAGACCAGAGACGGTCGAGTCCGAGACCAGTGAGGGTTGATTACCTAATTTACTTTTATTTACTTAGAGAAATCCTTTTTTTTTTTTTTTTTTTTTTTACTGAATTTACTAAAAATATGATCAGTTTAGGGTAAAAAAGGCCACATAGTAGGTGGTGTTAAAAGTAATTTTATTACAATTTGTCATGCGCAGTTGCGCACTAGAAAATCACCAATCACTGGGCGTGTCAATCAATTTAAAGAAATATTTTATTACCATACATTAATAATCATGAAAAATATTTTTAATTGAACTCGAGTGGACTCGGGAATAAGTCCGAGTCCTAAAAAAAAAATGTTCGAGTACGAGTCAATTCCGAGTCCAAATGCACACGAGTCCATGACAAGACCACGACCATTAAAATATGGTCTCGAGACCGAGTCCGAGTCTCGAGTACTACAACACTGTAGCTTAGCATACATCACTGAAGTGCACAAGACCAGTAGCATTTCTCTCAAAAAAAATACCAAAGTGTTTCGATATTTTTCCTATTTAAAACTTGACTCTTCTATAGTAACATCGTGCACTTAGACAGACGGAAAATGTAAAGTTGCGATTTTCTAGACTGATATGACTAGGAACTATACTCTCATTCCTGCGTAATCAGGAAACTTTACTGTCGTACCATGAGTGCAGCAGGCGTAATGTTATGACGCAGCGCCTTAAAATAGTCCCCGGCTTCTAACGTGACCGGGACTAAGTTTGTGTAGTCATCGCGCCTGCTGCACTCATGGTACGGTGTTCTGTCGATCTGTCCTACCTTGTCAGATTTTCCTACCGTAGCGCAAAATTATAGCCATATCTATCGGTTCTTCCTACCTCGTAAAATCCTACTGAACGTTTCTGCTTCGCGTCTGTGACTAAGTTACATAAAATATTTCTGTGTAACTTTGCCGAATTTTCTTATTAGGCCATGTTACGGTGATTTTACAGTGCAAAGTAACGTTACCTCTTCAGATTGCCCTATGAAATAAACGATAGGATGATTTTACGTTGCAAAATGCCTCATCAGATTGTCCTACCAGTATGAAATAAACGAGTAGAATGATTTTACGTTAATGTTTTCATGAAAAAAATGCTAATATGAATTTGCTTTGTATGAATGTGAGAGTAAACAGTTCTCATTACTGCTATATATCTTTGTATAGTAATAATTGACAAAAATAGTGAAAAACTTACCTCAGATGAAGAAGATCTCGCGCAAGTAGTAAAATATTATGGGCGTGTTGTTCAGCGTGACAAAAATGACGTATTATTGATGTGCGCATGCGCAGTAAGCCTTGGTAGGACAATCTGACGGGTAGGATGGAATGTCAGAACACCGGTCAACTTAACTGAAACTATTTGGAAACCCCCCCGCACACCTTTATTATTTTTCACTATTTTAGCTAGCTAAGTATTATTATTATGTTTATGTTAGACTAAATGTGTGCTGTGTACAAGCACAACTGCCCTAAATGTCAGCGAAAACCATGACAACTAGACATGCCCTAGAGACAGATCCACTGTGAAGAATATTCTGAATGATATCAATCCACAATCTGACTTAATGTGGCCAGAGGAGCACTGGTTCCCCCGACTGAGCCTGGTTTCTCCCAAGGTTTATTTTCTCCATTCTGTTACAGATGGAGTTCCTTGCCACTGTCGCCTCTGACTTGCTTAGTTGGGGTCACATAAAATTCAGCAATGTAATTGATTTATTTGACTGTACTGACACTATTGGATGAGAAGTGACCTGAGCTGAATGATGATATAACCATTTTCTAGCTGGTTTATAGCTGAATAAAGTTTGATGATCTTTACAGTTACTGAATCAACACTGAACTGAGCTGATCAATATTTTCTTTTTAGAGTTGCTTTGTAGCAGAATTGAACAATGTGTATTGTATAAAGCACTAAATAAAGGCAACTTAAAGGATTAGTTCACTTTTGAAAAAACTTTTGCTGATAATTTACTCACCCACATGTCATCCAAGATGTCCATGTCTTTCTTTCCTCAGTCGAAAAGAAATTTAGGTTTTTGATGAAAACATTCCAGGATTTTTCTCCATATAATGGACTTCAATGGAAACCGGATGGTTCAAGTATCAAAAGACGGTTAATAACTGTTTCAGATGCAGCTTCAAATGTCTTTAAACGACACCAGACGATGAATAAGGGTCTTATCATGCGAAACGATCGGTTATTTCAATGCTTATTCCAAAAATGTAACTTTTCTAAGGACAAATGCTAGCCTTTCTCCATTCTGTGAGGCGCGTTTGCAACGTCACGTAGTACGTAATTACGTTCAAAAGGTCACGGGCGACGTAGCCAGAAGTACAGAGTCAGAGTGTTTACAAGTTGAACGCATAGGTTGAACGTGAAAACTAACTCAAACGCCGTTTACAAAAAAGGAATTAAAAGGTAAAACAACGATGTCGGACGATTTTGATTCTGTACTTCCGGCTACGTTGCCCGTGACCTTTTGAACGTAATTACGTATTACGTGACGTTACAAATGCGCCTCACAGAATAGAGCTAGGCTAGCATTTGTCCTTAGAAAAGTTACATTTTTGGAATAAGCTTTGAAATAACCGATCGTTTCGCATGATAAGACCCTTATCCATCGTCTGATATCGTTTAAAGACTTTTGAAGCTGCATCTGAAACAGTTATTAATCGTCTTTTGATACTTGAACCATCCGGTTCCCATTGAAGTCCAATATATGGAGAAAAATCCTGGAATGTTTTCATCAAAAACCTAAATTTCTTTTTCGACTGAGGAAAGAAAGACATGGACATCTTGGATGACATGGGGGTGAGTAAATTATCAGCAAAAGTTTTTTCAAAAGTGAACTAATCCTTTAACTTCTGCAGTGCTTTAGCATTGCTCAGCTAATCATGATAGTTGTTTTGATGTGGTCACTTATTTAGCAATGTGTAACCGAGCATCTGCTATTCATTCAGATTCTCAAGACATCTGAAAGTGTGAAGAATGATGATGAAAAAAACAAAACCCGACTTCCACCACCAATTTCCCTCCCCTATGCCTGCAACGCATCAATTGAGCACCGCTCGGTCTTGAATGTTAAAGGGACTTAACATTCACTTTGAAATCAATTTTTGATATGTTTTAGCTTACCTAAAGGGCATCCAAGATGTAGATGTCTTTGTTTCCACAGTATTTTCAATTTTGATGTTTTTAGGTCAAACCGTTCTTGTCTGTCAGTCATATAATGGAGGTTTATGGGGTCCACCAAAAAGCAAGCACAGAGAAGTCCAAATTAAACATGATTCAATGACTCGTGAATGTAAGTACACAATGATGGCCTAAGACACGAAACGAGCGGTTTGTGTGAGAAAACGAACAGTATTTATGTCGTTTTTACCTCTTGAAACCACAGCCATGTCCAAGTGATATGAAGGCACGGACGCTTTGGTCTGCGTAAGCGCCAGATGTGATCTCTTGCACGGTTGCAAAATTTTTTTTTAAATATCTGTTGATATATCGAAATCGTCTTCCATTGCAATTTCCTGTATATCTAAATATGTCCAGATCTTCACAGTGAAGGGTAAAACTTCTGAAATCTCTGTGTAAACAATGAGTGACGTACACACGAGAGATCACTTCCGGGGCTTTCCGGCGCTTGCGCAGAGAGAAGCGCCATCGCCCTCAAAGTACTTGGACGTGACCGTGATTACAAGAGGTAAAAACGATATAAATACTGTTTTTCTCACACAAACCGCTCGTTTCGTGTCTTAGGCCATCAATGTGTACTTACATTTATGAGTCATTAAATCATGTTTAATTTTGACTTCTCTGTGCATGCTCTTTGAGGTGGACCCCATTTACCTCCATTATATGACTGACAGACAAGAACGGTTTGACCTAAAAATATAAAAATTGAAAATACTGTGGAAATAAAGACACCTACATCTTGGATGCCCTTGAGGTAAGCTAAAACATATGAAAAATTAATTTCAAAGTGAACTATCCCTTTAAGATCCATTCTGTACATCAAAATCACCAGGTTGTCGAACTGATCAGATTAGTTGTAAAGTGTGGACTCACATCAATGGCATCTCGTTCAAAGATCCTGAGCTGGAGGAAAAGCTCTAGTTTGATCTTCCGTTCCTGAAACAGCTCCTCCATCTGAGCCTGGGCCTCGTCCAGCTGCTGCAGGACACTCTCAATGTGAGCCATCGAGCTGTTGTGAGGAGTCTTATTGCTGGAGATTGCAGAGTCTCTGCAGTCAGAAAGAGAATGAGAGACAAGATCTACGGCAGAAACTATCCCATATAACTTCAATGAAGCATCTTACAGTTTAATCACCCTCTGCAAGTTAGGAATTGAGACCCCAAAGTGTTAAGTGTGTGATTGTGCTACTGTGTTTTGCAGTAGTTGTTGCAGCTCACATATTCATTACAATATATATTTAAAGTCTAATTTAGTGTTATTTAACAGTGTCCCTTAAATTGTTAATAACCTATACTATACTATATAGAAAATCTGCTTGATTGTTTATAATATTGAAAAATATAAATTATATTATTACACAGCTCTCTATATAAAGTTGGATATATAAGTATATCCAACTTTACCCGCATACATGCAGTATACTCATGCAAAGAGATGCTGTTTATATACTGTACTGTATACTACAGTATATAGCAAATGTGCTATGTGCAAACTGCTTGTTTATATTATCACATAATGTAACTATTGTCGCCCTGCACTAATCAGTCCCTCCAGGATTTCACGATTTTCTTTTGTGATTTTTGCGATCAAAATGAATGATTTTGTGGTGGTAATTTCCAAAAATGTGTGAAAAAATGTGCGATTTATATTTAACATTTACCATAATAGTATTCAGTTCTTCCAGAAAAACGCGGAGTTTTTTTGTGATTGTTGCGGGCAAAAATTGATTGATTATGCGGCCCGTTTTCTTTAAAAATGCAATTGAATATGCGGGATATTTATGCAATTTTATGCGATGAAATTGCAGGAATTTGCAAAAATTGAGGGAACTTGCAAAAATTGCGGTTTGATGAAAAAGAGAGAAAAAAAAGTGATTCCCCCAACATCCTGTTAATGTAAGAGTCATTTCTTATTACTTCCTTTGATAAGCAAGCATACTACATCATAGAAAGTGCTGGGAATATTTAATTTCTCATCTTATTTTATTTCAGACTGTAAGAGTGTAAATAAGGTGTGGCCCCTTTAAGAGCTGCGCGCTCCCTGTTGAACTCTCTGCAGTGTTATATGTATGTGCGCATCGAACACCCCATGTGTGCGGGTAATTTCTGTTTTATGCTACTTCTTTTATCTTATGTTGTTTATTAAGTAACGATGTGACAGTAGAACGTGCGACAGACAGTTATACGAGTTCGATTTGTGAGATGTCAATCGCCTCCGTGAGTCTGTCTGGCGTCGCGTAATTGCGTCACTTCATAACGTTCCCATGGAAACAGGGGGAAATGGCTGCTCTTATGTGAAGCAAACGCAACATTTTTCAACTTTCTGATAAGATACATGTGACTTTTTTGCAACGAAAATGCGAGGATTATGAAATTATGCAAACCCCGCATATTTTGCACGTAAATCGGCAATTTATGCGGCGAAAGTGCGGCGTATTTGAAAAAATGCGATGATTTGCGATGAATATGATGATTTTGCATTGAATTCAGCGATCGCATAATCGCGTTTTTCTGGAGGGACTGACTAATGTGCTAAATACGACTATAAAGGCATGAATATAAATCTATTATAAACATTAACTTCATGATTTTCTGTAAAGCTGCTTCGAATCATTGTGTATTATGAAAAAGCACTATACAAATAATATTGACTGAAATAGATAATTTGTAAACGTGTGTGTAATTTTGTGTATACACCACAGAGTAGGTCAGATGGTACTTTTTAAATAATGAAATAATGTAAGGGGGTTTAATTTAGAATAATAATAATAACCAAAACAGTGTTGTAAATAGTTTTTTTATTATTTTTTTTTAATTAAAAAGATTAACAAAATACTTAAATAACTATACATTACATTTTATAAAGATTTGTGTGCAAAGTATGATGTTGAAACAACATTGATTCGTTTTGCTAAATTCAACAGTCTATATTCATTTCTATATCTACAGAGATATAGAAATGAATACTGGATGTTTTAGAGGAACATATTTTCTGGTATTTAACCAAAGTTTCTTCAAATAAAACAAGTTGTGTAATTACAGATTTGTTGTTAGTGTTCGTGATGTGCATGGTTTTGTTGCCTGTTAAATTTGCTCTATTAATAAAACCTGAAAAACCTGCACTGGTTTTCCACTAGTTTCATAAAGTGACCAAATAAAAAAAAAAATCTGTGAGGTCAGAGTTTACTTATTTTAATGAATACAACAGACGTCAATGGGATGCCGTGGCCATTACATGATGTGCATACGTGTTTATGTTTGTCAGAATTCTCATGACAACAAGTGAACGTCACTTTTTTTCCCACTTAACTGATGTTTTCTCATTGGTCAGTACCTGAGCTGCTGGATGAGATCCTCTCCTTCTTTAATAACATTGACGGTGACCTGCAGGGTGGTTTGCTGTTGCTGACCAAAACGTTTGATCAGCTCCTGCACCGCCTCGACTGACTCAGCATAAACATCATCCAGCAACTCCTTCTGAAGTTCCTCCAACCATGTCCACAGCTGTAGAAGAATGACATCATTACCAGCCAATCAGATTAGCAACTTCACAATGCTACGATCTGTGTAGATCCATGGGTCTCTTCTAAAATGAAATATCCAAATGCACAAACATGACAATACAAACAGCCAGTCGCACTTAGGCTGCCACCGAACGGCTGGTGTTGTTATTTCCTGTGAAAGGCCTTCGTCTCGTGTGAGCTCACAGGATTAGCCATCTGCCTGTGTTGGCATGTCAAAGAGTGTATCTCTTGCCCCAGCAGGCCATGCTTAGTCCTTCCACACCTCCCCATTGTCTTTTCCATCTCCACCTTTCGTTTTTTCCAAAACTCCAGCCTTCAACCCTTTATCATTACTCATCCCGTTATAAAACACACTCTCAGAAAGATGTCTGCATAACCCAGCCTGCTACTGATAGCAGATGGCTAACATTACGCCATATGGAGGCATTAAAGAGAGCATTGTTTGATCGTATGAAATATGTCATGAATGTATACCCTGTCCACTCATTATCATTCACTTTTTGTGGAATATAGATAGACCGGGATAAAAGAGTTCTGAATTTATAAATAGATAAATTATACATATTGGAGATCCAAAAAAAAAAAAAAAAAAAAAAAAAAAAACGAAGCTCATTTTTAATATTTCCAAGTGGGATACTACTATACAGTGTGTGTATATATATATATATATATATATATATATATATATATATTGCAAATGAATTAATTATAATAATAATAATGACATTTTATTCACATGTGACAACCACTATGCCGTGGCTTCAACTTTTCATGAATTGTTCTAAACCTGTCCTGTATTTTTCAAAGATGGTGTACATACCTGTTACATAATATTCAGGAATATTCAAACCTACATTACTCACATGAGCACCGTGACTCAATGTCTCTGAAGCATGTGGAAAAACCACAACCAGTGCTTCACATTTTGGATGTCTCCCGCATTGGTCATGCCGAATTCAAGCCTTTGAGCCTCTTAGTAATGAGCTGATGAATTGAATCAGATATTTTTTTAAACTCTTTTAAAACTTTTTCCAAGTACATTTTTAAATACTTTGCATATACCTGTTACATACTATTAAGAAAAACAATTATGTTGAAATTATACTTTCAACTTTGAAAGTGAAGACATTACAAAAAAAAAAAATCAAATAAGATTAATTAATAAATGTACGTAATGTATAGCGCATCACAGCTAGTGTAAGACAAGCATTTGTGGTTAAATAATACATTATAAATGTTTATTTATTGAAAAAATGGGATCATGTAGAGCCCTTTCAAGCTGCATTGAAACTGCAATTTGGACCTTCAACCCATTGTTAACCGTTGAAAACCACTCTATGGAGAAACCTCCTGGAATGTTTTCCTCAAAAACCTTTTCGACTGAAGAAAAAAAGACATGAATATCTTGGAAGACGTGGGGGGAGAGTAAATTATCAGGAAATTTTAATTCTGAAGTGAACTAATCCCTTTAATGATTAATTATTAAAATAATATTGTGGTACAAATTCAAACACATGAGTTCTGCGCACCAAATTATTAAAACTTTCTACAAAGTCCAAGAAACTGTCCAAGTCTGTGAATGTTAAATCATTTTCTGGAACATATTTCTGTCTAGAATACATGCGCAACCCACACATATCCACACCCACCAACACCAACTCTTACTCACTTCCAAGACTTACCTCTTTGCTGTGAGTGTGGAAGGCCACAGACATGTCGAGCAGGACTTTACGCTGTTCAACGCGCCTTACGAAATCCTGGATCCGGTCCTCCAGCTGGTGCGCGGCCTGGTAGATCTCCTCAGGGTCACACTCGCCTGTCTGAGCCAGCTGCTCTGCCGCCTCCAGGAGTTTATCTGCATTCGTGTAGGTGTTCTGAGAAACGCGCAGCAGTTTGGATGTTAATATGCATTTGACTAATTTCTGAGGTGGCCTAAATAGTTTCGAATCTGGGAGGAGAACAGTAGATATCCAGATGGACAGCAGCCAAAAGTGATGCTCTTACATCTGTTCCTCCTTACCTGAGCCACTTCTTCAAAGTCCTCATGACGTTTCTGTAATGCTCGAGCCCTGTGCAGAGACTTCCCAACTCCTGTGTGCTTACTCAAGAACGCCTCGCCATGGTTTTCAATCCAGTCTAGAACCTACGAGAAGAAGAACATAACCATGTGTTGCTGAGAGGGTCAAAAGAACCACCACCTGCCTCATAAAAAGTCATCTGAAATGAGTCATGCTACACATATTTCAGCTGAGGATTGTGTCAAAACCAATGGGAAAATACACAAAACAACATTTATTTGTTACTACTTTGAAATGTAAGTAAACTGTATTGTATACATTTAGGACCTAATAAAATACACTATAATATGTAACTACTAATCTAGTGGTTAAAAAAAACCCAAAACAAACAAAAAAAAAACACATTGTTTTGGTTGTGCTTTGGCTATGCGTGACTGCGAATTAATACAACCCCTCACAATAAATAATGCTTTACAATAAACTTGTTACAGTGTTACATATGGCAATTTATCTGTTCAATAAAATACCTTATTCACCTGTTGAGCAATAAAAACACCATATCTGTGTTCTCAGTTCTCACGACATGTATATACACTCAACTAAAGTATTATTAGGAACACCTGTTCAATTTCTCATTAATGCAATTATCTAATCAACCAATCACATGACAGTTGCTTCAATGTATTTAGGGGTGTGGTCCTGGTCAAGACAATCTCCTGAACTCCAAACTGAATGTCAGAATGGGAAAGAAAGATGATTTAAGCTAGTTTGAGCGTGGCGTGGTTGTTGGTGCCAGACAGGCCGGTCTGAGTATTTCACAATCTCCTCAGTTACTTGGATTTTCTCAGGCATAACCATTTCTAGTGTTTACAAAGAATGGTGTGAAAAGGGAAAAACATCCAGTATCATCCACCAAAGCTCTTGGTGAGCTCTCAATTTGCAAGAGCTCACCAAAATTGGACAGTTGAAGACTGGAAAAATGTTGCCTGGTCTGATGAGTCTCGATTTCTGTTGAGACATTCAGATGGTAGAGTCAGAATTTGGCGTAAACAGAATGAGAACATGGATCCATCATGGCTTGTTACCACTGTGCAGGCTGGTGGTGGTGGTGTAATGGTGTGGGGGATGTTTTCTTGGCACACTTTAGGCCCCTTAGTGCCAATTGGTTTAAATCGTTTAAATGCCATGGCCTACCTGAGCATTGTTTCTGTCCATGCCCATCCCTTTATGGCCACCATTGTACCCATCCTCTGATGGCTACTTCCAGGAGGATAATGCACCATGTCACAAAGCTCGGATCATTTCAAATTGGTTTCTTGAACATGACAATGAGTTCACTGTACTAAAATGGCCCCCACAGTCACCAGATCTCAACCCAATAGAGCATCTTTGGGATGTGGTGGAACGGGAGCTTCATGCTCCGGATGTGCATCCTACATCAACTGCGAGATGCTATCCTATCAATAAGGGCCAACATTTCTAAAGAATGCTTTCAGTACCTTGTTGAATCAATGCCATGTAGAATTAAGGCAGTTCTGAAGGCGAATGGGGGTCAAACACAATATTAGTATGGTGTTCCTAATAATCCTTTAGGTGAGTGTAAATACACTTTCTAAAGAAAACCATTCATGCAGGTCTAAAATATAAACACTTATAATAGGCTTACCAAAATGAATCAGGGTGAGACAAAAATTGAGTATTTAAATTTTAATATATATATATATATATATTTTTAAATAACATGCCATATCTATCCAAGGCTTCCACACCGTTTGACAATTTTGACCACCTTTTGAGATCGTTCATGATTATAGGATGTGGATTTTTAAAATTCATTGCACAAAGATCCCACAAAGAGCAATTTCTGTATAACGAAAAGATTCTTCTAGTTTCCAGTTCAAATACCCCACAATTAATAAAAATCAAGATGCATTTACTAGATGAGTAAAATGCCATAATATATTATGTTTTGTTTTCTGGGGAAATAAATCAAAATTAAGAGAATTTTTGCTTAAAACAAGCTAAGTTATCTGCCAATGGGGTAAAAAAAAAAAAAAAAAAAAAAAAAAAAAAACTTGTTTCTGTTTGGATTATTTTTTAAGAGACATCCACTATTTTACTGTAGGGGTTTTGTACGGGTCCCTATGACTTGTATATTATGCTAGTGGTACATAAAATCATAGGTTTGACTCCCTTCAAGGGAACACACGATATGATATAACATAAAAATCTATTTTAAATACACTTTTTGTAATAAAACTTGGGGTCCTTTTTTTACACATGTTGAGGGATTGACTTTTTCGGCTATTCCAGAGTAGCCACCCTGACTGTCTTTTAATTGTGAGGTTTTATGTAATTTTTTTTTAATTATTATTATTTTATTTATATATTATTATTATTTTTTTTTTTCTCAATGTGATTTAGTAGCATGCTGGGATGTTTTTTTTTTTCATTTATTCTTTTTTTTCTCTCTCTGTAAGCGAGTATATTAAGCTTTTATTTAGCAGTGGGTGATCATTTTGTGTTTTTTTTTTTTTGTTTTTTTTTTTGTGTGTGTGTCTTTGTTTTTCCTTTCTTGTAAGTTGTACTTGACACTGTTTTGATTCTCGAATTGTTATCACTTTATTTTGATATGTCGCTGAAAAAACCAATAAACAAATATTTAAAAAAAAAAAAATACACTGTTTGTTGCTTTGGCTAAACTCATCTATCAAAAGAATAAAATTGTAAAAAGTTGAACTGCATTTGTAGTTTAGAACCAGCAGGGGGCAGCAGGAGTCACTGCGACAGCTCAACACCTCCAGAAACATCAGCACTATACACGCAGTGAGGTCATCCTGCAGATTAGGCAAGCAAGACTCTGATGCTGTTGTCCGAGTTCAATAATGGTGTCTTTCATAGAAATCGGACTAATTGGGTATTGGGTATTTTCTGATGTTTATCACAGATTTGCATATAGCATCTGAATGTATTTACAATTATTTACTAATAAACCATATTACTTATGCATTTTGGTTAGTATTAAAATGTTTTATTAAACATTTGAAATCTGCAAGATGGAGCAGTCTGAGTATGAAAGCTTTCTACCCGTCTCAAAAGACGCCACAGCACACTGCAAAACACAGTCCCTCTGCTCATGCATATTTCATTATGCCACCTTTGATCTGGCTCACTGTGCCACATTCAGAGCTGCGTGTGTGTGTGTGTGTGTGTGTGTGGTGGCATCTGTCAGCACATGTGTGCGCGCATGTGATTAAAAGAAATCATTTGTCGTGCAGATGTTGAGTCTCCTGCTCACGTGGCTTTTTTCTCTTTTTTTCTCAGATGTCTGGAAGGTTTAGAGGTCCCCTATGCCTGCATCATTTTATGGGGCAAACCCTCAACATAATGTGCCTGCTGTACACGGTTACCATGACAACTGATACGGAATGCGTCTGAGAGAGAAAAAAAAAGACAAAGGCTATGTTCAGACCGTCAGTCCAAATCCGATCTTTGTGCACATCTGATCGAAATCAGATCAGATTTACGAAAGTGTGAACGGCAAAAATTCACATGAAATGCGATTTTTACAAATCCGTTTCGAGCTACATGTGTTTTAAAATACTATGAAATCGCATTTTTTGCGCAAATCGCAAAATGTGAACATCAGACGTTGTTATAGGAAACATGCCGAAAGTCACTGCCGAAAAAAAGGAGTCAGTGTTGTTGTTGCAAAGTGAGAAACACAATAGGATGTTGTTGTAAAAGATATGACAGATTTTTTTCAGAATTATCTATTATTTAAAATGTCTTACTTGAAAAAGAAAAATGGAAATATTTCATCCAAAAAAAAAAAAAATCTTGCAAATCCTTATGTTTTTCCAAACCCATATGCTGTTCAAATCCCATATGGATTTTCTCCAAAACATAAATTAAAAATCTTTGTATAGATCCTTAGTTCACTGTAAAAAAAAATTACAGAAAGCACAATAAAAGTAGTCTATACAATTGGAATAGAGTGCACAAGCTATATGGTGAACTACTATTATGGTGGTTTTTATCCTTTTTGTATGAGGAGATTCTTTAAAAAAAAATCTATTTTTATTTATTTTACAGTAAAAAGGTCCGCAACAAGGTGAATAAATAATGGCGGTTTTCATTTTTGTTGGAACTATCCCTTTTACAATTTAATGCAGTGGTGCCTAAAATCTCCTTTTCAAATGTATATTCTATCCTCAACTGAGCAGTGAAATCCTATTTTAAACAGACAAGAACTCACTTTATATTCAACATAACGATGCCTCACAGGCTTTCAGATGCTGCCATTTTTCAAAAAAAGATAATCAGAAATAGAGAAGAAGAGATTCAACCAGATGCACCTCATGAGTAGGATTCATTTTAATGCCATATTGTCATATACCTGTATATTATATTCATACACAAACTCGATAATCAGTTTGTTTTATGACATTACATTATAATGCGCAAAATGAACCTTTGGTCTAATTACACATTGCTACCTAGTCAACCGTTATCTGAGATTTGTTTTCATGATTGCCGAATGTAAATAGTTTTATCTCTAAAAACAGTTTAGCCTATAACGCTAATATAACGCTAGTAAATAGGGCATAGAGTAATGACAAATAAAAACCGCTTGTTATTACCACTAACAAGGCTCAAAATAGCCCCACACTAACACGACAGCATAATAAGGGTCCCTACATTCAAACCGAAGCATTGAGAACTTTGTCAGCGTCCATACAGTTTAATAAGAAGATATTTTATACATACAGTCAACTTCGCGAATACAGGAAGAAGCCATCTTTGAGAAATAGTCTCTACCAGTCGATCTACGAACGCCGATCCAAGTGCGCTGAACTGTGCAGAATCTCATATGGTCCGTTGTTTTCGGAAGAAACACAAACACGAACCGTTTTCTTGTCTTCAATATGTACACGTAGCCTACTGTTCGCGCTCACCTTATCACCTTATTCACATCTCACCGTTGCACTTGGATCGGCGTTCGTAGATCGACTGGTAAAGACTATTTTTCAAAGATGGCTTCTTCCTGTATTCGCGAAGTTGACTGTGTTAGAATGTTAGAATGTTAGAAAATAGAAAATTGTACTTTGCATATAGGCTACTGTAAAAACAAAAAGTTGATCATTATGTAAATTATTTTCATTACATGAATATAGTGACCAACATGATCACATACACAAAAAGCCTAATACACAATCAATTCACCAAGTTAATAACATTAAAGATTTGTTTTAAAGGAGTGTCTTTTATCTTACCTACTAAACTTAAAAAAAGGTTAACACAAAAAGAGATTTTATAAACATATATACCTCATATTTCAGCATTCAATCATCTCTAAAGAATGAGTCAATAAAGATACATTCCTGACATTTATAATGCACAGTAGCTTATCTTTTATTATTAATAGTAAAATTCGGACCGATTTGCCCATGGCTGTCGTTGCTATGCACTGGGCTCTCCTCAATGAAAAACAAGTTTTAGTAGCTAATGTATTTCCACCACAGAAAAACGCTCGCTGAAGCTCTGCTAAAAGATTTTTTTATGGAGAAGAGAAAAAACACCTAAGTGTTTGGGTGCACGAGCACTCCCCATACTGAAAAGTTTATGAGCGCACCTCCCGCGAGCGCATAATGAGCGCGCGCCGTGCGCCTAATCGTCTATTTGAAATAACGACCTCGAGCGCGCAAAAGACGCGATTCGCGAACTAATCAAGAGACCCCCTTGACATCGCTTCTGTGCACGGCACCTTCTCAGCAATTAGGGGCGCCATTGCCAATAATTGAATCGAAATGATAAAAAATAGAAAACCTTCGAGGCACAGAGGATTTTTTTAACTGCTCGTGCCGCCCCCCATGTGACATAAAGAAATGCCGCCCCGGGCGACTGCCCGGTTCGCCCGTGCCTAGAACCGCTACTGAGAGAGAGAGAGAGAGAGAGAGAGAGAGAGAGAGAGAGAGAGAGAGAGAGAGATAGACTGAACTCAGGTTGATTGGGAGACTTTTTGCCATTGAGATGACTGGGGAAAAGATGACTTTCCCAATCAACCTGAATTCACCTCATTAGTTTTGGTTCAATGGGTAAAATGATGTGCGACTGTGGAAATCTGACCAAAATAGAGCAAGAGACGGCAAAATAAAATAACTGCAAGTAAGAAGTAAAATTCAGCAGGAACAGGCATGTGGGGGAAGAAACTTGTGGGACGTGGGTGAGAGAGTGAAATAAAAAAAAATCCACACAGATGTCTAGCGAAACGCTCTAACACCTCACACAATCTGCACATCTCTCACTTCCCAAATAAGAATGATTAAATAAATCCGACCGAATCCGTACCAACAGTATGTGTATAAAGTATAGTTGGTTACGAAGAAATGTCTGACCTGCTGGACATCCTGTTGGAAGACGCAGAGCTGTAGCCGTTGGTGAAGACGGAGTTTGCGGTGTTGCCAGATGTTCTCCAACTGCCTCTGGTGGTGCAGAACCTCATGAATGATATCCAGGACGTGGTGCACCGCTTTAGAGTAGTTAGCCGAGGCCGTCAGCGAATCTGCACTGCCTGGGGTCAGAGGGCGCTGGAGCTTATCTAGTAGGGCTTTGCCATCCTGACTTACCTGAGGATGTACAGGTAACACACATCAACGCCTAAAGATCTTTTAAACAAGAAAATCCTACCTTCAGTTGAATATCTAGTCATAAAACAATAGATGCCGCAAGCCTTCTCATGCAATCTGTTAGCAATCACATCATTTAATTCAAAGCACAAGCAAAATGATTCAGCAGAGATTGCTTGCTCAACATTTAAACAGTCTGGTTCAGTGTTCACGATAAACTGTTTTTGCATCACACTATCAGAGTTCATCTTAGACCCTCCACCTCCCCCAGCTCCACCTGCCTAGATATGCCATTCATGCAGCAGCATGTCACTGTATCTGTTGGTAGGAGTCCATACAAGTCCAGCACAACATTTACAACATTTGTGTATAGCAGAGCATAGTATTTCCTGTAATGGCGATCCGAGATTCATACCTCAGAATAGGCAGTGGTGATGTGTTCGTAGAGACCCTGGTGGTGGTGGATGGTGTCTTCCAGGTCCTGCAGCTCAGAAGGAAGATCTCCCTCTCCACAAGCCTTACACCATGAGTCCATGTTGCTCATATACTAGAAAATAGATAAGAATATTGCGTTTTTTGGTTATATGAAAATGGCCAAATATACAGAACATCTGTGATCTGTTCCCACAGACAGGAATGATTACTATACTGATAGTCCTAATGAGGTAAAAACAAACAAAAAAATCATTACAATTTGTCTGTACAAATATAGTCTATTTTTGTCATGTCTCATTGGGGGCAAATTAAAAGTTGTCAGGCGTGTCAGTCTAAAATGGATGCTGACAGCAGATAATAAAAGCTCAAAGAGAAGATACAGGATAGAAAGATGAAAGGAATGGATTTCAATGTATCCTTTATATAGCACACAGACATATCTGTAGTATTTAAGTGATAATTCTCAGGACAATCACCAATGATTCAATCATAAAACACGAGATGTACATCCAAGTTATAAATACACCAATACAGATTTAAAGGACAACTCCGGCGCAAAATGAAACTTTGGTCTAATTACATATTGCTACCTAGTGAACCGTTATCTGAGATTTGTTTTCATGATTGCCGAATGTAAATAGTTTTATCTCTAAAAACAGTTTAGCCTATAATGCTAGTATAATGCTAGTAAATAGGGCATAGAGTAATGACAAATAAAAATCACTTGTTATTACCACTAACAAGACTCAAAATAGCCCCACACTAACACGACAGCATAATAAGGGTCCCTACATTAAAACCGAAGCATTGAGAACTTTGTCAGTGTCCATACAGTTTAATAAGAAGATATTTTATACATACAGTCAACTTCGCGAATACAGTAAGAAGCCATCTTTGAAAAATAGTCTCTACCAGTCGATCTACGAACTCCGATCCAAGTGCGTTGAACTGTGCAGAATCTCATATGGTCCGTTGTTTTCGGAAGAAACAAACACGAACCGTTTTCTTGTCTTGTCTTCGTAGCCTACTGTTCACGCTCACCTTATCACCTTATTCATATCTCACCAGCGCACATGGATCGGCATTCGTAGATCGACTGGTAGAGACTATTTTTCAAAGATGGCTTCTTCCTGTATTCGCGAAGTTGACTGTGTGACACTGTGTGACACTGACAAAGTTCTCAATGCTTCGGTTTGAATGTAGGGACCCTTATTATGCTATCGTGTTAGTGTGGGGCTATTTTGAACCTTTGTTAGTGGTAATAACAAGCGATTTTTATTTGTCATTACTCTATGCCCTATATACTAGCATTATGGGCTAAACTGTTTTTAGAGATAAAACTATTTACATTCGGCAATCATGAAAACAAATCTCAGATAACGGTTGACTAGGTAACAATGTGTAATTAGACCAAAGGTTCATTTTGCGCCGGAGTTGTCCTTTAATACTTGAGAAAAAAAACAAACAAACATAAAACAATACACAACCACACACACACACACACATATATATATATATATATATATATATATATATATATATATATATATATATATGCAGACTTCCTGAAAAGACAAATTGTGGTTTGTTGTGCTTTCTAAACATTTGTCAACACACTTCTCCTCCTTCCCCCAAGGAGAGGGAAAGGGGTGGTGTAAGGTTTTGTAAAACGTGTTCGGAATCATTATTTTTGTATTACCAACCCATCATTCTCTAAAATCTGGAAGCCCGCACACAAACATCCTCTAGTTAACCCTTTCCACTCCAGACAATATATCTGGACAGTAAACAAGTAAAGTTAAAGTGAGTGATGGATTGATTGAGTGAGTGACTGAGTGAAGGAAGGAAGAAAGGATTTATATAGTACATTTCCTATGTATTCCTGTAAACCCAAAGCGCTTTACAATCATGTCAGGCAAATCTCTCCTCAACCACCACCAGTGTACATCATCCACCTGATGTGACGGCAGCCACAGTACACGTGCGCTCAACAGACACCAGCTATAGGATTGTGTCGGCACATTTAGTCCTCACCTGGTCAGTTTTCTGGTGGAAGTTGGCGGACATCTCCAGCAGTGCGCTCCTTTCGTCCAGCGCGGCGGCGAACGCTTTCCATTCCTGCTCCAGCTGACCTGAGATCTGCTGAATCTGCTGGGTCGCATAGTGACCCGACTCCAGCAGCCTGTTCCCCACGGACATGATCCGACTGATGTTCACATACACATTCTGCAAGAGACCACAAGAATCACTGAGTGCTGTCTACCTTGCATCACTTCCTGGATGTGATGGCTACAAATCATAAAATGTTACTTTTCTTTTAATATTGTCATTCAAAACAAATGATGAATGGTTGTGACCGATGTGTACAGACTCAGTATAAACAGAAGTCCACTCAAAGCTGCTTCTGCAGGGAGGAGTAGCTCTCGTCTGGCCACAGACACACACACAAGTCTACAGCTTCAGCCGCAGCTCTGGAATGTGTGTGGATGACAATTTTAGCCAAGAGGAAGAATCATGGTCAGAATTCAGGACTATCCATTTTCAGAAAAGTGTTTTTGCTATATGCTCTACAAACTGAAATACAATTTACCCTGGTGTATATATATATATATATATGTGTGTGTGTGTGTGTGTGTGTGTGAAACTGACATAGAATATCTTAATTTTTTTAGATATTAAAAAAATGACCCTGAGCTGAAGATTTGAACAATCAGCTTGTGGTAGCACCATGAGCACCAAGTAAAGATACTTTAGAGATAGGTAACATGGAATTAAAATTGACCCTATTTGCTTAAAGGAGTAGTTCAATTTAAAAAAAAAAAAAAAAAAAAAAAAAAAAACCTTTGGCTGATAATTTACTCACCCCCATGTCATCCAAGATGTCCATGTCTTTCTTTCTTCAGTTGAAAAGAAATTATGGTTTTTGATGAAAACATTCCCGGATTTTTCTCCATATGATGGACTTCACTGGGCACCAAACGGTTCAAAATGGTTCATCAAAATGAACAAATCGTTTTCTTTCGAGTCATTTGGTTCATTCAACGAACAAAATGAATGAAATGACTCGAAAAAAGATTTGTTCATTTTGATGAAGGAGTTCGAGTCATGAACGCACATTTTTCACGAGCATTTTTGCTTATAAAACTTTACGTTTTTTATTTATTTTTTAAATGACCGATCGTTTCGCCAGATAAGACCCTTATTCATCGTCTGGTGTCATTTAAAGCCCTTTGAAGCTGCACTGAAACTCTCATTTGGACCTTAAACCGCTTGAGTGAAGTTCATTATATGGAGAAAAATCCTGGAATGTTTTCATCAAAAACCTTAATTTCTTTTCAACTGAAGAAAAAAAAGACATGGACATCTTGGGGTGAATAAATTATGAGCATTTTTTTTGTTTGTTTGTTTTAAGTGAACTACTCCTTTAAGAAATATGCTTCTGGATACGATATGCTGTACCATTGTCACAATGCTAACATGGAAGCAGACAAGGATGGTGGTGAAGAGAACCCTAATGCAGAATTAATGATCCAAAACATGAAACATAAACCTTCAATTAAATCCACAACATGAAACCAAACAGTGAGTGAGTGAACTACAAACCGACTTAGATAGAACTATGACCTTGAACACGGAACCAATGAACATGGGACATATGGTGCATTCATGTGCTATGGTAATTATGGTAATGCCAAAAGCCGACATGGAAAATGCACATGATCATGTGGTATTTTCCACTGGGCAACTCATAGCATATTTTGATGGACGAGTTGCCGAGATGAGATAAACTTTGATCTTTTCAAAATGGCGGAGAGCACCGCGAGAGTCGTGAATGGTAAAAATATATATGATCTAGAAAATATACAGCATATTATTTACCTTTTGAGTTTTGATAAATCATTTTCTTGCTGATGCAGATGACTTAAGCAATCTAAAATAGTTTTAGCTAAATAACAGGTCTGGATCTCCATCTTTTTATCACATTACATCGACAAAAGCACTTGAACGCAACACAATGGTAAATACCAGTTCACAAGTAGAAAATATCCTGGCACCAATAGACATACTTCAATCTTAAAGGTATACTCCACTTTTTTATGGAAATAGGCTCCTTTTACAACTCCCTCAGAGTTAAACAGTTGGGTTTTACCATTTCCGAATCCTTTCAGCCGATTTTCTGATATAGAAGAATATCAGGTCCCAGACAGTTTCTGGTCTCATTGACTCATTGATAGTAGGAAAAAAAATATATACTATGGAAGTCAATGAGACCAGAAACCACTGTCTGGTTACTGATATTCTTCTAAATATCAGAAATCGACTGAAAAGATTTGAAAATGGTAAAACCCAACTGTTTTGGGGGAGTTGTAAAATTAGCCCAAAAAAAGTGGAGTATCCCTTTAACTACTCAACTACAAGGCATACATGAGGCTTAAACACATGATTCAGGGGAACACATAATTATGACAACCAATGGGAACATGAAACATGAAACAAAGGAACCCATAAAAATAAGACGCATGAAACAAGAGATCCAATCAGAATATAACATATGAGATCACAGGAACAGGGAATCACATGACATGAAACATGACTATGATAATTACAACATTAAAGACATGAAAACATTAACTTGAAACAAATAGAGTGTAATTAACTCATTTAAAAAAAACTTTGTGCCAATCTTTTGAACAGTACTGCATTTCCAATAAATAAAAAATACAAAAAAATTAAAATTATAATTCAGAAATAAAGCATTTGTTCAATCAAAGTATTCATCCGTTTGCATTCTTTTAAGTGCCATTGTAACTGATGGTATTGGCAATGGATATAAAACAGTATTGATTGGTTTGTAGTTTTTGACACATTCTTACTGATGCTTCCAAGATTCAGAAGTGATTTTTGTAATTGCACTATATTGTTGCAAGATAGCATCATCTTTTTGACAAATCAGTACAATTTGCAGTAAAAACACATCACAGAAAACCAAATGTTTAACTCCGTATAAGGCATGTACAAGATTTAGTGTTCAGTGGCCGGGGAAAAACATAGCCTAACTTTTAACCAATAAAACCATAGCCTATTTTTTTTTTTATCGAGCTCCACCAAACATTATTTTCACCTAAATGTTCCACCTAACTGGAAAAACGTCACATAATCAGAGAAAGCGCTCTGATCACCATGATCAGTACTATATGGGTCGGGATCTGATTCTAGATTAGCACTTTCATACTAATATACTTTACGAATGTGTGCTCTCTGATGTCTGGGAGTGTCTGAATTATGCACGTTCTTTAGGGAGAACTAAAGTCTAGTGCATGAGAGTGCTGGTGGAACGCAGCGCTCTGGTTACCAGGCTGTTTCCTCACATGGGACTAATTACACAGCCCAGAGGCATTCAAAAGGGTACAGGATCAATACACAGAGAGCTGTCAGATGAAAACCGTATGGGGGTTTGGTATCGGCCTGTGCGCAACAATAAACTGCAGCAGTCATGTCTGTGCACGTGAAAACCTGGAGCAATAATACGGTCACATGCACATACAAACACACACACACACAAACTTTTCAACCCTTGGCTTTAAATCAAGTCCTAATAAAATGCGACATGCAATGGACGCACAATACAAAGGTGACTATATCAGTCATTTTCTCATTTGTTGTTATTGGTCTCGATGTGAATTAGCTATTATTAGAAGCGCATGTAGACCTTTTGGGAGTAGACCCTGTTACGCCACTGCATTTGTGTGCACGTTCTGTTGGCAGAAAAAAAAAAAAACAGTTACAGTCGTAACCTGAGACGTTTATATCTCCCAATTCAGACTATAGAACTCACAATGATTTTATATCAAAATTCTGAAGGGAAAAATACAGAATACGATTTTTCTTCTCAGAATTGTGAGATATAAACTCAGAATTATGAGGAAAAAGTCAGAATTGGTAATATTGGAGATAATAATCTTGCAGTTAACTTTTTAATTATTTTTAGTGCTGGGCAACTCTATGGCGCTCTATGGAAGCCACGTAATAAAAGAATTAGAGCTGGCCAATGATTAATCGCGATTAATTCCATCCAAAATATACGTTTGTGTTTGCATAATATATGTATGCGTACTGTGTAAAATTATTTTGTAAATATTAGGGCTGTGCAAAAATTAATTGCGATTATTCGCATCCAAAATAAAAGTCTGTTTACATAATATATGTGTGCTGTATATTGTATTTTGTATATATAAATAGCTATGCATGCATGTATATATTTAAGAATTATTTGCGCTTAAATTCTGTATATATATATATATATATATATATATATAAATACATAATCTATATTATATAAATATTATTTTTTTTATTAGAATAACACATTTTCTTAAATATATACATGCATGTGTGTGTATTTATATATACAAAATAATTATATACAGCACACACAAATATATTATGTAAACACAGACTTCTATTTTGGATGCGATTAATCGCAATTAATTTTTGCACAGCCCTAGTAAATATAAATACACACACACATGCATGTATATATTTAAGAAACAAATTTGTTATTTATATATAAAATATGTATATTTAAATATAATATAATATAATATATAATATATAACTCCTGAACTCCAAACTGAATCTCAGAATGGTAAAGAAAGGAGATTTAAGCAATTTTGAGCGTGGCATGTTTGTTGGTGCAAGAAGGGGCGGATTAAGTATTTCACAATCTGCTCACTTACTGGGATTTTCATGCACAACCGGGTTTACAGAGAATGGTGTGAAAAGGGAAAAACATCCAGGCGAAAATGCCTTTTTGATGCTTGACGTCAGAGGAGAATGGGCCGACTGATTCAAGCTGATAGAAGAGCAACTTTGACTGAAATAACCACTCGTTACAACCGAGGTATGCAGCAAAGCATTTGTGAAGCCACAACACGCACAACCTTGAGGCGGATGGGCAACAACAGCAGAAGACCCCACCGGGTACCACTCATCTCCACTACAAATAGGAAAAAGAGGCTACAATTTGCAAGAGCTCACCAAAATTGGACAGTTAAAGACTGGGAAAATGTTGCCTGGTCTCGATTTCTGTTGAAACATTCAGATGGTAGAGTCAGAATTTGGCGTAAACAGAGTGAAAATATGGATCCATCATGCCTTGTTATCACTGTGCAGGCTGGTGGTGGTGGTGTAATGGTGTGGGGGATGTTTTCTTGACTTTAGGCCCCTTAGTGCCAAATGGGCATCGTTTAAATGCCACGGCCTACCTGAGCATTGTTTCTGCCCATGTCCATCTCTTTATGGCCACCATGTACCCATCCTCTGATGGATACTTCCAGCAGGATGATGCACCATGTCACAAAGCTCGAATCATTTCAAATTGGTATCTTGAACATGACAATGAGTTCACTGTACTAAAATGGCCCCCACAGTCACCAGATCTGAGATCTCAACCCAATAGAGCATCTTTGGGATGTGGTGGAACGGGAGCTTCGTGCCCTGGATGCCCATCCCACAAATCTCCATCAACTGCGAGATGCTGTCCTCTCAAAATGGGCCAACATTTCTAAAGAATGCTTTCAGCACCAATGCCATATAGAATTAAGGCAGTTCTGAAGGCGAAAGGGGGTCAAACACAGTATTAGTATGGTGTTCCTAATCATACTTTAGGTGAGTGTACCTGCAAATATTTCTTAAAATTCATACATGCATATGTGTGTATTTATATAAACAAATTAATTATACACAGTACACTCACACATATATTATGTAAACTTAAACTTATAGTTTGGATGGAATTATTCGCGACTAATCGTTGGTCACCAGGTAGACTCCGCCCACAAAACACCTGATGGTCTATCTAAGAAAAGCACTGTATACTGTATATATCAGGACTGAAATTATTTTACTGGTGAACCCATATGTAATACACAAGCATACGACACATAAATATACAATTGACAGTGAAGAATTCTACGATCTTTGGAAGATCTGTCAATTTTATCAAAAATGTTAATTTAAAGATGACTATTTCTAAATAATGCAGCCTGCATATGTAGATAAGACAATCCAAAGTCACTGGTGCCCACATGCACAAATTAAACGAATTTCTACTAGATGAAGTCCGGATGGAAAATAGTTATTAACTTTGTATAGCCTCATTCCAAGCCTGGTTTCAGAGCTGCTCAGAGAAGATAGACATGCACCAGTAGACACAAATTCATCCAATCCCTCTGCTATGTATCACAGTCCTTGTGGATTGCATCATGAAAACAATTAAGAGCTTCTGGTGTCTCATTTTCATGTAAATCTAAAGCAGCTTAATGTAACTTCTGGCTTAACATATGCTAAATATAATGGGTGCTATTGCCATGTTAATAACCAGCATGTGGTTTATTAGCAAAATTGACTTTTATATAGAGGGCATATCAAAGAAATCAGTTTGTACGATTTACATAAATTTACAGAACTCAAGGATTGAGCAAAGCTATCACGTTAGAGGCAGAAATGACAATAAACAAAGTGTTGGGTTTTCATTTTTTTTCACAGTCACAGTCGAAAACCCATGCGCAGCATAATAACTTTGTAAGGAAAGTGATACGTTCTTTGATTAATAGGAAATTCAAAAGAATATTATTTATTTGAAGACTAACTTTTGTAACAATTTAAGTATTTTCTGATTAATTTAATGTATCTGTGCAGAACAAATGTATACTTTTCTTTTAAACAGAAAAATCAGTACACTTTTTGTTTGCCTGTCTACATATACTTCAAAGAGGTTACCTATATTTTTTGTCTCATTAATCTTACACACATTCCATTTTTTTAATTTGTATTGCTTATTTTCTTCACCTGTTCTTTTTTGTTGTAATACCTACCATATAAGACACCCCCCCCCCAACGACACACACACACACACACACACACACACATTGTTGCTCCAAGTCCAATGAGAATTCAGCAAGAAAAGAAACCTTTAAGTGTTTTTTTTTTTTAAGGTTTTTGAAGAAAATATTCCAGGATCTTCTCCATATAATAGACTTCATTGGGAACCAAATGGTTCAGGGAGTTTCAGTGCAGCTTCAAAGGGCTTTAAATGACACAAGATGAAAAAGGGTCTTGTCTAGGACCCTTTGAGTCATGACTCAAAAAAAAGATTTGTTAATTTTGATGAACGAGTTTGAACAGTAGAGTCACAAACGCTCACACTGTAAAAATGAAAACGACTGAATCTGTTAAATCTAATCAATAAAATTGAGGCAACAGATTACAATCAATATTATTAATTAAATTTAACAAATTAGAATGGAGTAATAACCAACCAAACATATTAATTAAAAGTTAACCATTTAAATTCAGTAAAATTTACACATTTTTCTGAACAAAAATATCGGAATAACAGACTGACGTCAAAGATAAATTACGTGAGAACTCTTTTTTTATTGCCATCATTGAAGACACCTGATGATAACAAGCAGAATCACCGAAGAAGAAAACCGAGATTTTTAAGTCACCATTATAGAGATCAGTGTGTGTTTTAGTTGGGGTCTTGACCCTTAAATTATTAACTTTAGATGTTGTTTGGCTGTTATACGTGAATTATAATAGCCAGATTAATAAATAGAAAAGGTGATCTGATGGTGTTGGTTGTGTTTTACCATAATCATCATTTCACAATCACTTGACCTGATCAATGAACTCACATAGAGTTCAGTTTAGGTTTACTTAATTAATTATAGCAGCAGTCCTTAAACAGTATAATATTTTTTTATGATTATTCATAGATTCATATCCATAGTTTTTTTTTATAACCTATATCAAATACAAAAATAAAACTTTGCTCTGGTTTAGTGTTTAAACACACAGAGATCTAGAATTTGCCTGTGAATCTCAACAATGGTGAAAATAATAGCGCATGTTGTAGTGCATTCTGGGTGCCACCAATCAAAACTCATTCATGGCTCCCATCATGCATTGCTGCATGAATAAATAATGCGCTTATGTTCAGAGGTGATCGGTTTGTCACCACTGCTGAGATTAATACGCAAAATCTTGTTGTCTGTTTGTGCCTCCATAAAATAATTTCTGAAGTTATCTTTTTATTGTTTTGATCATTTGGTTTCATTGAAAATGCTAAAAAAAAAAATATATGATGCTGTCCAAGGCCAATGATGCTATAATCGATAAAAATAAACCTTAGTCAGAAACTGGGCTCTATATGAGTTCATTGGTCAGGTCAAATGATTGTGAAATAATGATTATTTTAAAACGCAACCAACACCATCAGATCACCTTTCCTATTTGTTCATCTGGCTATTATAATTCACGTATAACAGCCAAACAACATCTAAAGTTAACGATTAAAGGGTCAAGACCCCAATTAAAACACACACTGATCTCGATAATGGTGACTTAAAAATCTCGGTTTTCTTCTTCGGTGATTCTGCTTGTTATCATCAGGTGTCTTCAATGATGGCAATAAAAAAAGAGTTCTTACGTAATTCATCTTTGACGTCAGTCTGTTATTCCGATATTTTTGTTTAGAAAAATGTGTAAATTTTACTAAATTTAAATGGTTAACTTTTAATTAAAATTTTTTGGTTAATTATTACTCCATTCTAATTTTTTTAATGTAATTAATAATATTGATTGTAATCTGTTGCCTCAATTTTATGGATTAGATTTAACAGATTCAGTCGTTTTCATTTTTACATTGCATCACAGAACAGAGCAAGGTGAGGATTTGTGCTTATAAAACTTAAACTTTGTTATTTATTTTTTAAATGACCGATCGTTTCTTTAGATAAGACCCTTATTCATCGTCTGGTGTCGTTTAAAGCCCTTTGAAGCTGCACTGAAACTCTCGTTTAGACCCTGAACCGTTTGGTTCCCAATGAAGTCCATTATATGGTGAAAAAACTGGAATGTTTTCTTTAAAAACCTTAATTTCTTTTTGACTGAAGAAAGAAAGACATGGACATCTTGGATGACATGGGGGTGAGTAAATTATCTGCAAAAGTTTTTTTTTTTTTTTTTGTTTTTTTTTTTAAAGTGAACTACTCCTTTAACAATACTTAGATAGAAATAAGTGAATTATCTGACCCCTAAAACATAACATCAAGAAAAAAGACATATAAAATCAAGTGTCGTGTCACTTGAGCACAAAATGAGAGTGCAGACAGAGGAAGCACTCTACCTACATCTACTCAGATCACATTTCAGGACCTGAACACAGCCAAGACACACATACCGTAGAACAAAACCTTCCTCACATGAAAAAAAAAAATATATATAACAGTACTGGACCCTAAAGTCTACTTAAAAAGAGAGAGAGTCACACAAGGACAGTTTACCCTTCACTCTTACAGGCAGACATTAAACCCAGGTTTAATATTATGATGCAAAACCTTTTTTCTCTTAAAGTCTGGGTGATTAGATGAGGAGTGCCTGGAACATTATATCTCCCTCTGGATTTCTCCAGGACTGATCAATACACCAGCATGATGGGAGATTACCCAGCCATGAGTAAAATGCCTTTAGCTGGAGGAGTGTCTTCTACATGTTGTCCTCCAGATTGTCTTTCATAAGAGAGTGGGGCTGAGTTAATTTACAACTTGACAGGCATAACGTTCCGCTCAGGTGACATTACCCGCGGAACTCAATGACATAGCTGCTTAAGCGTGTCTATTACGAAAGGTTACAACCAGGCTCCCAGTGTGCTATGCGATGGACATTAACGTCTCCATAAATCGCCTATTGAATTACAGTCAATACTTGTTGCAAATGCCACAGTACGTGCAGGTTGTTAAACTGTACTGACCCTTGAGTCCTCTAGGGGGCAGGCTATCAGTGTTGTTGATTAGTAAAGTCAACCTTTGATTAAAAAATGAATGTTGCAAGATGATCCAATCAAATCCCAAGGATGAAATCAAGTCTCCTCTTACATTTTTTTTCTTCTTCTTCACATACCAGAAGCCATTTCACTCGGATATACGTTGCGACAGGAAAGACTAGCACAACGTCCGTTTCATGTCGACTTTAAAAAAAAAAAAAATTAAAAGAAGTCTGTTTCCACTTCCAGTGATCATAGTACCAGAGATCAGACATTAGTAAGAATACGATAAACACAAAACGTGCATTAATCAAGTAACTATCAAGTAAAACAAGCCGAATAACCATCTGACACTAAAGTGTTTTCGTCCGTTCATGCTTCATTTCAGGCAGGGAAAAGGCTCCTGGGACTTCCAGAGGAGGTGCCCGACAGTCAGGCTAACTCAAAGCAAACAGTTGACAAAGCGTTTCATCCGTTAAGTTCTGCACAGTTGTAGCAACGTGAGAGGGGGTAGACAGTTCTCACAGCTGAGGCAGGACATGTGATTTAGCACACTCAGCCAAACCCAACACACTAACAAAGGAGCAACAAAGAGCACGATAACAATCTATAAAAACATCCCAATTGCATAATAATATTTAGCTGCATTTAACTATGAATTTATTTCATTTCCATCTCTCTATATTTGTTTTCTTATGTTTATCAAGATCTGTTTTGCTTTAATATCTTTATTGTTAGTTTTTGTGTTTATCTACATGTATTTTAATCACCTATATTGTTTGTTCTTCTAATTGTTCTTCAAGATGTTTAATTCTATATCTGTATAGATACCTATATACCTATAAAACAAAAGAAGCAATATATATATATATATATATATATATATATATATATACGTATATACACACACACACACACACACACACACACACACATATATATATATATATATATATATATATATATACACATACATACATATACACACACACACAAATCAATAGGACACTGTTGTAGCCTTTATGAGTAAATATATGCGTATAATGCTTGAAGGGTAAACACACATATTAATTTGAGTGTAAAATGAGCGCAGAATCTATCCTGCGGATTCGTGAACACTTCAGTAAAAGTGTAAATTCAATTATATGTCCAGGAAAGCAGTCAGAATAGTTCCAAGTCAGAATATAAATGCAATTGTTTGGCATTTGCATAACAAAAAAAATAAATAAATAATGCTTAAACTTTTAGCTTAACTCATCTGCTAGTGTGTATCTGTATATAGTGTGTATCATTAATACAATGTATGAATTTGATCTCACTGTTGTACATTAAAACACTTAAGTGATATAGTCAAGTCAATATGAATCTCTTTTATATATTCAAAGTACATCAACTACCGGTCTATTAAGCATTAATACTGTTTAATGTCTAATTAATGAAAGATATGTGTTAGCACATTTATATTTCCAATTTGAGGAAAAAAACAAACAAACAAAAAAAAAAACATTCTCTATGAATTTCCAACCAATGTGAAAACATTTAAAACTACATTGGTCATTTGTACGAGTCCACTCTGCATGCAGACACATGCCGTAGACTTTTCCTATTGGCTGAACAGTAGTAACATTTGGATGTGGATGGACAGATGGCAGATGAGACCATAGAGATGGAAAATCAGTGATTGATGTCATGGCGTTTTCTTGTGAAACTCTCTCCCTTTGAAATCTACAGGGGGTGATTTATTACGAATATGCCCAGGGTCACACACACACACACACACAGGGACAATGTATCAACGTGTGACAGTCCTCCAGTGGCATTACATACCCTTCAAGCATATATTGACATGACTATTATATGACAACAGAAAATTCATTCTTGCATGACTAAGTGAGTCAGGGCACGTGTACAAGCGCACATTATTTTCCTGATGTAACCCTCATCAAGCTGCACAGTTATGATGCCTCAGGTGGTGACAGATATTACTGCTGGACCACTGGACACAGTCTTACCATGCAGTTCATTGCAAAGTGGTTGTGTTGGGTCTGCAGCTCCAGCACATGCTGATGTTTGGCTCCTATCTCTGTGTAGGTTGTCAGGAACAGGCCTTTATTATGGACAATCCAATCAAACATCTGTTGAAATGAAAAAATGGAAATGATGGACAGTGAAATATATGCCTATATGCACTTTCATTAAGAAACACTATATCATTGTTTATCAAAACATGACTTTGGTGAAATTCTGAAGGATTTGCTCATTCAGATTCTATAAAATCTTGCTTATCTATGGATTTATTTGTCAACAACCATATCAAATGATTTGGTTTTATTTTTTGTTGTTTTCTTTATATTTTTGACTATTAAATTGCCATTGTTATTTTTGCTCGTAACACTTTTATTTTACTGTATATAGACTGGTATAACATACAGTAATCAATATTTTAAGTGGATGAAAACATTTCATCAATGTTATACATTCATTTTGAACAATACCCGTTCTTGTCTTAGGACTCTGATTAACTTTTTTGATTTAACTATGCTTTAATACTTTTCATACACTACCAATAAAGTGTTTGGGATCAATATGATATTTTTAAAAATAAATGAATACTTCTAAATTGATTAAAATACATTTTATGAATTTAAATTAAATACTGTAGTTTTGAACTTTCTATTCATCAAAGAATCATGTGACACTGATGAATGGAATACCATATTTTGCTGTATTTTTAATCAAATAAATTAAGCCTTGGTGAACATAAGAGACATTTTTTTGGAAAAAACAAAACAAACTAAAGACTAAATAGTTAGGTGCTGTTAGGGCCTGTTCACATATCGCGTCTTTTGCGCACGTTTTTTCCAAGCACGTCCGCGCCGCATCGAGATAAATAAATCTCAACTTTTCAGAATGCCGCAACCGCACCATAAGTGCACAGTAGGTCACGTGACAAAAACCAACCATGGGTGCGTTTCCCGAAAACATTGTTAGCCAATTATGGTCGCAAGTTCCGTCGTTATCAGCATAGTTCAACGATTCGGTGTTTCCCGAAACCATCGTTCCAACGAACATTCGCAAACAGCATCGCAAAGTTGTGTAGTTTGAACGACAGCTCTCGACCTGTGGTTAGAGGCATCGTTTCTACAGTATATTGCAACACATTTGGAGGTAATAAATCCTTATTTTGAGCATAATGAGCAAGCTGGCATTCAGTACAACCGGTGTCTTTTATTTAGAATACTTACAAACCCAGATAGCAAACTGACATTGAATCAACGTGGAAATATGACATCGAAACAACGTTGATCTGACATTGTTTTGCTCATCGAATTAACGTTGAACCAACGTCAGACGCGTCATTCTTTCAAAACTAACGGAAAATCAACTTGAAATCAACGCGTCGTTTCAACGTTATGAAAGCAAACCAATTTTCGATTTTCATTTAGCTTTGAAGAATGCCGCGTCTGACGTTGGTTCAACGTTAATTCGATGAGCAAAATCAACGTTGTTTCAATGTCATGAGAGACGTCGTTTCCACGTTGATTCAATGTCAGTTTGCTGTCTGGGAATGGAATTTACGTCTTTTAGTTTAGATTTGAAGTAACGTGTTTGAAAAGTGCGCGTGTGCAAACGCGCTCCACTATGTAAGAACGAGCCAAATAATGAGTCTGGTAATAAAGCAAAACAACTGAGAACAATTAGAAGTAGTCCTCAGGTGACATGTCTGTAATTTATATAAAACAAATCTAGCGTTAATTGGATCTCAAACAGTTTCATTAAAAGTAGTTTTTACTTCACCATGTGCGAAACCAACGTGGTTGAACGATACTTTGCGACAGTGGGTTTCGGGAAACAGTCGTGACTAGCTAGTTGATTTTTTGATTTATCGTACTATGGTAGTGAAACAGTGAACTACGTCGTTGTACGGGAAACGCACCCCAGAGCGTATCCGGCCTAGCGCTTTGGAAAAAGGAGAATGTGCCGCGCCCAGCATTGTCAACATGTTTTTAGGCACTATATGTGAATCCGGCATGAACACTGGTTCCATTACTTACCTTTAGCGTACCATGATACTGGCGAAGTTAATTTTCATTAAAGTGCCCCTATTATGATTTTTATATTCCCTTTTGTATGTAATATGGCCTTTTGTAAGTGTAAAAGGTCTGCACAGTTTTACAGATCTAAGTGAATGACAAAATTAGTCGTCAGCAATTACAGTCTCATTTCCTCTTCCATACCTACGTAACAAATTTAACATTTGCATAATGCCAGCCTATTGTTTTTATTGGCTGCTTGCAAACAATGTATATTTTGACCCGCCCTCAAGCAATGTTATTTTAGCTGAGAAAGGACAAGTTTGTTTTGTGTTGTCGACATCTTGAGAAGATTTTTTTTTTTTTTTTCAGTGCTGCAAATACAAAACAAGCACTCAGGAAGCCTCCGGAGCTGAAATTCAGTTTTGGTAATGAGCTTTTTGTTTTCAAAAAGACCAATCACAACAGACTGGGCCATTTGACCAATCAGAGCAGAGTAGGCTTGCGGAAACGAGGGGTTTAGAGAGGGCACTTTGAGAGACTGAATCTATGAACACAACATTTTTAGAAATTAGTTGATGTGCAATGTATATTACCAACACATTCTCATCCCAAGACGTCATCTAACAGTTGACCATACGTCAACATCCAACGTTTTAGGGTACCCTTTAGGGTTCCTAGCGCGTCATCCAACTGACGCTTTACCTTTAGCGTTAGATGACGCGGGTAGGTTTAGGTCTGGGGTAGGGTTAGGATTAGATAGCGTCATCAAACTGACGTTAAAGGGTCCAAAACTAAATTAGAAACCTATAAAATAGCATAATAGAGGCACTTAAAGAATATAAAATATAGAACTCTTGAAATATCACAACATAATATAGAGTACAAACATTATGTATAAAACGCTCTTTGTATGTTGCATCGTAACTTAAGTTATTGTTCTAACCTTTTTATATATGTAAACCTGTCAAGTTCTGTCCTTATTAAACCTCTCAAATATTGAAAGTATGTTCATTCATACCTTCTCTGCGTCTTGCTGAAAGAGTCTTAGCTGGAAGCATTGATCCAGTTTGACTTTGCGCATGTGCCAGGCTTGGTGGAGATGTTGGCGGGTGCCGTGGAGTTTATCCAGAAGTGCCTGGACTTTTGGAGCTAATCCCTGGATATCTCCTCTGCCTTTCTCCCCACACTGGATTAGTTGAAGCAGGCGTTGACCATCAGTATCTAACTCCTCCACAGGAGCTTTAGCGACCTTTTTCTTCAGAGACGCGTGTTCCTCCATAGCACGCCGGGACCCGTCCAGGTCTGACGGCAGGTCCCGCTGGGACACCATGTCCTGGAGCTCGTCCAAACGGGCTAGGATGCGAGCCGCATTGCTAGTGAAGTCTTCAAAGGCCACTCGAACTTCGATCCACTCCTCGTGGTCGTAATCCAGACTGCCCTCAAAGTCTGGAGTCAACTGGGAAGGATCGACGACTTTGGTCAAACCCTCGAGGGACACCATGATGGTCTGAAAGGATGAAAGTAGGACACTTGGGGTCATATTCTCAATGCATCCGATTGAGAACTGAAATAAAATTCAATTTCATTACATTTTCATTTAGTTTAACATAATGTACTAAAACTGAAACTAGTTTCAAGGAGATGTTGGCATGGTGATTTACTAGGTCATCTTCTTGATTTGTATCTACAAGTGTTGACATTGTTTATACCTTTTAGGTCACATTTTTGCAATTTAATATCAAATGTATTATTTTACAAGCAGGTCTTCTTTTTCATGACATCTTTACCGCAACCAAAACCGATCCCTGCTACCTATGATAATAATTTGGTAGCTCAGGGTCCTGAACGGATCTCTTTTGTCAGTGGGAGGTTTCCAAGAAGACGCAATTGTTATTTAAAACAACAGTGCAATTAAACTCTGATTGGATGATGAATACAAATCCTATTGGATCAGTTACATGGAACACTTTACTTAAAGGAGCCAGGAAAACATTCCAGACATTGCAGCTCAGGTCATGTTATTAGAGATAACAGCAGAGACAAGAGGGGAGACTTGCAGCTGGATAGAGAGCAGTACTTCCAGATACTATACTGATGCTTTCCAGTGTTTAGGTGTAAACAGCTTCGAATCATATTTGTGATCCAGTTATAAACACCTATTATGTATCAATTACATATATAGGGGAGCGCGGGGCACAACCTAACGCGGGGTTAAATGTAACACGGACCGTTTACATAGTTCGTCAGGATCAAGCCGGCTGTCTTTCCGCTCTTTTTCTCTCGCTGCCAGAAGACGATCTCCCGCGAATTTGCGGAAAGTTTTGATAATATTTCGTGAAGATACTGGACAAAGAGTGTTTTGACACCATAAAAGTACATTTTTTCATCATAGATTTTTTTCGGTTTCTGAGTTGGGTGTATACGTTTCCAAATCGAACTTTATATTGCCTTAATAGTCTTGTTTGCTCAAACATAGCACCGTTTTGAAACATGTCAGCAATTCCTATAACGACTGTTAGCTAGGCTTAAAATATGTAATACACAGAGGGGTTAGTTGTAACACAGTGTTTCAACTAAGCCGCCAAGTGTACAATGATAATCAAATGAAAAAGGATCCACACAACTTTTCACGTTTGAGTATACATTTAACTTTGTTGGACTTTCACAAACAATGTTGGAACTTAAAATGTTTAAAATTTAGTGTACTATGAATGATAACTTGTTTATTTATATATACAAATATGGCATGTTTTTAATGCAATAAACCCTTTAAATTTTTATTCTAAGCTCATTTGTATTATTATTACTGTTATTATTATTATGAATAATAATAATTGTACATGCAGCTGTCACACACAAATCTAATTTAATTCGCATATGGGGTAAGTTGTAACATTTGCACTTCTGTCACTTTCAGTCCAACTGTACGAAAATGGTAGGTCCTAGAACAAAAACTTTAACTGTTCATTTGTAGCAGAGATGTGTATGTTGCTTGTGGAAAAAATTATTAATCTAACCTAATTATTTTTTTTAATTAATTGAGCCAAAACCAAAATGCGTTAGGTTGTGCCCCGCTCTCCCCTATTACAGTGTAATAGCACAAAGCTTGTGCTCCATTAGATGTGTTAATTTAAGAAACCTCCATTGGGAGATTGAGCCTTCAGATTAAATATATCAGTACTGCATGTCTTCCTCTCAGCTGTTTAATGAAATAGGTCAGAAGTAATTTCGAAAGCTCTACTTTCACACCAGGAATGTTCTAGAACGTTCTTTAAATATGCTGTGTTATCATTTTCTTCTGAATGTTTTTTAGAAACATTCAAAAACAACATCTTACTGAAAATAGTATACACATAACTGTCACTTTCTTTAACATACATTCACCGGTTTAAAGCGCTCACCTCAAATTCAAACTTAGAACTGCCGAAATTCGTCCTCTGCTTCTGCCAGAAGTTGTCAGGTTTGATGATGAGAGCGACGTGGATGCAGGAAGGAAACGATTCCTGTAGGATCTTCAGCAGAGGTTTGATAGAGTCCCATTTAGATCCACGCATATCCACGATGACCGTGAAGCCATGTCTGCTCACCTCCTCACTACACGAACAAATAAAAACACAGCATCAGCTCTTCTGCAAACCGCTGACGCTCACGTCATTAGGGAGAGGTAAATGAGAGCCACTGCTTTCAGAGATGGCGACAAATCCCTCTCGGTTTAAATCAAATGTAGTGCATCAGATATAATGTATGAACCTACACGAAAAATAACACTTACCCAAATATAATATGCAAAAGGTAAATAAACCCATCTTGCTAAATTGAAAGAAAACTGCTACAGGACAAAAACAAACAAATAAAATGCTAACTAAACAGCTCTCTAGCTTGAAAAACAGCCTGTTAACTCAAGAGTGTTTTCATATCCACAGCTGCACTTCTCTGGTCTGACTCTTACACAGGAATGAACACTGAACAACTCTAAATCATTCTGACCTCCCTCTCTGTGAGAGAGTGAGATAGAGAGAAAGAGATAAGGGGGAGGAAGAGTGAAAGAACACAGAATGAAGAGAGGGATGAGAGTGAGAAAACAAGAGAAAGGGATGTGTAGCATTTTTATTGGATATTTTTATTCAGCAAGGGTGTATTAAATAGATCAAAAGTGGCATGGCAAATGTTACAAAAGATTTATATTTCGATCAAATGCTTTTCTTCAAACTAGAATCCTGAAAAATCATTGTTTCCACAAAAAATATTAAGTAGCTCAACTGGAGTAATGGATGCTGAAAATTCAATAAGAGGCTTGTTAAAAAAAAAAAAAAAAAAAAACAGTTACAAATTGTACACACATACATAAATAATTAGCAAGAAACCACGCCTGTAATTTTAAGTGCTTATATGAATTATTTATATTAATTGATGTAATGTTCTTTAAATCATCATCTTAGTGGAGGTACTACTTTTCTCGACGGATTAATGTTAACTGGTACAATGTCTGGTATCATTGCATATTTCATATGAAAATTACTGCTTTTACCTGCTTTATATAAGGGTTCAAATGACATTTTATTATACTAGTCTAGATCAACACATAAAATGACAAGTCATGTGTACATTCAAAACAGTGAGTGTTTAGACATTTATCCTGTACAATTCCTTGCCCTATAGACTTCCATTGTCAGTGCATTACTACACACACATTTTGGGGTTTGATCTCACTAAATGATGGGCAACTTATAATTATTTTGTGTTGTAATTGATGGCATCAATCTAATCTTGTATACAAGTCAGGAACATTCCTTCACAGTGTGAAAGAATGAGAATGGAAGAGTAAGGAAGAGAGAATATAGTAGAGCCAGACCGATATATCGGCAGGCCGATATTATCGGCAGGCCGATATTATCGGCCGATATTAGGCGTTTTCCAAACTATCGGTATCGGCAGTTATAATGGCCGATAAATGAATATTTCAAAAATTAAATAAAAACGGACGAAACACGCTTGAACCATGTCATGAGTGTTGGAGTTGTATAGTTTGTCCACCAGAGGGCACTCTACACCGTTCCTGTTGGCAACACTCGTTGAGTTCGTCACAATACATATATTGCTTGAATAGCAATTAAAAGATCATCCGCTTCAATTCTCTTAACTCAAATAAGCATGACAAAATTTGTGACTATCATGTCCAGTTTAAAATAAATAAATAAATAAATAAATAAAATATTGGCCGATATATCGGATTTTAAAACCAAAAATATTTGTATCGGTATCGGCCTTCAAAATCCTTTATCGGTCGGGCTCTAGAATATAGGAGTGAAAAAGTGGATGAAGGAAAGAAATGGAAGTGGGATGGAGGACAACCAGTGCGGCCTAAAATCTTCAGTTTCAGGCCAAACAACATATCTACACCCCTGGCTATCCGATACACACCAGACACCAAAACCAACAACCCTAAGCGTCTATACACTCCCTCACTAAAGCGTTGTTTTCCTAACCAGGGGCCACATCTGGGTCTCCAACATAATACGGAATATCTGCACTTCCAAGCAAAGAGTTAGAAGTAAACTAAATTCTATGTCCTGTGAAGTATGTTATGTATTTTAAAACTGTTATGTGCAAAAGTGGAGAATGTGTTTACAGCCGTCGAGAAGTTTAGGTTTAATTTGTGTGGCTAAAACAGTGTGATTATGGACAACAGAACAGAAGTAAAGTTTGGGAGAACCCCGAGGCAGATGATAACCTACATAAAGTTTGAACTGTGCAGAGCTGAAACCCTCTGGCTGAAAGCAGAGATTCACGTGGAGCTGGTTGAGTTTCACTGAGTCGAATCAATGCTAACTACAGAAGGACACAGCAGGGAAAAGACAAATTGGCCATGTGATGTCTAAACAAACCAGAGAACATGGAGCTTCAAAACCCCCAAATAAAAACAAAATCAGGATTTCATAAAAAAAAAATACATTAACTAGACTTGAACGTCTTCTCAGGTGTCCTGGGTGGTTGCCAGAAAACTGATATGCAGTGTTAGAGTGTGTGTAATAAGACTGGCAAAAGCTTAGCCACGGGCATGAGGTGTATATGAATATAGATATGAAAAGAAATTAAATTAAACAAAATGAAAACGACGGTTCAATAAGTAAAGGTGCTTCCTTGAGCTGTAGTTTTCATTTAATAAGAAAACACTACCGGTAACCCTCCAGAGTACACAAGCAACTGCTTCAATGCCAAATCAACCACCCACAACAACACCCTAGCAAATACAGAGAACACCATAGCAACCACTTATCAATGCCATAGCAACCACCTAGTGACACATTAGCAAGCCTCTAAAACAAAAACCGTAGCAAACACCTAGCAACACACTAGCAATCCTCTAAGACACCTTTACAGCAACATCCCTCAGAACACAGCTACAGTATGCCATAGCAGCCACTCAGAATACCCTAGCAGCCACCTAGCAACAGTGCTGAAAACCCCCTAGCAATGCCCTAGCAACCACACATAATACCCAAAAAAGACCTAGCAACACCAATCAGAACAAATCAATGCCATAGTATCCACTCAGAACACCCTAACAGCTGCATAGCAACATCATAACAATTACAGAGAATACCCTGGCAACCACTTACTGTAAGTAATACATAAACCACGCCGCACAACCAAGAGACGCCTTAACAACCCTCTAACACACCCTATAGCAAAAGGCTAGCAACGCCATCACAACTGCTCAGAACACTCTAGCAGACATCTAGCAAGCAACCACCCAAAACACACTAGCAAATGCACTAGCAACCACCAAACCATTTAGTAGATGAATAGTAGAGAATGAAGCACCACACACACAAAAGTCACTTTCAACCCAAGCAGCTGTCTGTTTGTCAACGCAGTGAATTCACACCACCAAATGAACTAAATTCCTGATTGGGTGGACTCCTTAGCCTAGAAATCTAGACGCACCCTAGCGGCAGCAAAAATTATTTTGCAGCAAAGTGTGGTCTAGCAACTCTCCGTGGCTTTCGAAGTGGAAAAACCAAACTCTGGTCAGGCCAATCACATCGTGTATAGAGTTGGTGGGCGGGCTTAAGACAATGACGGCAGAGTTGTGACGGTTCTGCGCCGTGATTTTCCAATAGGTGATTTACCAGCTACTTAAAAACAAACAAGATGCTGCTGGCAAACAGCGGTCTTTCGATATTTGGCCGCGACTCTGGATGACTTGGAGTTAAGAGTACGTCACTTAAATCATTCTTAAAAAAGGAAGATGTGTTCACAGTTTTGACGACCGGATACGGCAAAAGTTTAATATATCAACTTGCTCCGCTGGAGGGAAAACGCATTGGACTAACTCATCCACAGCCGTTCGTTAATCGGGTTGGTTGTGGCGCTATCCTATTGCTTGCAGAGGGATATTGAAAGACAACCTTTTATCCCGCCCCCGGACTGAGGTATGCCAATTGTGAGTTCCCAGACCTAACATCTTGATAGGTCTGGCTTGCCAGGCTATGGACTCCGAGTAAAATTACTTAAAATTAATTTCATTGGTGAAAATGTAAGAGGCAATGGTAAATATGACAACACTTTATTGAAAGGGGCAATTTTAAAATAATTGGCAAAAAATGTCTGTCTTTCCTAGAGCAGCTGTTAACATGATTCAAGGTCACCTGATCTTTCAGAAATCATTCTAATATGCTGATTTGGTGCTAAAGTAAACTTTTCTTATTATTATCACTGTGGAAACTTGTGGTACAAATGTGATACTTTTTTTCCAGGATTCTTTGACGAATATAAAGTTCAAAACATCAGCATCAATTTTAAATATAAATCTTTACACATTTTTGTACTGTTACCTTTTTTTAATATACTGCATCCTTGCTCAAAGAAAGTATTAGACAGACCACAAACCTTTGGGATTCACGATCATGATTGGATTTTGGATTTTGCTGGTGAAAATGTGCCAAGCAATCGTAAATGTGACAGCATCTTTGTGAAATCCCAGATATCGAGATGGTCCTCACTGCAGAACATGAAATCCACGGGGAGGAGTCAGATCCAGATCCAACTCCTCCCACCTTACATATACCTAAACCTGCAGCTCCACCCCCTGATCCATAAACCCACCCCTAAACCTACCCAACTCCACCCCTCAGATCTGGTGTACTGCAATGAGGTGCTACTGCAATTATCCCCCAAACATATACCAAATGTAGAGATTGAGCTGCTAAAGGCACCCACACACTACAAGTTAATCAGGTCAATTTTGAGACCAACCCTCCCCTTCTGATAAACAGTCTCGATTATCTTCATGGTAGCCTACTAAAGATTATTTTATCAGATTTCTGTCACGATACAATTTACAAAAAGTGGAGAGGAGCACTCAAGTGGAGTGAAGGGATGATTTATTAACAAAATAAAACAAAACACAAAGCAAAAACCCACAAGGGGGAAAACATAATAAATGAAACATAAAACAACACTGAACTAGAAGAACAAATACTGACTAAGAACATGACGACCATCGCAGGGAAACTGGGGTAACATAAGACAACGATCCGACAAAGACTGCAAACAAGACGAGACTCAGGCTATGTTTACACGGAAACGATTCTGAAGAGAAAACGCAAAAGTGGCGTTGCGTCATCTTTTTTTATTCTGCGTTTAGACGAGCGTTTTGTGTGGGAAATCCCCGTGCAAATGGAGACGCAAAAGTGTGTGAAATTCAATGTAGTATGCACTTCAGGCGGCTAGGAGTGCATACTACAACAACACCAAGTCCACGCGCCTGTGTACAACTTTCACCGTCAAGCAGACTTTTGCGTTTTTACCGTTTACACGGGAACGCGGCGGTGGAGCGTTTTTAAGATTTACACTCTGGAGGGTGGTTTCACTTTTTTGCGTTTTTGTGCCTCAAACGAAAGGCACATCCGATATAATATTTTTACGTTTTCACCCGCGAGCGCTCTCGTGTAAACAGGGCCTTATAAAGGGAACAAGTCAAGAGGAGACAGGTGGAAGAACTCAAGCACTAATCCGGTAACGAGGGGGAGGGATAACACAATGACGAGAGCACATGGCCCAACATAACAAAGACACCCATGTGCAATACAAGACACTTTCTCTGTGGTGTTAAAAGTGATTCAATCTGCTCAGAAGAACCTTGGGGCTGCACCAATTTTCAAATCATAAATATCCAACATGGTGAATATTCACGATCAGAAATCTTGTTCCCTTTCTGTTAAGTATGACCCCAAATGTCATCTCGACATAACATCTCCGTTCACTCCATCAGGAAGTGAGGGTTAAGTCAGTAACCAAGGCGTTGTGTGGGGGGAACTCTGAGGGCAAACGTGCACGCACTCTGTAGATTGTCACATGGAACGGAACGATACCCAATCAGAAAGCGAGAAGACAGAAGGCGGAAACATAACATGACTTCTTTTTTTTTTCCAGTGAATTTTCTGTAAAGAGCAGTTCAAACACTATTGTCCGGCAAGTTTTGTTTACTCTGAAGTCGCAATTGACCCTAAGAAATTGTGCGAGTCACAGTCGGGACTCTGGTTGTTTGTGAATGGAATCTGTTTGTTTGTGGTGTGCCGTCTTGGTGACATTGTGGCACTCCACATACTATAGGAACAAAACATTTAAATGTATGATTTCTTATTGTTATGCTTATGGTATCTTACATTTTGAAAATCTGATAAGATTTTTAAATCTTTTAGTGTGGGCCAGCTCACCCTCACCCTCGAGTTGTTACTATGGAAGTCAATGGTGCCAAACAACTGTCTGGTTCCAATCGTTCTTCAACATGTCTTCCATTGTGCTCTGCAGAAGAAAGAACCTCACACAGGTTTGCAACAACTTTAGGGTGAGTAAATGATGACAGAATTGTCATTTTTGGGTGGAGTATCCCTTTAAGATGAGCCCAATGGTGACTCAACTGAAACTTTCGACTGGCTGCACCTTATCTATTTTGACTTTGAATGTTGTTGCATAATAATGTTCACACTGACACAAAGACTAAGATGCGCGCACACACACACAGAGAAGTAATACCTGGGGATGCCTGCAAGGTACGCAATAAGTCGTCTAAGGTCCTCTTGTCGTATTCTGTCATGGTTACTCCTTGCTGGAAATGTAAGGACTGGCCCTCCTCGACGATCTCTTCCACCTGCGAGTCAAATAAACACACTATTTGCTTAGCTGGAACAACAGCATTTCTGTCACTCAAGCATTAGTAAAACAGGGCAATGTCTAGTAATCTCAAGAAACGAGTCCAACTAGCATACCTACTGTATAGTGATGCTTTGGAATACCATGACCTACTTATCATAGTTGACCACACCAAAACTCTTTTATCTGCAGTGTTTGTCTAATACAGAATATGATGCCTCATTTCATTGCTAGAGTGATACCATTGGTTCATATCATTATTGCATATCAACTACATATTATACACTCTTTTAAGAGCAGAGGTGGAAGTTGAATTGGAAATGAGTTTTATCTCTACTTAGGCAAGCTGAGCTGACGATGAGCAAGTTGGCCTGCCAAAGATTAAGATGTTCTTAAGCTATCTGGGTCAGCAGCCAGCTAAACACTCACTGCATCCCCAAGTGATGCTGCTCTGCCTTTGAGCTCACATATCTGAGACTGTTAATGACTGTCACTGCAAATAAGTTTCCTCTTGTTAATATTCATTGGAATACGGACTTTTAGATAAGAAGCAAACACTTCTAAATAAGTGGCTAAGAAATGTAGCTGTAATGATCTTGTTCTGTTCTGTTTTCATTTTCATTTATTGCCATGTTTCGTTTTGCAAAACATTTTGCAGTTCTCTTTGATTGTTAGTTCCATGGGTAATATTAGGCTATGTTTACACAGAAAACAATTCTGAAGAGAAAACGCAAAAGTGGCGTTGTGTTACCACTTTTTATTCTGCGTTTAGACGAGCGTTTTGGGTGGGAAATCCGCGTGCATATGGTGACGCAATAGTGTCTGAAATTCAATGTAGTATGCACTCCAGGCAGCTAGGTGGCGATGTGAAGCACTGTCACACAACAACACCAAGTCCGCGTGACTGCGTACAACCAGAGAATGTCTAATTGAAGAGAATTGGCACTGGCTGGTTACTTCCGGTTTCTGGACTGGCTGCAGTAACACGTCTCTGTCCATGCGGGGGCGCTCGCGGTCTAGTGCAGAATGAATGGGAGTCAATGGGGTTTCACCCCCAGAAATCCACTTTTCTCAGGATGTAATTTTTGGTCAAGTAATTTGAAAGTTGCATTCAAAAGGGGGGGCTAAGATAATACACTCAGCTCAAAATTGCATTTTTAAGTCTTATCTGTTCTAAAAATCCGTTAAAAAATGTGATGACGTCTCAAAATAGCAGAATGCTAGCGTGTTCCGGTCCGGCCAACAACGGCCTAACCTAAGAAATCAAAAGGACATAAGTACTCGTTCATTCGACTTTTGGCCCATAATCTATATTGAACTTGCGGAATCAACAATAAAATCTATGTTGATTTAACGACAAGCAGGTGAAAGAGACACATTTAGTCATTTAGCCCCATAGACACCCATTCATTCTGCGCTCGCCCGCGATCACCTCCAGTGGAATTCTAATGGAACTGCAACCAAGAGGATACACAATGGGGTTAATAGGAAGTGCCAAGGCTCTCCGTTAGACGGGCTCTGGTACAACCTTCACTGTCAAGCAGACTTTTGCGTTTTTTACCCTTTACACGGCGGTGGAGCGTTTTTTTTTTTTTTTTCACTCTGGAGGGTGGTTTCACTTTTTTGCATTTTTAAGCCCCCAAAATGCCGTCGCCGTGTAAACGAAAGGCACATCTGATAAAATATTTTTACTTTTTTACCCGTAGGGTCACGGGCCTTAGTTTCTCATTAGTTCCTCACCTGTTCGTAATTCATTTGATTGTACTGTTTGTGTATCCACAAGTTTCCGAGGGGCGCTCCTGTAAAAAATAAAGTGGGCCAAACTTCCGGTGAGGCGGCGGAAGTAGCATTCCAATGGTATTTTGTGTGTTAGTTAGCGAAGAGGCTAGCTGTTTTTCTGAGAATTATTTTACTATTTAAAGACGCAAATCTTTATGAGAGATGTCGTTACGGAGCTCAGGGACAACATGTGCTGTTCGCGGTTGTATGTATAACCGGACTAAACTAATTCAGTGGCTTAAACGTGATTGTTTTGAACGTAAGCTGAAAACGAAATCTGAGTGATCCTACCAGAGCCCGTCTCTGATCCTGCCAACGACTGTAGTTTCCATCACCTCCCAAAAGACGACGAATCTTCCTGTGTACATTTGTTTAAATTCTTAATATTCTACAAACTACTGATGTTACACCTAAACTCAGGATCAAAGCCTGAGTTGACAGAATACCAAATGTGCCAGTTAATGTATTCAAGTGGCACATTCATTTATAATTTTGAATAAACTCCAAAGCACAATGACTAAGTGTAATTTTTATTTTAATTGTTTGTCAGCTCACACAACTGTCTGTCACCATGGCTTGTCTTGATGAGTATTGATTATTAATGTTATTATAATACTCCCAATCAACTACTGCGGAGGGTAAAGGTACTGTTATTTCACCCTTTTGAATTTTGTTGAGGTTGTGTTCCCACATCGTTAGCTAGTTTGGATCGCTATAACTTGAATGACTGTCAACTGTTTAATGAACGAGTGTTAAGCATGTCAAATCGCGCTTTGTTTACTTCCAACCGGAAGTCGTAGGAAACTTGTGGATACAAAACCTTAGTTTTCGATTTAAAATGTAAATGTATTTCTGTATATTTTAAGTAGCATTTGCTCTGGTTTTCAGTGTCTCATGATCAGAAATTATTCAGAAATAAGCTGATTTTGCACTCAAGTAAAGTTTTATTAGGTGTGTAAGGGTACATGTATTCGTCCCGAACCGTCACGGTATGGGTGTCACGGTTTGGTGCATACAGTCAGACGATGAATATAGTCAGTCACAGACTCACAGGCGTTCCTCACTCCAATTCAGAAGGGATAATACAACATTGTTTACTAACCGTCTCAACAGGAAAAAGAGCAGATGAAGAGACGATCTATGCACCAACCCAAAATAATTCAGCGTCCCAGTTTCCCTACTTACACTGTGCCCTAAAAGTATGCTCTTTTCTAAGCTCTGCCGCTTAGTTACGTGCATCCTGTCAGCTTTCAAACTGCCCTGTCAATCTTCAAATTCTCCACATACAATTGTATTTAATTATTGCAACAGCAAATGAAGCAAGCTCACTAGCTACTGATACAGTGAGAACCAATCAGCTCTGCCCTATAGAGAATAATGTGATTGCAAACAGATCGTGTTAAAGACTTATCAGCCCTAAAACATCTTTCATGCCAGAACTTTTCATCCTTTACTAAATTCTCAACTGGCTCACCTGATAGGAATGCCACCTTTTCTTTAAGGATGGGAAGAACTTCAATGGCCTTCATGTCTTCATTTCTATGGAACCCTGGAAGGAATCAAAATAAGGTCAGTCTCCAAAACGCATGATGACAAACACATTCATTCACACAACTTGTAAACAAGAAAAGCAACACAAGATTTAATTTATTCATAGTTTAATGAGACTACATTTATGAATCAGCAATCTGACAGGGTAATAGCTGAAACATGACCAGTAATATTCCGGTCGGATTTTTATTTACTTCAACGTCTTTAATTATATGGTGTGCCATCAATAACATTATAATAACTATATCTAGTGCTCTATGTCATGGCCTCCCCAGTCAGAGATAAACGCCCTCTCCTCCTCAAAACTGATCTTCATTCTCTCTCTCTCTCCCCCGCCTACTCACCAGATGGCAAGATCTTAATTCACCCACGGCTTTGCCAATGCATGTGCAAATATAACATGCTAATGTGCTCTCATTGACACCAATCTCCCTCAATATAAAGTGTCAAAGTCGTACATTAAAAACACTAATGAAAACGGCAAACATATCGGTCTAAAGAATGATTGGGACAAAAGTCATCCGGAAAGCACTGTGTTGTTCTTTAAGCATCTAGTTGCTTACATCGAACAGACAAACTTATTAAAATATACATGTGTGTGTATGTGACTCAACAGAGACTCAAGACATGGATAAAATCAGTATCTTCTTTATTTAACACAGATGAGTAATAAGCAATACAGGTGAATATGATAGACATGGCAGTTTGCAGATGAATAATGGAATGATACTGACAGTCTCTTTATTGCAGGTGGAGTGGAGATCGTGGACAGATGAACGGATGACTGAGCACACACCTCGAGGAGGCACAGGTAAGTATCCAATTTGACACAACACTGAACAGGAGATGCTGGAGACAACAAGGAACACGAACACGATGGATAGAGGTAACATATACTTCAGGAACTTGGAGTCAACAGGAAAGTGGGTCTTTTGCTCAAACGAAACCAGTCGAATTGACTGTGTGCTTATATGCAGAGGGAGATGATGTAATATCAGAGAATGTCTAATTGAAGAGAATTGGCACTGGCTGTTTACTTCCGGATTCTGGACTGGCTGCAGTAACACGTCTCTGTCCATGCGGGGGCGCTTGCTATCGAGTGCAGAATGAATGGGAGTCAATGGGGTTTCACCCCCACAAATCCACTTTTCTCAGGATGTAATTTTTTTGTCAAGTAATTTAAAAAGTTGCATTCAAAAGGGAGGGCTAAGATAATACACTCAGCTGAAAATTGCATTTTTAAGTCTTATCTGCTCTTAAAATCCGTTTAAAAATGTGATGACGTCACACAATAGCAGAATGCTAGCGTGTTCCGGCCAACAACGGCCTAACCTGTAAGACATCGAAAGGACATAAGTACTTGTTCATTCGACTTTTGGCCTATAATCTATATTGAACTTGCGGAATCAACAATAAAATCTATGTTAATTTAACGACAAGCAGGTGAAAGAGACACTTTTAGCCGTTTAGCCCCATAGACTCCCATTCATTCTGCTCTCGCCCGCGATCACCTCCAGTGGAATTCTAATGGAACTGCAACCAGGATGATACACAATAGGGCTAATAGACTCTCCGTTAGACGGGCTCTGGTAATAAGAAGCAGGTGCAGGTGATCAGTCCTTAGGTGATTTTGACCGCTGTGATTGGTTGATTGTGGAGCCTGGCTAATCTGTTACTATATATATACTGTATATATGTATGAAATTTTACACAACTATTGTACACAATATTTAAAAAAATAGTTTTTATTAACAACAGTAGAATTTTGGAGCTGACATAACTCCCACTTCAGGCCAATCTGGTATTTTTATATATTTACCAATGTCATCTCATTGATATCAAAATGGTCAATATTGACTGGTTAATTGGCCTCAATCTAAATCTGACAGATCTAAAAGTTTATTTGTTTTATAATTATTTGTTTTATAATTTGTTTTATTGTTTTATAATTGAATAATTATTCTATTATATGTTTTTAAGAAGCAGAAAAACAGCAATGCATAAATAAATAGGCTATGTATAACTCAATTATGTGTTATCCCACTGTAAAAATAGCTATATTTTTTGTAATAGACAGTAGAGGTCGAGTTTCAAATTGGTAGGGCTGGATGGGTGAATATGTGCATGTTAATTGGAGGTTAATATCCACAGAAAGTAGCAACTGCCTTTGTCATTTTTTTTCTCTTTAAAGCCACAGGGAAATAAAATTATTATTATTCAATCCCAGCACAGTCCAAATACACACTCAATACAATGGTAATGGTACAGTTCACAATAGGACAACAGACTGTAAACAACACCGTAACATATGATCTTATCTGAGATAATATATATATATATATATATATATATATATATATATATATCCTGATATGATTAAAATAACTATGCTGCAAATTAACATATATTTTATGCTGTATTCAGAGACAGCAAACAATAATGACTGTGCTCTTCTTGAAGCAAAAATAAGTAAACAAAACTAAAGCCTGGTAAATATAATAACGGTATCTGGGTCAACATATTGCTATGCAGCTATAAAGGCCAAGCGTATGCAGTGTTTGTCTGAATTTATTTATTTATATGAAGTCGACTATCACATCCAAAATATAGAAAGTCATCATTATAAATCCTCTTCCTAGTTCAACTAAGTTACTCTTTTTGAATTGCTAGCTGTTTATATTTAGACAAATACATAAACTGCGTAAAAATATTATTCTGTATCAGCGATGCAACTGAAAGGCAGTGCACATTTCCACACTGCTATTGATTTCATTAGCTTTATGAGGGAGTCAGCAGAAGTCAGGCTTGATTGCCCATCATAACGCATTATGTCACTGGGCTAAATTGGCCACTGCTTCCTGGCGGAAGGTTAAGGTTGTCTGCAGGGAGAAATAATGGCTGAGCCGTGTAGTATCTGGGGACTTGTGTGTTGTATATGTGTGTGTGTGTGTGTTTTATATTTCCCCCGCGTCAATGACCTCATCACAATCCAACATTCGCATTAAGACTTACACTGCTTGCATGTGGGCTTGTGTGTTCACTCCCCCACCTTCTTCAATGACCTCATCTTAATCCAACATTACACTTATATATAATGTATATATGTCATACACATATAAACGTGTGTATGTGAGTTTAAAGTATGCATTCTGTTTTTGCAATTCATTTACATTCATTTTACATGGGTCGTCTGCTGGCACTGTAGTGGTTCCAGTGGCCCTAATACAACCGGAACCGCATTCCTATGTGGGTACTAGTGAATTAAAATGTTTTAAACAGAGAACTACTACCTAACTGATCATTAGTAACACAAATGTATCCGTATATGTTTTAAAATATATTTTTCTTTAAGTTTTGACCTTCCGTCCACACCGAGACAGCATTTTTGTTGAGTTAAAAACATTCTCCAAAGTAAAAACATTTGTTAAAGAAAAAAAAAAAGCTGCTTCAATCCTTATTTCATTGTTCAGCCCACTTAGATAAGTAAAACGGAAGGTTACTTAATTAATTTGTGTTGGGACTACAGCGATCTTTTTTTTCTCATTAATTTAAACTGCATGGGTGGACTTTAATTTCATTAATTCAGCATGCTTTGCATTGGACTGAACTGGGAAAGTAATGTTTTTTGATGCATTTTCGAGTAGTTATTTTATACAAGAGCTGTTAGTTTTTACTGTTTTTTTATATTGGACTTTTACTGTTAATTCATCTGTTGTTGATGTTTTTGTGGTTACCATAGAGCCACTATGTCAGTATAGTGATACATTAAAATCTATGTATACAATTAAGAAATTAATTTAATGTAAGTTTATTGCACTTTTTAAGTTTTTGTACAAACAAGTGACAGAATTTCACAAGACACTTAGTCGATTGCTAATTTTGTCAGTTTCTTGGTAGCTTAGTTTCTTGGAATCGTATCTCATTGGCCCCAAATCCTGCAACAGAAACGTATATAAATCATCAGATATGTTCTGATCAAATGTAATGTGTCATGTCACCATTACAAACCACTCTTGGCCCAGAATTCTCAACACAATGCCAAAGATCTCTGTTATCAGACCCACAGTGGAAAATGAAATCATATCTGGCCAATCTGGGGCAATGAGAACGGTTTGACCCCATGGTGGAAAAGCGGCTTTAGATGGTTAGATGGTTTACAACAGCCAAATGGTAGAGCACCAAAAATCTCCTTCAGCTCAAACAAAATTGATAGGGAAGAATTTACCCTACCAAAAAAAAAAAAGACTTCCTCTTTCTCTTCCACTGTCAGCATTCATTATTTACACTATTCACAGGGACGTTACAAAAAGTGCTGATCAGTAATTCAGTAATAGAAGACACCACAAGCGGAGAACAATCATAATATTTAGTTGTGGCCAATGTTATAGCTAAAAGAGCACAATCTAAAAGAAATATCTAATTCTGCGGAAAAGCTGTGCCAAATCCAGTGAAGCTTGTGTGGCTCAAGGAAACTCAAGCATTTCCCGCTGTTGTAATATCCTACAACAACAGGACCATGGGATTAACATCATATCACACAGCAGGCAAGCTGATTTAATGACACTTAGTGTCTGATGTTTCCAAAAACACCTAACTCTCCTTTGACAGTCTGGGACAGAGTAAAAATTATAATCAGCTTTGCTGATGCTTCCTAAATTAACTGGACTGCCAAGCGTGAAATCCAAGTTGCCAATCAACCCTGGGGTCCTGTAATCCATATTAATGACAAAACTGAATTTGAACACTATGGCTGCGTCCAAAATCACAAACTTTCTTGAATATACTTATGTTAATTAATTACTTAACTATTGCTAAAAGAGTTCTATATAGTATGAATGTTTGTAGTATGTAATCTGGACATGTTGTCATTACCATGTGACCTTTCTGCATCAGTTGTGTCGCTTTCACGACCTTTCATGCTGTCGCCTTATGGGATAGTAAAGTGTTCATCTTATGGAAGAAGTAGGACATCCAGGGACTTTTTACCCATACTTTTATGAGTACTGTGTTACTTATTTTGCCACATACTGTTTTTCACCTACTATATAGTAGAGAAGTGTGTGATTTGGATGCAGCCTATCGCTGTATAGCTCCACAAAGGAAGTAATACTGGAGCTACATGCAGGGAAGTGTCACACCGTTCTCCTGAGTAAAACAAAAGGTGTTTTATGATGCCCAGAGCTAGTCATTCAGCTAGTCAATAGTCACTGAAAATACACATGCATTTTGATGGGTTCGATCACTCAGACAGCCGTGCCCAGAGTAAATGAGGCTCTTAATATTCAGTTCACGGGCAAAATTCCCAATTGTGAACAGATGATGTCTTGGTGCTGGACAAGTGTGTGAACTTGACAAGTATTTAATGACATGACTACACAGAGAGCATGCAATGAATAGAATTGTGGTGCAGCCTAGCGGTTAATTATCTAGATTGGAAAGCAAAAGGTTGCAGGTTTGAACCCACAAAGGGACTCGAGTGGCTGTCAAATGGTATCAAACTAAGTTCAGTTTACAGCCAATGAATTGCATGGTGTATCATTACATGGGTGGTACTGAAAAAAAAAAAAAAAGATTTAGGATAGACTCATCTTGTCCATTCCAAGATACAATAAGTTGCATGTCTCTTCGAAGATATCACATTCAGAGAAAAAATAAATAATAATAATTACATAGACAAATATACAGTATGACGTTCTATTCACTGTGCACTTAATCTATAAGTATATTTAGGTATTTATGTCTACGCTAGCCAATGCATAAAGAGAGTAAAGGGGTCAAAAGATAATCACAAAGTTTAAAGCCGTGTGTCCACCAAAGCGTTTTTCCACGTGTATTTTTTCAATTGTTTTCAATGGGAGCGCTGCGTTTTTTAAACACCATGAGTGTAACGAGGCGTTGAGCGTTTTTTTCACGCTGAAGTGCCGAGCGCCCAGCGTTTTTTACTGGTGGCCGAGAGTTTAAAAATGTTCAACTTTATATAAAACGTAGCGCTCATCACTGTCACTTTTTACCCACCTGTCCAATCACAGTGGAGGGGGGCGGGACTAATCCACACTGACCAATTGTCACAACATTCTTTTTGTACAACGACATCAACCAGCAGAGCTAACCGGACAAAATGGATGAAAAATATGTTTTTTACTATAAAAACAAATTATCTGCGAAATCAGTTTCAAGTAAACTGTGCTGCGCATATTCTGTATCATAGCAACGAAACGTCTCAACGAAAAAAAACAAACAAAAAAAAAAAACGCTGTGCAGCCAAAACGTTCGCAAGCGCCCAAAGCACGGCGTCTTCAGCAGAGCGTCTGCCGTTTTCAGCTGGCTAAAAACGCTTTGGTGGACACACGGCCTTAATGAGGCAAAAAAATAAAATAATTAGTGGCCATAACATATGTAGATAAATAGCGCACTGAAAAAAAGATGAAACTTTCGAGTGCGCATGTGTTCCCACATGCTATCAGATGGAGTACACTTTAAAAAGGGATATTTACGTTACACTTTTTGTAAGGCCTGAAACAGATCAGACACAAATCATTTGTTATATTTATTAAATAATCCAACCCCTCACCCAACAAGCAAACTATGAGTTAGAGAGTTTCAGTGGAACTCCTCAAAACTGCAACTAACACCCAAATGCAAAACCAGGCACTGGCTACCATAGCAGCACAAAACACATCAGCAAAATAAAACTGTTTTACAACCCAAATTAATTTTAAAGAGAGTTTCTCACTCACTTCATTCACAACAGACTAATAAACCCCTTTTATCCCTTAAATGTATCCAATTTTCCCATCTTATGATTTTCTTTACATTGTTTTTCCCACTGTGGATTAAATCAAACAATTTAAATGAACGTTTTAGAATTGCACACCAAAGTTAACCAACATCACATATATAGTTACAACACAATCATTTATCCAACCTTGATTGATCCCTCCCCTGAGTTTTGACCTACTCCACTTCCCCTTTGCTCACTTCCGGTTTGTATCACAAGCCATGTGGTGTTACAGGCTAACAATGAAGTAGTTCTATTGACCTAGCCTTTTGCCTATTTTTGCACTGAAGTTTCTGAACTGATTTTGCATTGTTTGCTGATTGGACCTGTTGTTACGAATCCTGCCGTGCTTTGACTATGATTATCTGCTGTGTGACTTCAGCCTAATGTTTACTTCAGCCTTAAGCCTTGTTCATTCTTTCGCCTGGCTACGCACCACAAGCCTATGCTAACTGTGCGCACTCCTGCCCAAACAGACGAGGCGTTCATACCACCGATCCATATAATGACTGGATTGCTCATTGCGTTCTAAACTGAGACCAGGAACACCGTGTTCGAGCGGCCATCTTACTATTCCCTACCGACAGAGGGCATCATTGATTTACAGCCAAAACATTGACCTAAAATCACCCAATTTTCAGCGTCTCAGTCTCACATGATTAGTTTTACGATATATGTATGTATGTAAATGAATTGTTACTTCAGATGTTACCTGTATATTTATGGTATTTCCGGAGAGGACAAGTCATATATTGAAATCTTTAATATGGGTGTGTCTACTGCAGATTCCGTAACCAACCTATACACAAAAAATATATTTCTTTATGCATGTAATTATGGTGAAAATATTAAATATGAACATTTATCTGTGTTTAGTTACAGAAATTGATTCGAAAAGCCTATACAATATATATTAATACAAGCCACTGTTACTATATTGCACTATTTTGTATTACAATTCAAAGTTTACCATGCATCATCTTGGAAATAAAGCAGTCAGTGTTATTTGTCTGAATAAGTTATGGTGATACGTGTATTTTGCTTCCTAATTGAACAACATATTTCAGACTCTTAAAGATTTCTATGGCGTTTTTCTAGAATTACAGTTTTCATATGAGTAAAGTGTTATGTAAATTAGTTATTTTAAATCATTAACTGCTTCAAAATGCATGATTAACGAAATCCTTGAAACAGCCAACTGTATGAATAAAAACAATACTACAACACAACATAAATACATAAACAATACAAGGCATAAATCTTCATTTTGATGTCAGAATGCACACTTTGACATTTGTAATACATATGCTGAAGTGTCTTGTCCGCCTGCCGAGCTGATGTTACTGTAATGATTATGAACGTGACTTTTTAATAAGCAGGGGAAATTCCCGGCTTCAGACAAATAACCATTTACAGTGATATTTGTGTTGTAAGAATGTATAGGGAGACTTTAGATATGAAAGTGCTGTGTTGCTAGGCAATGTTTTCTCAGTAAAATCATTTAATTATCTATTAATTCAATAGAATGCATGAGCTTACTAGGGAATACCAATATGACGACGTGGTGGCTTTTTGTGACATCATGAGCAGTCCAGTTCTATAAAGATCAGTCGTTTATTCTAGATGTGCTCGCCGAAGCACTATTCCTTGAAACGACAGGGGGTGACTCCGAGTAATTGTTCTCAAAATTATCAGGAAGCAGAAGACACAGAAAGTACACACATGACAATGTTTGTTTCGTATCACACTTCACCAAAACCAGGCTACAAAAGAACCAAAGAATCATGTAAAATACAATTAACCTTGAGATTATTGCTTGCGACAATAGACAAAAAATATATGGATATGAGAACATATTTATAAAACTAAATTAAACAACAATTTCTTAAATATTTTCTAATTTAATTTAAAGCTGAAACGATTAGTCGGCATTATCAATAAAAAAATGATAAGGTCCTGCAATAACGCGCTTTGCCCAGTGGGGCGCTATTAATAACGCAATACTGTGTAATCCAATAGAACAAGACACAGCACTTTGAAATTGGACACGAAGCTGAACCCGTAGAATGTGGGAAAGTGTAACATAACAACATATACATGCTCTTCATCAGGTGGGTCCCAGGACGTCCGCGCGCAATATGTGCGGGTGACTTAATGCTTAAAAACAGAGTCTTCCCGAACCAAATGCAATGAATGGACGAACTTTTTTTTTTTTTTTGCTCCAGAAACTTCTACAGAATATATATGAACATGTTTTAATATTTAGACCACTTCTATTATAGATTGCTATCAGGATATGAAGAACGTTTTTATCAGTATAATGAAAAGTTAAAGGAGTAGTTCACTTTTGAAAAAAAACTTTTGCTGATAATTTACTCACCCCCATGTCACCCAAGATGTCCATGTCTTTCTTTCTTCAGTCGAAAAGAAATGAAGGTTTTTGATGAAAACATTCCAGGATTTTTCTCCATATAATGGACTTCATTGGGAACCAAACGGTTCAAGTTCCAAAAGAAACTTTAAGTGCAAACTTGTTCAAAGGGTTTTAAATGATTCCAGATGATGAATAAGGGTCTTATCAAGCGAAGCGATCGCTTGTTTTATAAATAAATAACAAAGTTTAAGTTTTATAGGCTCAAACTTGCTCTGTTCTGTAACGCACTCCTGTCCTGTTCATCAAAATCTTTTTCAGAGTCATTTGGTTCATTCGGCGAAAGAAACGACCGAATTGATTCGGAAAAAGATTTGTTCATTTTGTTGAACGAGTTTGAACAGGAGAATCACGAACGTGCACGACAGAACAGAGCAAGGCGAGCGTTTGATCTTATAAAACTTAAACTTTGTTATTTTTTTAAAAAAAATGAGCGATCGTTTCGCTTGATAAGACCCTTATTTATCGTCTGGAATCGTTTAAAGCCCTTTGAACAAGTTTGCAGTTTGTACTGAAAGTTTCTTTTGGAACTTGAACCGTTTGGTTCCCACTGAAGTCCATTATATGGAGAAAAATCCTGGAACATTTTCATTAAAAACCTTAATTTCTCTTTGACTGAAGAAAGAAAGACATGGACATCTTGGATGACATGGGGGTGAGAGTAAATTATCGAAGTTTTTTTGAAAAGTGAACTAATCCTTTAATTAAAAAGGCCCATACCCCTTTAAAGGGACACTCCACCTCTGGAGCATTTAAAATGGGTAATTTATGTAGAAGAAATGTGAAATTATTTTGGAATTTGGAGCTTTCTAGACTGAGAAAAGCCAGAAAATGTATTTTTGGCTTATGTGGATGAAAGACAACAACTCCCAGAATGCACTTGCTTCGCAGGCCAAGGAGGCCACGCCTACAGAGTGCAGTAGTTAAACAACAGTCTAGGCTAATGTTACTAGTGAGTCTCTGTGATGAGTGGGAAACTCCGTGGGAATTTTCTTAGCAATGTTAAAACGCACAATCAACCGATCACTTTTTTAACGTTCATGTAAACACTACATTCAGATTCGCCAATCAGAATGAATTCAGTTAAATTGAAACAAAAGATGTAACTTGCATGTAAACATTGAATGCAAAAGCTGAATCCCAGACATCGACGGCCGGACATGTCCGGGAAAAAGAAGACGGTAACTCCTAAAGTTACTACTCAGCTTTCTCCACAGAACAAGAGCCTGCTAGCTTAGCTTCCATAAAAGATGGCTGACACTATGGCTGACCCCCCCCCCACACACACACACACACTTCCTCCTACAATGACGTAAAAAGACGATTTTTGCGTCATTGTAGGAGGAATTAAAAAGGTGAATAGCAGATCTCTCTTGTCTCAGGGGAAAATGAGAGAGTTTTGAACGACCATTCAGTACTAAGTGGGTTTCTAACGATGGAAAGCTTAATGCAAATGGGTGGAGTGTCCCTTTAAGTGGCAATTTAAAAGGTTCTAATCGATAAATTTAATGTTTTGTGCACAGACTGTTGTTCAATGTAAACATTGACCCATTACTTAGTCATTCTGTACACTTTAGGCAACTAATGTAGCAAAATACACACACTAGCCGTTACAGCTCAATTTACAAAACTGTGGGACTGATTCAAATGATTCTGCCAAGTTAAGCCACAATGAAAACAAAATGATTGAACAGTGTGTATTGACTGAAACTGGCATGCGCGGTCAGAGAGCTTCGATGTGAAACACTGCGAGGTTCTGGCAAAACAAGGTAGGCAATATGGCCTCCACTCTAATCATGTATGGATGGAAACTTCTGGCTGTGTGTATGTCTGTGTGTATGTTGGCTGGTGCTAGGCTACATTTCCTTTTTTTGGCTCCTGTCTAAATATAGGCCAGCCTCAGAGGTAAGGATGTGCCACTTTCTCAGCTTTGGGGATTGTGAATAAGCAGGCCAGTCCTCGGCCATGCCTCTGCGCACCAAGCCCAGTTCACATCTCATTCTGTCAGTCCACATCAATCATGTCAAGTCAGAGACATAGACCTGATGGAATGAGGTGAGAGGTAGCAGGCAGTTATCCTAAGGTATATATGACCAAAAGGGAGTCGGAGGTGAATATTCAATATCCAGATCAGTTATACACCTACTTCAAGAAAAATAGGGCTCAACAGATTCCAATGTATCCAATGTGCAGTCTGTCAACCAGCTTGTGATGCAAGTTGTTTTTATTATATATATTTTTTTTACAATCCCAATCCACCCATTTCATGTTATGTTACATTTACACTTTTTACAATGACAGGGCCTGCCCTCTTGTCTTTTTGGCTTGTTGTTTCTGATTGCACTTTAATCCAGATAATATCACAGAAGGGAATATCAAAACAAAAAGTAAAAACTTGTTTTGAACAATTTCTTTGTCATCTGCAGATTGATTTTAAGTAGGGACAGAAAAAAAAATCGATTTAAATCGTAAATCGGATTTTTTGTGATTTTTTTTTTTAGGCCATATCACCCAGACCTACACATTGGTACATAGTTGACCGTTCTCTGAGATTTGTTTTCATGATAATCGAATGTAAAGAGATTTATCTCTAAAAACTGTTAAGTGTATACACTAGTATATGGGGGCATTTAATAAGTAAAAAGAAATCGCTAGTTAATACCACTAACAAGGCTCAAAATAGCCCCACACTAACACAGTAACATGATGAGGGCCCCTACCCTACACTTCATGTATACAGGCAGGAGCCATCTTGGAAAACAGTCTTGACTAGTCAAACCACGAACGCCGTTCATACAGTTCAGAAGTTCGCTAAACTTCACACAGTTCAGCTCACATGGCACGTCGTTCGTGGTTCGACTAGTCGAGACTGAAGTACGAGAACTGAAACAGCCACCGCTTTCGAATTTGTTCGTTTTAAATTGGACATTTAAAGCTTCAGTCAACTTGAGTTTATATCCTTTGGATCCTTAATGGCTCGTTTCCACTGAGGGTACGGTACGGTACAGTACAGTACAGTACGGGTCAGGTCGGGTACACCATGATCAGGCTTGCGTTTCCACCGCCAACAGTACCCTTACTTGATAGGCATGGTATGCTGGAAAGAAGCGATCGACGTAATTTTCGCGCGAAGAAAGTGACATAGTAAACAAGAATGGATGACAGACAGCAGATCTTGTTCTTGCTTCTCGGCATGTTTGTCACTAGAAACCAGCGCTGGCATTAGGCGTTTCCAAGAAGCCAACGCAAAGTCCGACTCAGGAGAATGATCCCGAGGACGCGAGTCCAGTAATGCTGTTAATGGAACAGCGCGTTCTTGAACGCGGCACTCTGCTCGCTCTGCAACTCCGGTTATCTCTGTATGTTCATTTTAGGCAACAATAAAACGAAATATGTTATAAAACACCACTCTGCTTCTTTCCGATTTCATTTCAATACATTTTAAACATTCTAAAGCACATAAATGTGGTTCAGGCAACGCATAGCCTATTGATTATATTCACTGCATGTATGTAACGTTATATTTATAACAAAACTAAATATAAAACAACCTGGCCTCTTTTCGTTTAAATTTAAAAATATTAAACATATTCCAGGCAATGTGTAATGCAATGTATTGCATATCGCATTGGTACAAATGTTGCAATAAACAACAGATGATCTTGTAATAAAAAATAAAAAAAAATGACAAAACTATCTCTTTTTGTTGAATTTCAGTTTTATCAATAATAGCCATTATAAAAGTATAAGTAAAAGGTACAAAAAGATATACAGTAAAGCTTTAATAACATAAAGAAACAATTCAGTCAGTCAAATAGGCTACAAATTCAGCGCCGAAAGATATGAAACTTCACGTAGCCTTCTGCCAAAACTATTGGCCAGGGAACGAATTATAGATTCACGAGACCAAAGATCGCCTGTTAGGTTTATACAAGACATATCTCATGTTTAACCACTACAGAGACGTCCGAATCAGCGGCAAACATCAGAACGACTAGCCGAGGAAAGGCTGTTCCAGGCGGGGGACACGAGCGCGAGCTTCCGGTGATCGCTTGGAATGGATCTCAGTCAAATGATCATAAATCTATAAATAAACCACAGATTTGAGCTTTAAAAAACTACTTTCTCGCCTGAAAAATTCTTACAACTACATTTCGTGACAAAATAACAGTAGAATTGTATTTCAACTGTATGCTTCTAATGCCCTTGTAGCACGCGCGAGTGAAGATACTCTGTCCACCAATCAGCGTTCTGCAGTGAGTCTAGCTCCACCTTTTAATACCCTTTCACTGTGCTAGGTACCCCAACGGAAGGGTACCCAAAAAGTGGTACGGTACGGTTCGGCTTTTTGGTACCATTCACAACTTTTGACAGTGGAAACGCAAATAATTCCGTACCGAACCGAACTGTACCGTACCGTACCACTCAGTGGAAACGAGCCATTAGCTTATATCCTTTAGACTAAAACTTCAAAGTCCAATTTTAAAACAAACTAATTCTAATCGAAAGCTAATATCTTCTGACTATGTAATTATGTAGCTAATTATGTTTCTCTCTAATGGTGCATCCAGAGATGAAGATATGTTCTTAGTCAAAACTGATTTAGAAAACAATAGTTTATTAACAAACTATTAATGCCTCGTTATTTTTTCAGACACATTTATTAGCCTATAAATCACCTATAAATCACCTTTCTGTAGGCTGCAACAGCTCTTCTCATTCAGCACTGCGGGGAAAATATCATTTCCAGGTTCTAATTTGGCCTCAGAAAACCAGTAAAATCTTTTTTTTTTGTATTAATTTGTCAAATATTTTAAATGTTTAAAGGGGCAAAAAATCAAACAAATATCAGAAAATTCGTCTATACTTTTGCGCAACATGGCGTACAGTTCAAATGAACATTTTGGTGTTCAACAAAAAATACAACCGTTGATTTTTCGTTTTGCAATTAGGCCTACGGATTGAATAAGGGGAAACGAATGAACACAAAACTGACCGTTTGGACATAATACGAGGCAGAGTTCTTTTTTTTTTTTAATTCATTAAAGTAACAAGGAATAGCCTCCTAGACAAAACCTCAAAAAAATGCCACAATCAAGACCTCAGAGCAGAAATGAGGGAGAAACACCCAGGAACTCTGTGTCTTTCCCTGCCATTAATGCTTGGATAACACACCACGTCTCCTTCCATAAATAATAATAATGTCTAGTGTGGTGGCCATTGCCATTATTTTTGGAATCACTTATCGCGAAAGGAAAAAAAAAGATGTTTGTTTTATTCGCTTAACATCGTTAACTCTTTCCCCGCCAGAGTTTTAAAAAAAAGTTGCCAGCCACCGCCAGGGTTTTTGACGATTTTCGCTAAATTTGAATGCCCCGCTGAATATTTTCTTCCATGAATATATGAAGATGATATATATAAAAATAAAGATCTGAGCCTCTGCTTTTAGGCAAAAAAAACGTTTTTATTTTATCTTCATCTGTTCTTTTTTTATTGCCTCTTTAACAGAGGTAGGTTTTGTCAAAAACAACATTTTGGACAAAAAACTGAGAAAAAAGGTATTTTTATCAAACAAGTGCATTTAAAAGCAGAATACATTCAGATGTTGTTTCCTTCATATATACAACTTTCCAAAATAAATTAAAAACATAAAATAAATGTAAAATATATCAAATTTCCCAGGATGTAAGGGAAATGTAACTTTTGCAATAAAACTTCTGCCTCTGCCTCTCTGTGTTCTACCTGTGAATAATGAATAATTGGAATTACAATAAACAGGCCTAGACACACACACACACACACAAATACATATTACAATGTGGTAAATGTGCACAAAGAGAGAAATAATTTGACAATTACACCTTCATATTTAGACAGCCACACATAAATGCCTGCACACACACATACATATTATAGTGTCATAATATTATACGATCTATCTGCGGCACGTCCATGGCTAGAACTTTCTGTGACAACATGTGCATCTCTCTCACTGACTACTTCGTCCCGATCAGATTCAGAATTATCAAATAAAGAGTGATCGGACTCCGAGTCCATTAACCTCCAGTACTTCAGCCATATACATCTGCACTGTCTGTCTGATACATTCTCACTACTCCACTGTTTGAGACGATTGCAATCTGTTTCTCTGATCAAAGAGTTGCGCACTCATTCAGGACATGCGCGCGGGTCTTCCTTACCGTATACCACCTAAAACACGGATACCCGGAAAATTCTGTGTTTGGCGCAGATGCGTTTTTTCATTAAACACGGAAAATTCCGTGTTTGGCGGGAAAAGAGTTAATGGAAACGCCGTCATTTCACAATATTTGTATCGACATTCAGAAAAAAAAAAATCGCAAAAGTTTTGTGCAAATATGTATTGACGCCACTTAACCGAGCAAAAAGTTTTCACTCGGTTATGCAATTTTAAACGGTTAATCGGTTAACCGGTTAACCATGGACACCCTAGTTGTCAATGCTTAGTTTTGCATGTAGGGACCCTCTGTATGCTATTGTGTTAGTGTGAGGCTATTTTGAGCCTTGTTAGTGGTATTAAAGGGATACTCCACCGGGTTTTCATATTAAACTATGTTATTCCCTTAATTAAGACGAGCTGATGCATACCTCTCTCGTCTCAGTGCGTGCACTCTATCGCTCTGTATTGCCGCAAAACTATGTTAGCACTTAGCTTAGCCCAGTGCATTAAATATGGGCCAAAAAGAGAAGTGACAAAACACTTCCTCGTTTTCGCTATTTAAACACAGTTACTCGATTAGTGTAACTCGACCTAGGCTGGTGACACAAAATAAAACGTGTTTTTCTAAGCGTGTAAAATTGATGACTATATTGTATGGCGGAATACCATAAAAAAGTGCTTTAGAGCACTTCAACTTGGCGCAATAATACCTTCACTCGTGAAAAGTCCTCTTAACGGCTCCCGCTTTGTCGCATGTCACGTTGGCTGCATTGACAGAAATAAGAGGGAGGGGGAGGGCGAGGAAGCGGGAGCCGGTAAGAGGACTTTTCACGAGTGAAGGTATTATTGCGCCAAGTTGAAGTGCTCTAAAGCACTTTTTTATGGTATTTCGCCATAGAGTGCACGCACTGAGACGAGAGAGGTATGCATCAGCTCGTCTTAATTAAGGGAATAACAGTTTAATATGAAAACCCGGTGGAGTATCCCTTTAACTAGCGATTTCTCTTTACTTATTATATGCCCCCATATACTAGTGTATACGCTAAACAGTTTTTAGAGATAAAATTCTTTACATTCAATTATCATGAAAACAAATCTCAGAGAACGGTCAACTAGGTACCAATGTGTTATTAGACCCAAGGTTCATTTTGCGCCGGAGTTCCCCTTTAAATGTTTTTTTTATTTTATTTTTATTTGGGCCATTTATACTGTTGGAATTTTGTTTTAATGGAAAATGCTTCGGCCAACTCATGTTGTTTTTAAATGTGCTTTACAAATAAACTTAACTAAACTAGAATTTGCCTCTTTTTGACAGCAAAACTGTCAGTTGTACTCAAATCAGAATGATGATCAGCAACCATTTCCAACGTACTGTTCAGGCGCATTTGTCCGGCATTAAAAATACTGTTTTAAAACATTGTGCAACTTTCTCTTGATTCCCTTAAATCTTGATTTACTGACATTAATATTTTCAGTGGGCTAACCACACCTTCAGGAATAACTGACATCCGAGGAAAGAGAAACCAAGTCATTTTTCATTCCAGATGCAACCACAATGTTCTAGTCACACTATAAAGACTTCCCAAACTACATCAGCAATTCAGCGTAGAGTTCAAGCTGCCATAATGCAAGCCAACGGAGTTGTCCGCCAACAATTAATGATACTTAGCATTTATATTTTGTTTTTTTCTGTGGTTGTGAGAGATGGCTAAGAAGGTATCTGAGCTAACGCCAGCTCATTTTTCACACATCAGGGCCTCCCAACACAGTCCCCACCTCACATGACTTATGGATCCCTCGCCCAATTCTCCCGTTTATGGCCTGCATTTCTCCCCCTCTCTTCTGTTTCTCCATTGGCAACCTTTACCGACCCATTCCCATCCTCTCTTTTATGGTCCTTGTTCACAAGTCTTGATTGCTTGTTGTTTTACAACCAGTGAGATTCTGCAATGGCTCACAGTCTCAACAGGGGAGCACCAGACATGTTGAGACAGGGTTCCACAATCACAATATACTTTAGATATGACAGAAGCATTGAGGAAAAAAATCCCCAGACACGAATTCATTTCACACTGCCATCCTTATGACGAATGGACTTCATTTCCCAGAGCTAGGCGGTCATTGAGAAGCTGGTATATTATGAAACTGATATCTGATTAGTATGGAAAGCCAGACTTGCTGCAGAAACAAGTCACAAAAATTGTACAGAGTACTTTGATTTATGTTCGTTGATTGAAAAGAAATCAATTGAAGTGGTGTGAAGTAATGTTAATGTGTCAAAGTCAGTCTGAGTCAAACCAAATATATTGGAAAAACTACATGAGAGCTCCACTTGGGTTTGCAAACAAATCAGTCAACTTTATTTCTGCAACAACACAGGTCTAGCTGCTCTTCTACAATAGGCTTAGGCTTCAATGATTATACAATTATCAACTGCAATATTCAGTCTCTACACAAATCACATTTCCTACCCCATAATACAGTACATTGGCAGAATATTTAATTTACACTCATCAAAACTACATACACAGTATTGCATTGGCTCACTGAGATTTAGGGAGACAACAGGAAATGAGATTAAATTAATGTTTATACTTTTATTTAGTTAAAGTAATTAACCAGATTGGTATAATTTAGATTTTAATCTCTTTTACAAGAGAAAACTCTCCAAGAAAGGCAGCAACCAAATTCAGACATGTCAGTATAAAAGAAAATACTACATACGACAACATATTCATAAGTAAAGAAAACAGGGAAAGTTACAATTCAAAGATTCATATTCTTTAGATTTAACAAAGACATTAGATTTGTTCCAAGAAAATTGTGCATTAAACTTAAATGCCTTTTTACCCATATAATATAAAACAACAGTATCATGAGACTTTAGTAAACCCCAATTGTGCATCATAAAAACAGATAAATAACTGTTTACCATCCTAAAAATATGAGTGGGAAAGGGTTGTGAGTTAGTAAAGAACCTTAATGCCCCATAGAGAGGATCTAGCATATAACAAACGATGAGATGATGCATTCTTATACAACAGATAAAGACAAAGACAAGTGTGTCAACCTAATTCATCAATATAGTCATGTAAGAAAAAAAATGATGAAGTGCTCCTCTACCACAACAGTAGTCTTGTTGGATCATTTAGCTAAGCACTGTCATACTTCAATCTACTCTATATTGAATACTCTAACGAATCACATTTATCGAAGCCTCTAAAATCAGACTATTTTTAAGAAGAAGAATACCTGAGAGTGGGATGAGTCTCAATCCCGTTTGAGCATATTGCCAAGAGTGGCTATTCACAAACGTTCCCATTTTACAGGTACAATAATAGCCATCAAACTACAGATATTGCATCTGTTCCCTGAGTTTCTGGGAAAGAGGAGTCAACTTTAGGAAAGTAAGCTTTTAAACTGATGGCCAACACAACACAAGAGGGCGTTGCCAGTCTTATTCACTGCAGCCATTCACTGTGTGTCCTCTACAGCAGGCAAGATTTACTGGTGTTCCTGAGTGTGTTCTGAAGCTCTGGGGCTCTGAAGCCTGGCGCGCACTCAGAGTGTGCAGATTTATGATGGAATAGGTTTGCTGATGGCTTCTAATCCACCTGTTAACTCCCAAACCCCCTGTGCACACACTTGCAAAACATCTTGCAGCAGTGCTGCTTATGTACACGATTTATGAACAAATATGTATTTGCCTTGAACTTTGATTAGCTACTGCAAATAAAAACTTAAAATAACTTAAACTCCTTATTATTAGAGTGCATTTTATAATCCACAGGGGCCTGCAGGTTTTATCCATCATGGAGATTTTAGGTTATACCAAATTTAAAGTTTTGCAAAAATGGATTCTGGTGAGGAAATCCAGCAATGTTTTCCATTAGAGAGGAAGAACATAAAGGTTTATTGTTTATTGTTAAGATAAGGTAAGGTCAAATGTTTTTTTTTTTTTTTCTTGACTACAGATGGTCTAAATCTCATAATATTGAGATTTAATATTGTATAATATTGACGTTTTACCTGAACATCAACATTTTATTAGATTTAGCTGAACTTAACAATTTTGAGGTTAAATTATCATTATTTGACTGTATAATTGATATCAGTGGATGTTTTACTACTTGCTAAACAGGTATTTGTGGAACCGGTAATTTGCAGGATAAAGATGTTGTTTTAATGTGAAGGTAAAAGTATTAACTGAAGTTAAAGTATTAAATTCAATGTGAAGTATGACATCTGTTCCATAAAAAAAAATAATAATAATAATAAAATAAAAACTGCATTAATTGATATGTCATTGTTTTATAGTGTACATGGAATAATGGATTTAGTGAGATCACATTTTTTTTACTTTACAAGTTCTACAGATTTTATTTCTGTACTAATCAAATGATATCTGGTGTAAATTAACTTTTTATTCTTTTTCTTCTAACTTTGAATTTTTTTTTATTTTGAGCTATAGCAACTAAATAAAAAAAAAGTTATTTATTTCTCCAATAATATTTTGAACACTCACCACTAGTGATTTTTAAATATTGCTATCATACTATTTAGTGTGCTTTTACACTTCACGATCCCAAGTTTGATTGCTCCCGCATTGTCTGCTGGATTGTGTTCACATTATATAATTTGGGACCGGTGTGGTGAAGAGATGAGTCCCCCTGAAGAGATGGGTCCCACCTTAGGACCCAATAGTATGCCAGTAGTATGCCTGATCTAAATATGTTCTCGCTATAACTTGATAAAAACAGTTTGTTGCCATCAAGTAATATGTTTATTTTGTTTAGCGCTTTTCATAGTAGGTTGCGTCAACAGCATAGGAGAAAGTCCATGAAATTTAAAAATATTAGTTATTGTGTCAAGAAACGTAATTTTAAGAGTTGTTTGGTCGAGAATGTAGTTGTTTAAAGCTCAAATATGCAGTTTATTTACTATCTAAGTACTATCTATCTTTTATCTACTATGTAAGCTAACTAAAAAAATACTAATTTACAATCTACAGCTTCGGTTATATAAGTTAAAATACATTAATGACTCGTTATAACGTACTTCAAACGTCTCTTATAATAAACTGATTTTCTCTAATTTGTAACCAGGCACTAAAGCAAATACACATAAAACTAGCTTTGAACCAATCGCATCGCTTGGGTCCTAAGGTGGGACCCATCTCTTCAGGGGGACTCATCTCTTCACCACACCGGACTGTGATGCGTTTGCATAATCAAAATCAGCAGCTGTTTATCCCTGTTGCTTGGAAAAAATGGAGAAGGCGGCAAAATGTATGTTGTTGTATATTTTGGTTTTTAAACCTATCTATCTGTTGTGAATATTCAGCACATTTTCTAAAGTGTACAGACTCTGGTACGGTTTAACGTGTGCCCGAGAAAACTGCATTCACACAATAGAAGACAAACATAACTCATGACGTCAATCAAACCCGGGTGTGCACCAAAAGTATTTATAAAAAGTAATATATATATATATATATATATATATATATATATATATTATACAATATACTAATGTAGATCTATGTTTAACAATGCTTTCTGTATGTTGTTAATTAGCCAAGTGAGCACAGTGTTATCTGATTCAGTAATTTCAAAATTATGATTTTGAATTATTAATTAGCCAGGCAAATATTTTGATCTACCACTGCTCAAATCATCAGCATTCTTACAATCACCATTTTCCTAAACACTTTCAGCATTTGTGGACACTATTATCTATTATCAGCAGTTTATAGTACTGTAGTTTCCATGTTCAAAACTTGCTGCACTAGCATGCACAAGACTCACATACTGTATGCACACAAGCTTGTTGTAACAAAGCTCTGACCTACCTTTATCAAATGCTGTAGACCACTCAGTGAGACGTCCTTGCCTGTTTCTCACAAAACCCACATAGAGAAAGCGAAACAACACTGTGAGGCTCGCCATGACTCAAATCACCCAAGTCATATCATTTATACAATATGATAGTGTTTTTGTCTCAAGGTACAAGTCGTGAAGTTTGGCACATGGATATGTGGGTGTCTTCATAACAGTCCAGTGCAGCCTGAGATCACAAGTGCTGTTTCTAAAATAACCAGAGAATGTTGCCAGTCACAGGCTAAATCAGCTGCCCATTAAAGAAAGAGGGCGGGAAAGGACGACTGTTGAGCTGAGAATGGCTACAGCAGAATGGGCATAAGAACAAAGCTGCACTATCCCATACTCGGAGGTGTTACTCATCTGGCCTTTGGTTCTAATCCCCAAAATGCCCCTGGTCCACTTTAGTACCACTTTAAGCATAACACTCCCCCCTAGGTTGAGCAGGTGACCAAGTGTAAAACCCACTGTTGTTTAATTATAACCACTATGATGCCACAGTGGGATTAGTTTGTCCTTTTGCATCCATGTACCCTATCATATGATGATACAGTTACAGACTTTCAAAGAAGAGTTCAATGAGTTGCCAGTGACGAGAGGCTCACTATCAAACAAGGACAAAACATTTGATTTCAAACAAGGGCAAAAAAACATCCCACAAGGGAGGTTCAACAAGGCTCTGTGTTAGGAACATTTGTGAAATCCCAAATTGTCAAACAACAACGGCATGAATGTCTTGGAGACTGCTTAAGCACTGAAAGAAAACTCATTCGGAGAGAAAGAACATCAGCACAGCATAAATTTTGCAGTAGAATACCAGGCCGCTGACATTACAGAATTACTTTTATTTTCACAAACTCTCGGCTGCGCGCAAAGGAATACATTTAAACAACAAGCTCTTGTGGCATATTTCTCACAGTTCTTCTCAAAGATGGGAACAGTACACAAGTCAAAGTAATGTATTTGTCTTGCCTTGGCTACTGCATTTGATGATGTATTTGTGTTGCTTCTGCAGTGTGGATTGGTCTCATTTGCTGCTTTGATGAAACTAGCTGTATATTAGGGCTGCACAATTAATTGTTTGTTTGTTTTTTTAATCTTGATAACGATGTAATCTTCTCTTGATAAATTAAAAATAATCGTCACAATATTTGCACAGCTCCCTAAACGGACCTTTGCAAAAATAAAAATATACACTTTCATATGCTCACGAGAAACGTTGTAAAGGTCCCATTATTACCCCTTTTCCACCAAAAAAAGAACTAGTTCGGAACTGGTGCTGGTTCAAAGTTGGTTCGGAGTTGGTTCAACTTGCGAAACGCTTTAGAACCTGTTTGTTTTTCCACTGACTTTTTTTATTTATTTATTTTTTATTATGCAGTAAACAACATACAGAATAATATAACAAACAAGCGCCCAGGGAATGACGTCGTTACGTCATTGTGTACGTCGCCATACGTTTTAGCTAGAAACGCTTGCGAGTAACATTACTTTGCAATTATCTCTAATTCGTGTACCAAGAAGGGTTTAAAAACAATTGAAATATGTAAGTCTTTTAATCTTTTCGTTTGATATGTAATCTTTTCTGATAAGTTATGTACCCATGTCTTGTGTCTTTTTTTCTTTCCATTTATTTGTTCTATATTGTGACTTTTCTTTTTTGCTTATAATGTCTTCAATAAAAACATTACAAAAATAGAAACGCTTGCGCCAACTTCAAGCATAACAATTACAAAGGCGGACTCCATCGTGTTTCTGCGAATGTTTCTCTTGGCTTTGCGATCCTTTATTATGGTCAGAAAAGATGTTCAGAAGACATCTAAACCCGCCCCAGCCCCCGACGTAAGCATGACGTGATAAAAGAACGGTTCTAGTCCAGCAAAGAGTTGGTGCCGCTTTGGAACCAGTTCTCTCGGCCGAGAACCGGTTCTTTGGCTGTCGAAACACAAAGAACTGGTTCGTGCGCAGGCACCGGCTCCGAACCGGCTCTCAAAATGCTTTGGTGGAAAAGGGGCTTATGGTTGCCAAAAAGACCAATAGAATAAGTTCTCTTAAAAACACTTTCAATCTGGCAACCTGCACTGTACAAAAGCGTTGATGATCTTATAACACCATCAGACATGTATGTTGGAGTTTAGCAATGTTTATTGTGAAATTCTGTTCAAATGAAAGTGTCATACATCCAGTCTGTGTTCCTTCACAAGGCCACGTGTGCAATTTGCTGCTACTAAATCTGCAAGCGAACATGTAAAAATTGTGTCAATTTAGTGTTAAACAGTCTGACATACCATCCATTTAACTTATTAATATATATTATTTAATATATATTTTACTAAAAATGTATTTTATTTGTCAAAAATGGCTGTCCGAATGATGATTTCTGTCAGAAAAACACCCTTTTTATGTCATTCCAGAGCAAACACATATATTGAAACATAAAGCTGTAGCTGAACAATATCATTTATCAAAATATTGCTCACTTTAATGTCACCTTCTCTCCAAACTTATTCTGTGATTTGTATTTGTTCATCTCATCTCAAATAACATGATGACATCACCCTGCATTCCAGTATGACAGGATCTACTTATATTCTTTGAGGACATACAAAACAATACCACAGCGCAGAACTCCATTACAACATATAGCAGCATATCTCTCACATGACAGGCATGTATGTAACATTACCCTGGGGTCATGTCAGCCAGTAAGAGTAGTGATGGTGTTGAGCATGCTGATGCCCTGGGACAAGGAACACATTACACTGGCCTGACTGAGCTGCATGTCATTTGTTGAGCTGTCCTGTCATTGCGGTCCAGCCCGAAAGGGAAAAGAATATATTGCTATGCAGTCATTTCATTAAAATGATCAAACGAAAAGTGAAAAATAAAACACAGGACAAGTGGCATTGCACTTACACTGCAAGACTTAATGCACAGACCTATTTTGACATTCTGTTCATTACTATGGCTTTTAAAATGCCAAACATTGCAATTTCAGATTCAGTTCCAAGGATTCTGATTAATAAAATGCCTCTGATTGGCCATTGTGAAAGCAGCCACCTATCAGCAGGTACCATATTGACCCAGTATTCGGTACTACTGGTATTGCAGAAAGATTGGTAAAAAAGGTTAGATTTTTTTTTTTATTATTTAAGGATAGACGTACCAAAGTACCTGTACATTTGTCAAACAGGTGAGTAAGTGACTTCTTAAAAGAATATATATATATATATATATATATATATATATATATATTTATACAGTATATATATTTTACCAACCCCGAACATTTGAAGAGAAATGTCTTCTCCTTAAGCCAAATGATTTGAGGGATTGTTTATGTTATGTTAGGGTTAGGACTTTGTTCAATTCTTGACTTTGAAAAAGATGAGGAAGGGACCGATTAAGATGTCACTAAGGGGTCGTTTACATGACACTGTTTTCAGCTAAAAAAATGTAAACCGTTTGGCTGTTCATTTCCATGTCAACAGCGTTTTGGGGGCCTGAAAACACACTTATAAAAATGTGTTTTAAAAAATGTGTTCACTTTTTTGAAAACGATTGTATCATCTCTGTGTAATATACAAAACAAATTTTAAAAACAGTGGCATCATGTGCATGCATATTACGTGTTCAGTCTATAGCTGTGTTTCTTTACAAAGTGCCATTGCCAACTACTGGCCTTTTTTTACTGGCTCTTTTTGACAACACTGTCTTCTGTACAGGAAAAACACAAAGGAAAAAACGTTTTCCGTTTTTAGTACATAGTTGTCAATTCAAGTTATTTCACTAAATCTCCAATGCAGCTGGTGATATTGTTAAACACAATTCTCAAAGGACTTGAGGTAGTAAACAAATCTATCCAAAGCCTCCAGGAGCCTCATCTAATTTTCACCAAGTAGGGGGTCCATGGTGTTCTATTTCCCTTTAGCCTGTGTCTTGTCTGTGTGTAAATAGATTCACATGCATGGAGGGCAGTAATTATGTTCATAAATCCATTAGTCCTTAGGCTGTGCATGAGATGTTCTCTCAAGTGACACTGGGAACTGACTGTCGACATGTGTGTCTCTCACATTCACACTATGGAGGTGGTCTGTAGTCCCATTGTGCACATTAATTCACACTGACCAATACTGTTTTTCACAACTATATATTGTAGTTATTGGATAGACTCAAATTCTCTACTTTTCAGGAAATTAAATAAATAATAATAATGAAACAGATCCTTAAAGTTGGTACTGTGTCATTATGTTCATACACTTGTGTTACTATTATATTATTAACACTTTACCAAATTCAAGCTCAATTGAGTCCTTTTTTCACATTTTGAAATTGCAATTCATAAAAAATTGTGCTTCTCTGCTCCTCACGATTCATAAAACATTAGCCTATGTAGAAATAGTCTTTCTTGAATGAATGTTGAGTAATGACGAAATTGTTCAAACCACCAGTTCTCTATTTACCCTTTCATTGCAAACAAGCGGAGACTGCCTAAACTGTGTGTCACTTCATTCAAGATTGAGGCGAGGTTGCATTATGCAGTTTTGCAGACAGTTTCAGGATTCTTTTCATTGGTTAAATATTTGTAAAACACACAGAGGTCCAAGTTGACCATAGCATTAACGTTTATGACAAAGAAAAGAGAGAAAATATGAAGATAATGTCTAGACAACACAAACTGCATTGTGTGCATTTCTATATGAATTCTCTGAAAGGCCTCTTCATAATGTCCATTCAATATTGGGATGTTGATATCATTAATATCTAGCTATGAGCTGAAGTGTTGGCTAAACAAGGGTTTTCCTCTTGACACTACATCAAAATTCTCTGTTGTTTTCAAAAGCATGGAGTGCAATCAAAAAGAAACCTTTAGACAAAGTTCAAATCTATTCAATTTCCAGGATTTTACAAGCTCTAAATCGTCAATGAGCTGAGAAATCATTTCATTTTCAGCATCATTAATTAAACAAAAGTTTCTTTATTTCAACAAAAATTCTTGAAAGTTTCTGAAAAAAATAGGACAAGAGAGAGAGGAGTGTGGCTTCTGCTCCTAATTCTGGACGCACTGCTCTTATTTTTTTTTTGCTAATTGCAGGTCTTCTTAACTGGGTTTCCATGCAGGCATACAGGACACAACCACAACTGCACAAACTCCACCTAAAAAACCCTCCAAAATATAGACTTCAGGCAGAAGAAACTCCTTTTAAACCCACTCTAATCTAAACATCACTGTATATTTGAACATTGCTCATATTCCGGATTTATATTTCTGTGCACATGATATCATTTGGCCAACTATGATATCATGTGCACAGAAATATTGCAAATGCATGCATACAGTGGAGTGCAACATTCGTATGACATTTAACAATCTCATGTTTCTATCTTAACATGAGATTGTTAAATGTCAAATGTCAGAGTCCCTCCAGTAGGTGTCAGCATCTACTGTATTATTGGTCTATATTTTGAACTACGTTACCCACAAGCCTCTTCTGTTGAATGCCAGGCCATAATAAAAACATGGATCCAATGAGCAAAGGCTTGTGATGAGTTGTAAAAAGAGCAAAAAAATCAAAATCATTCAACTCACATCAAAAGCTTTATGGAAACTTGCAAGATACTGCATGGAGAGCTCATGACTGATCAAAAGAAAATATGTTGTTGTAAAAACCTTTAGTAGAGGGTATTGTGTGGAGTCAGGTGTCCATGTTCTCAATAAATAAATAAATCAATAAAATAATGAGCTGCTGTGAGCTGCATTACATGTGGGATTGAAATGGTGGCTGGCAGACAAAAACTATCTCTAGTGGTCATGGCTTCTCTTCTAAAAGAAAACTAGAGAAAACAAGAACAAAGACGTGTGTATGGAGCAAGTGCTGGTTTGTTGGTGTCTCACTAATTGTGTCACCAGGTTCTGGGCAACTATTGGTTTTTGATTTGGTGCTTTGGAATCACACTGTGCCTCAAAACTTCTGAACCTGCCAGATTTTAATCTGAGGTAAAATTCGATAACAAAGGTCATTAATCGGCTGTCGGTGAATGTGAAACTGGCGATCAAAGACTGGCCTACAGGGTCAGATTTTGTCTGAGACGGCCAAACGTATCTTGGCAAAATAAAAATAAAAAATGTACCCAGATTTAGTCACCTAAAAATCACAGTATCCCTATGATTTCTATGAAAAGGGAAACTTACCTACTTATAACACACCATACATAGGACATGAAAGAAAATTCAACACAAACAAGTTAGATACACACTTAAGAGTATATCGTTTTGTGTTAAGCTACATGATTTACTAATGATATGTGACCGCTTGACAGCTTCTACTGTCACAGTCTGCGTCTGCACCATCCTGTCTGCGTCTCCTGCACTACACTTCCCATGATCCTCTCGTCTGCACACCTGAACTCACTCCCTCATCAGCCTCCCGTTCAGCGTCCTGTTTTATCTGTTTCACCTGTTTGCACCTCAGGGTCGGCGCTATGGTGGGGCATTCGAGGGCCGTGCCCCCCCTAGCGCTCATTGATGCCCCTCCTACCACAGTTTCTAAATCATAAATCAGAGGTAGGCTATACAATACCAAATGTTTAGCAATCTATTTAAATAATACATTGTGTTTAATTTGTTGTCTAAGTGGATCTAATATGTGTTGGTGCCAAGAATTTTCACATGAAGAAATAGATATATCCAATCCGACTTTTCATTGTAAGTGCTGTAGTGGTCCAGTGGTAAAACCTTAGACTGGAGTGCTAGAGATTTTGGGTTCTAACCCACACTCGCATAATTATTTTTTTCCCCCCATCATTAAAACCGATTATGTTTATCAGTGGTTGTCAAGCAGGGACATGTTTGAGTGCATTTTACTTTGGATTTCACCGGTACGAATAGAGATTTCGCCGCAACAGATCAAGCGCGCGTCCGTGTGAAGATGTTTATTGTGGCAGCGCGAGCCACAAGAGAACACTTTATCAGCACCACAGATCGAGTCAACGAGCACTTTGATCACTTGATTTAAAAACCAACACATTTCAGCGTGCTATATCGCCTCTTATTTAACAAATGAATGCTCTGCTAGGTAACCGGATATGTTTTATTTATTTGTATTGGTACATCCGTGCCGCGAGATCGAGATGTATAAAAGTGCTGGGACAACATCGACCCTGGCAAAAAGTGGTGGGGAAATTCGCAAATAATAATTATAAATAATAATTATAATAATAAAAGGTGTTTCGTTTTTTTTTTTTTTTTTTTTTTTGCGTCAAAATATTTCTTAAACGGCAGTGCCCCCCCGCTGATGACCCAATGCCCCTCCAGTAGATCTGCTCTGGCGCCGACTCTGTTGCACCTCATTATGTCTGATTCATCTGTGTATTTAGTTCCCTCAGTTTTACTCTGTCTTTGTCGCTCGTTGTCTATTGATGTTTGGTGTTAGCCCGTGTGGCGCCTTTGTTCCTGTCTGCCTGCCTGTTTATATATATATTAAAAACCCTTGTTCTTCCCGATACTCCGGTCTCCTCGTTCCTCTGCCAGAGCCACACCGTGACATCTACAGAGTAGACAATATTTCTTCGAGCATGGTGATAAAGCCAGAAAGCCATTATCTTCCAAATTTCCAGCATTATACTGGAATAACACCCACTTACCCACAGATTATTCACTACGGGCCAATGCCGAACTTCCTTCAACTAAATATGATTTACGTTCTGTTATTACTTTCCAGCTTTCTAAAATCCAGTTTTTTCAAATACACTTCAAATATGGATTCAGTTTAGAAAGTCTTTTGGACTACAAAGTTTCAATACATTATTCCTAATTCCAATTTCCTTTAAACAACCAGGCTTTTTCACCGTCTGGAAGCTGAATACCGAACGTGGGCATGTAATGGTGTACTGTCATTTAACGGCCTGTAAGAAGAGAGGGTGTTTTGATCTTTCTTATCTCTATCTAGCAAAACTCACCTATGTAGATTTTTTTTTTTTTTTTCAGATCAGACATTTTGTGCCGAAATGTAGTCCCCAGAATACGAATTGGACAACTTTTTCAATCTTAAACCCATTGATAAAAAACATCTTATCTCGGTCATTTATAACCTAATTAATCCTTTGATTCCTGATTCGTCAAAGCTTTTAAAGGAGACTTGGGAACAAAGACCTTTATATTCTCATTTCGGATGACCAATGGTTATACATCTCAAATAGGGTACACTCTTCATCATTCTGCACCAGGTATGGTCTGATACAATGCAAGGTGATTTATCTGACAAACAGGTAAAACAGAAACGGATTTTTTTTCTTCTTTTTTCAGACAAGGATTATGCTTGTATTGGGTGTAGCCAAGCTCTGGAAGATTGCATCCACCTGTTTTGGTCATACCCTCGATGGTTTTGGTCCAATGTATTTGATACACTGGGAAATGCACTTAATGTTGAACTCAGCCCCAATACATTGCCAGCTCTTTTTCATTGATGATCGCTTTTACCACTCTGTTAGCCAGAAGGACGATTCTCCTTAAATGGAGGTGTGCTGTGCTACTTCCCCTAATCACAATAGATGGATACAAGATTTTTTTTCTAGTGATAATTTATGTTATCCTGAAAGAAAGAAAAAAAAAAAAGATTAAAAAAAATGTTATTTGATTAAAAAAAAATAATGCACTTGCTTTGTTCTTGTATAGTGATATGAACTGTTTTATACTTGATTTATGATGGTTACAGAATATATAAAATGACCTTTTATGAATGTATTTGAATAGAGCTGCATAAAAATTATTTTAGAAAGGAGGGGGGGGGGGGTTATTTCAAATAAATACAATTTCAAAAAGTCAAAACAAATGTGTTTGTAAAGCACTGTTCACAATATTCACTTTTACATGGTGTTTGAACATAAATGTGTGTTGGCAGTGTGTGAGCAAAACCACCCTAGAATTATAAAAATCCACCCAGTGTTTTTTTTTTTTTTTTTTTTTTTTTACAATCTCAATAAATAATATGCACTGTCTCAGAACGAGCTGTTCTAAGATTCAGCGCTTTGTGACGTAGAATTGAGCAAGGGGTTTGATTGACAGTCAGGCTGTGGCCTAGACCCCGCCCTCGGTGATCTGTACAGCATCCTCCCTTGTTTCAACGACAGCCGGTAATGTCTCTTGGAAACATAAGTGTTCTGTCGTGGACTCGTAGGTTAATCCTGTTGTTGTGGCTTCAAAGTTAATCCCTCAAGTGTGGATTGTCGTCTAACGTTACTGTTTGCGATCCAACGTCACCTCAACTAAGTGTATTTTAATTTTTTTGAGCAAATAGTCATTTCAGTCTGTCAGCCAATTCAACAACAAATGCGTCTAAAGTTGTTGTCGTCGTATGATGTCTGTGTATATAATTTAAACCTTGTTTGTTTGTATAGTGTGTAACCACACGTTTATAATATATTTTTTAAATATATTGTATTAAAAACTGCATATGTGTCGTTGTTCTGTACATCTCACATTTGCCACAGAAGCATCTGTATGACAAGTAATGTAAACATGACTTGACAGGTCCCTCGCATAAATGCAATTTCGCTTGTATAGCAAACTTTATCACAGAATGTGTATGTAGTTTCAAAAAATTGCACCAACGTTAGTGTTTGTGTGTCTGTGTGTGTGTGTGTGTTGCACATCCATAATTTCAAAGGGGACGTGATTACAACTCTTTAAGTACATAAATGTATCAAATAACCATACTGAGACGTACAGGTCCATTCTCATTTGTGTTTTTTCTGCCAGAGTCTCTTCGTCATCTGGGTCTGATCAGAGACTATTTATATATTCCGATTCAAACGTACGCTGAATGACAGACAAAACAGCGCATCTCTCACTCTCAGCCCTTCTGCTTAGCGACTGCCATAAGTTATGCCCTCTACAATCAAGTTACGCCCCCATCCAAAGGAAGGGCGGGGATATGTGGTCATTTGCATTTAAGGTCGTATACACCAAAACAGGTCATTTTTAAACAGGCCCTTTAATAAATTAACTGTGGGGTATTTTGAGCTGAAACTTCACAAATACATTCTGGGGACACCCAAGACAAATATTACATCTTGTAAAAAGGGGCATAATAGGTGCCCTTTAATATCTATGCATTTAGCAGATTAAAGCTGGGTGATGATATTGTTTAAAGTTTGTGACGATTCAAGCAATCAAAGGAGAGCATAGAAACATCCAACCCTATGCTTATTCGCCTGTTCTAAGCTCTTTTGTTTCCTAAGTGATATTGTCAAACAGTAATTACACCATAGAGACACAAGCACCTGTGGGTTTTCTTTGTTTGTTAAGAGAAAGAAGATGGAGGACGTGCAATAATCTTACAGAATGAGTTTCCAAAAGTATACCCAAGAAGGGCTGGTTTGGATTTAGTCTCAGTGATTTGTACCATTTTCTTTAAAAGATGGATGAATATTGACAACGTCATAAAATATTTAGAGCATGTGAGGTTGTGGGATTTCCTGAGGTAAGAATTCAAAATTGACCCACAGTTTCCTGAAGCATTCAATCCTTTTTCATGCATGGAAAGCACATGACAATTGGTTCATTGTCAAGGAATAGTTCTCACAGATAACTCCATAGCACAACTGCATGATTAAAAAAAATATGCTGATGATGGGGTGAATATTTTAGTGCATTAAATGGTTAGTTTGCCCAAAAATTAAAATTCTGTCATCAATCACTCACCCTCATGTCGTTCCAAACACGCAAGACCATCGTTTATCTTCGGAACACAAATGAAGATATGCACCAACAAAAATGTCGCTTCAATACATTAAGGTTAAACCACTGTAGTCACATGGACTATTTTAACAATGCCTTTACTACATTTCTGGGCCTTGAAGGTGGTAGCTGTCTATGGAGGGGTCAGAAAGCTCTCTGATTTCATCAAAAATATTTTCATTTGTGTTCCGAAGATGAATGAAGGTCTTATGGGTTTGGATTGACATGAGGGTGAGTAAATTAATGACTGAAATTTCATTTTGGAGTGAACTAACCCTTTAACTGTAAATCCAATATCTGAAATATAATTGTATATCAATCTAATTTCTGTTTTCCAGGTTTTTAATAAGATGCATCATTGCATTTTCACACATATAACATGCGACAGTATGTGCAGATGGATGTGCTGTGATTTGAACCGATTTGCTCTCTAGGGTATCTCAAGATTTGCCAAGACTTTGGTGCTGTTGAAAGGGAGTTGGAGTGCCTCCAAAGAAGCACCTTGACAAACAGGAGCCAAGATAAGGTTTAATTTTTCAAACATTTATTTATTTATGTTTAAAGGGAAATTTTTATGTTCTGTTACTGTTGTTTTTTTTTTAAGAAGTTGCAGAGTTTATAATATATATATATATATATATATATATATATTAGTGCTGTCAAACGATTAAAATATTTAAATGCGATTAATCACATTAATGTCATAGTTAACTCGCGATTAATCGCACATTTTTATCTATTCTAAATGTCTCTTGATTTATTTTTCCTCACAATTTTTTTTTCTTATTTAATGCTCTTATTAACATGGAAAAGTGGATCGGCTTGCTTTGTGCAAATGTTTTTATTGAAAACAACATTGGCATATACCGTTTTCAATTTCACTCAAACATTCTCAATTGGAGCAAATAATCTCTAACACAATGTAACACTGTCCATCAATAAAAGGGTGAAAGAAATACTGACGAGGTCCTGATATTGACGAGGGGGGCGGAGAATTCGCATCATCTGTGTATGTGTGTGTGTGTGTGTGCTTGGCAATCGAGTGGTATTTCAGACTGGACGTGCTGCGATGATGATAGCTCAGTTCACAACGACAAAACACACAGATCACTTTGGTCTTGTCAATTGAACCATTTGGCAACAATTTAGTAAAGTAAAGTTACCATTCAGAATCTTATTGGCATCCATTTCGGCGTCTCACGCTCGTCATCCACTCAAAACGTAACGTTAACTAACTATTTGGCTGGCTCTAAAGCCCAAACAAGTGTGTGCGGCGTGCCTGTTATTTTGTTTCCGGTCTAGCTAGATCCGCTCGCGCTTTGGTCGACGAAGAAATGAAAGCCATTGAAATGAATGGGTTTCATAGCGCAGCGCGACGCATGCCGCGTCCTGTTGCAAAAGCCTATGAAAAAAAACAAAAAAAACTACAAAGTTTGCTAGGCCAAAAAGACCGTTAAATGCGCGATAAAAAAATTGACGCCGTTAAAATGGGTTTGCGTTAACTCCCTAATATACAGTATATAAACACAATTTGTTATACTGTTTGATACTCTCTTCACATCCTGATAGCAATCAATTATAGAAGTGGTCTTAAATATTAAAACGTACAAATATCTTCTGTGAAAGTCTCAGGACCAAAAAATGGCCCAAAAGCAATGATGCGGTCTCCTACTTGTCTGTCAACATATCCAAACCTTATGTGATTGATGAAATTGATGACATCACACGTCATCAGCGCATTCCGTAAGGCTTTGTTGTACACAGACAGTCACCGAGCGCCAAAATCAAACAACAGCCGCATTTAACGGTTCCTCCTGAACCAAAACAACAAGCTTATGCTGCATTCACGCCATGTCATAACAATAATTACCATATGGCAACCACTGATGTTCTCCCAAGAACTGTTTACGTCCTCAGACTGGGATTTATGTGTTTCAACACTATCAACGACAAAATGAATCTGCAGCAGTTAGGTGGTAAAAGTCAGCGCTATGTAGGTTGTTTACGTTCATTATCATTTTAAAGCTATGTGCTTTATGTTTTGTAATTTAATACTGTGACAATCTCGTGACACTTTGCAGACTCTGCTATGTGCGTTCATGTGTTTTGAAGGAGGCGTGGCTTTGGAGACGCTTCTGAAGGGAGAGTGGGATCTCATGCTTTCAAAGCTAGCTTGCTAATTGCTACCATTCGAAATTGCCTTACCTTTAATTGATAAGTTTATGTTCTTGAAGAATCAAACAACCAGTGTATTCCTTATCAAAACAACTTGCATTAAAAGATATCAGCATTACATTCCAGAGGTTATACCCAAGATGAAATAGCCAGCCTAGTTGGCCGATATTTTGACGTCATTATTGAGTATGAGTAGTACAGCCTCCTAATTCGATTACTCCCACTCAAACTTCCTAGTTCAAAGAGAAGTATCTTAACACAGAGGAGAAAACCGAACTTGTCAAGAACCTATACGTTTCATTCTGTAAAGAAACAATAGCTTGAAATTGTATTGCTTAACTGAAAACACATGGCATAGAGAAGAGGAAATCATAGGCAAATTACTCTAACGGCCTCTTAACCACACCGCTGCATACCGTACAGGCATCTGAGGCCTGAGCCAATGAAAACACAGAAACCAGCAAGGGCACTTATAGCTCAGGGAACCGAAGGTCAGTCCATGCTCACTGTTACTCACAGCAGACTGAGCATATAGAATAATCTGGCAGATGTAAGAACTGCTAGTGTTAGATGAAAAAACTATGTATTTCCATCAAGGGGATTACATACATAAAGAGCATGAGCAAAACACTACTTTAAAGCACAACAAAACCAGCATTTTACACAAAAGAAATTCCAAATCCAATCCCATTTTTGACACTGAAACAGACTGTGAGCATGCATTCTATTTAAAAATAGGACATCATCATGGGTAATCTAAAGTGAACTCTATTAGTTAATCAATAGCATATGAGTGGCACAAATCCAAATACAATCCTTAGGCATGACGCTGTATTATGCAGTAACACAACAAACTGCACAGTCACAGCAGTTATCACAGAAACATCACTTACAAATCCCTGCAGAGAGGATCTGCAAGGCCATTATTCCTTATCCGAAGCATCCAGCTGAAATCTTCAGCCATAAACACACTCAGCTGTAGTAAGGCCAGGCTTGATGAAAGAAACCAGGGCTATAATTTCTCTGCTCCCTTCCCTTTCACTGCCATCTTCCCTTCTCATCTCCAACAGTCAATACAAGGGGCCCTGCACGCAGCTCTGTGACTGTACCCATTATGACCGCATGGTTTACCATTGGGCGAGAGCTTTTCTCAGTGGGATCTGATTGGTTAGTGAGGTGGTTGGGGGCAGGGCTGATCAGATGGGGGTGATCTGAGCACCAGAGACATGGACCCAGATGACTTGCATGGATGCTTTCAAGGAAAAGGCAGGTCTTTCTGTGAATGCTTCATTTGAATGAATGAATGAATGAATGAATGAATGAATGAATGAATGAATTCTGGGAAAGAACCAGAAAAAAAATCTCATATTCATGCTCAATTTTATAATTATATATAAATGTATAATTAAGTTAGGTATTTAACATGGTTCCAGATGCTGAACATTTTTTTTTGTGCATTATCTAATTTAATGTGATATAATAATGTAGTTATTGAAAGTTTACTGCTAAACAGCTAATAAACCGATACATACAGTACATAAATAATGCTATTACTTATTTAATTGATAGTTATTACACTGACTGACATGATGCTTATAATTTGGCCCCACCACTTTAGGAGGTAATCTATCATCATTTTGCATCAATTAACTGGAAATGTATCTGTATCACATTAGCAATGCCATTCAGAAGGAAATTCTCACCACAAAACTACAATACACTGCAAAAAAATGCCAATACAACTTCAATACACTGAACTTATTCAGGGAATAAGACAAGAAGGCTTGATATTCCACTCTAAGCACAATTCCAAGAAAACTCCTTGGAGGACAATTATATTGCCTGTTTACATTGAGTAAACAATCTAGAATTAGCCCACACTGAGCTAACTGCAGGGTGCTGTGTAAACAGCAGCCAGGGTCATTTACATAATGCTACTTCATGCATAAAGTGTCCAGTAACCCTTTCAGTAAATATCTCAGCATTTTCTATTTGCCTTAAGGAAGATTCTGGAAAACAGGAGATAGAGAGTATAGGTATATGATTGAAATCTTTGATGATGTAATGCATGAAGTCACCACAGGGTTATTCCTGGAAAGCTAACACATGTTGATAAAAGTGGGGTACTATACTAACCAACAGACAATGATAATTTGATTGAATTAGACACTGGAGAGGAACAGTTATGGTCATGCCTGAAGAAGTGTTACACATTAAATGCAATAAATTACTGCGACTACTACACTTTATATCCCTGATATGCGTTTTATATTTGTGAGAAGTGTTTAGATTTAGGATAGGGGTAGGGTTAAGTGTTCAAGCATATCTATTCAAAATATAAATATATATAAGAATAATTTATATATTTACAAATGCAATCAATTGAACGAATTGTTCATAAATATATTGTAATATTTTGTTGTACTGTAAAATAAGAATTCTAAAATAGGGAAAAAATGATATTTAATAGTAAAACACTAAAACTGTAAAAATACTAATATTTACTTGAAAATGTAATTGAAAATTGAAAATGAAAAACCGGTTAGTAATTACAGGTTGTTCCAACCCCATAAGACTTCATCGTTCATCTTCAGAACACAAATTAAGATATTTTTGATGAAATCTGAGAGCTGGATCACTCCTCCATAGGCTTCTTAAGGGATTGAAACTTGCCAGCCCAGAAAAGTTATTAAAGACATTGTAAAATTAGTCCAAGTGACCACAGTGGCTCAATCTTAAGTTTATCAAGTGACGAGAATACGTTATTATTATATTATTATATCGAGCATATCGTTATTTTTGTTTGTTTTTTTTGCGCACAAAAGGTATTCTCAGCGCTTGGTAAACTTTGTTTTTTTTTTTTTTGCGCACAAAAATATTCTTGGCGCTTGATAAACTTAGATTGAGCCACTGTAGTCACTTGGACTATTATAACAATGTCTTTAATAACTTTTCTGGGCCGCCAAGTTTAAAGGAGTAGTTCACTTTTCAAAAAACTTTCTTCAGTCGAAAAGAAATTAAGCTTTTCGATGAAAACATTCCAGCGTTTTTCTCCATATAATGCACTTCAGGCTTTAAACGATTCCAGACGATGAATAAGGGTCTTATTAAGCGAAACGATCGCTCATTTAATGAATAAATAACAAAGTTTAAGTTTTAAGCCTTGCTCTGCTCTGTGATGCACGTTCGTGACTCTCCTGTTCGAACTCGTTCATCAAAATTAACACATCTTTTTGTGAGTCAATTGATTCGTAGACTAAACAAGAGAGTCAATAAACAGGAGAGTCACAAACGAGCGTTACAGAACAGAGCAAGGCGAGCATTTGAGCTTATAAAACTTGTTGTTATTTATTTATTAAATGAGCGATCATTTCGCTTGATAAGACCCTTATCCATCGTCTAAAATCGTATAAAGCCCTTTCAACAGTTTGCAGTTTGTACTGAAAGTGTTTTTTGGACCTTGAACCGTTTGGTTCCCACTAAAGTGCATTATATGGAGAAAAATGCTGGAATGTTTTCATCAAAAACCTTAATTTCTTTTCGACTGAAGAAAGAATGACATCTTGGATGACATGGGGGTGAGTAAATTATCAGCAAATGTTTGTTTTTTTTGTTTTTTGAAAGTGAACTACTCCTTTAAATCCCTTAGAAGCCTCTGGAGGAGTGATCCGCCTTCAGATTTCATCAAAAATATCTTAATTTGTGTTATGAAGATGAAAAAAAAATTCTTACGGGGTTGGAACAACATGAGGGTGAGTATAATTACTGACAAAATTTTAATTATCCCTTTATTTTTATTTATTTTTTCAACCATTAAAGGGTTAGTTCACCCAAAAATGAAAATTCTGTCAGTATTTACTCACCCTCATGTTGTTCCAACCCCGTAAGACCTTCGTTCATCTTCGGAACACAAATTAAGATATTTAGGATATTAAAATCGCTCCTGCATACAGTCCATAGGCTTCTTGAGGGACTGGCTCTTGCTGTCCTCGAAAAGTAATTGAAGACATCGTTAAAATAGTCCAAGTGACTACAGGGGCTCAATCTTAAGTTTATCAAACGACGAGAACACTTTTGTGCGCAAAAAAACAACAAAAATAACGACTTTATTTCAACTATTCACTTCCTTCTCCATAAGCCTATAGTCCGTTAACGTAGTGTGATTGCGTAGAGCTACGTCACACGTAGGCTCACTATTGGTCGAAGCTGGTCATGTGTGTGTGATGCGTGTGACGTACAATAACAGAAGCTTACGCTATTAAAATAGTTAGCTGACTCGTGCAGAGGGAGAAATAAACGAATAGTTGAAATAAAGTCGTTATTTTTGTTGTTTTTTTGCGCACAAAAGTGTTCTCGTCGTTTGATAAACTTAAGATTGAGCCCCTGTAGTCACTTGGACTATTTTAACGATGTCTTTTATGACTTTTCGGGGACGGCAAGAGCCAGTCCCTCAGATGGACTGTATGCAGGAGCGATTTTAATATCTTAAATATCTTAATTCGTTTTCCGAAGATGAACGAAGGTCTTACGGGGTTGGAACAACATGAGGGTGAGTAAATACTGACAGAATTTTCATTTTTGGGTGAACTAACCCTTTAAAACATTGAGCTTTTATTTTGACAGGTTACTAGCAAATGCTGCTCATTTCAGAGAGAAACTTGGCACTTTGCATGCAGACAGCTTGCGGTTCGGTGATACACTGGATTATGGGCTGCACACTTGTGGAATGGATGAACAGTACCACCCTTGAGCCGGGAGCACATTTATTTTTGGATTAAATTGCAATTCTACAGCTGTGAATATTTTCCCATTAGGCTTATAAACCATTATTACTTAGCACCTTTAACCACAGTAAAATGAATGTAATGCAAAGCATCATCACATTTTTTTTTTCTTGAGGTTCAATCTGTTTTGTTTGGTCATCTCTATTGATAATAGCTAAGAACTGCCAAAAAACATAAATGTGAAATTGTATGCATATGTTGACACTGTGAACCCTCTCATTTTGACAAGTTGAAATCTATTTAAGGAAAAATAGTCAATAATGATTTTTTTATGAAGTACAAATATATCGCACACCTCATCTATTTCCCTTTCTCTAAATACTCTACAGTAGAGTTTAGTGTTGATTAAAGGTGTTTTCACACTTGAGTCCTCTGTAAATCAACCAAACTAAGTGGCCCAAGAAGTGAAGCAAGGGAAAATGTACCCAGTCTCTTTACATTCACACTGTCCCTGTCCCTTAAAGTCCCCGTCAAATCAAAATTGAACCTATTTACTTTGTTAGCGCATATTACTAGTCTTGTGGTGAACAATTAATCCGTGCAAGTAAAAATATATTTAAAAAATGTTTTACCTTGGTAATCTTTAATCAAAATCTGAAAAGTTACTTCCGGTCTGGAACGGTTTCTTTTTCTGATGACGTAGGCTTCACAGTTTGGGTGGGGAAACGCTTAACCACTCCCCTCAAACCGTTAGTTTGCTATGAGCGAGAGATGGAGAAGAGGAGCTCTAGAGTAAAACCCTGCCCTCTGATCAATATTCCGTTTCACTTGGAAACACGTCACAGCACTGGAGAAAAATCGTTTGCAACTTCCGGTTCACGGGGACTTTAAAGAGGATCTACTTAAGTAGGAATGTGGTCTCATACCTCTTTGTGTTCATACTTTTGCTGCTTGTATCTAAACCACTTCGGTGTTTGACGGCTGACCCTATATCCTTCAAAATTCGACTGATTAAATGTGAAAGTACCATGGGCTCTCCTCACCTGAACCATCTGGGGAAAAAGAATAAACTGAAGGAACCATTGTTATTTTCTGCTTCAGACTGGAAATTCCCATGATCTTATCGGTTTCATACACTGTTTATTCATTCCCTTCTGACTCTTTCCAAATCTGAAAGATCCTATTTTTTAATTAGTCAAAGAGTTTTCCTTTAAAAAGAAAAATAAACTGAAAGCTTTGTGGTCCAACAATAGTTCTAAACAGCATCTGAAAATGTTACCTTTTGGTTATTATGGCCCCATTTCAGAGGCAACCTGAAAAATAGTTCACTTAGACTGGGTCAGCTATTTATAAATGCTGTTGAGAAGAAGATCTAGTCGGTGTGGACAAGTGTGCTGGTCAGTTCTTGTTCTTTATACTTTACTGCTCTTTACAGCACATCTAGCTAACAGTTAACAACAAAACCTGCACATTTTACCTTTAACTGAACACTTGTCCTCATATAAACAGAAAGTACCTTGCTTTTGGCACATTCAACCATTCAGAAATGTTCTAACCTCAGAAAAAAGTATTTTGTGCTAACTTCCTAACCCTTCAAAATGCTTTATATGTCAAACGAAGTGACCTTCAAAGTTCTTTTAAAACATCAACACATCATTGTATGAAAGACTTAAACCTGCTTGAAAGCTGGTTTGGACAGAAGCTCGCCAGAATGTGTGTGTCCATCTATCTGAAAGAAGTGTTTTAAGATTTGGGGTACTAAAAGAATCCTTGGAGCCTTCAAGATTGCTCTACTGGCCAGCTCTATGGTGGGACTGATTGGTGGTGATGAGCATGTCGAGGACTTTGGCAGACAGCATAAAGACATCCCCTGGAGATGGCCATTGTGCGAGTGACTCCCTCCGGATCTGAAAACATACCAGATTCCGGCAGATCTCAGCATGGGTCTAATACACTTCAATCTCCAATTAGAGAAAGAGCAATCTACTGCTGGGAACAGGGCAGAGCTCACTTTCCTACAATCAGAAAACCTAAAACTTTATTTGCTAGGTTTTATATTTCAAAATGATTCCTCGTGCGTTGGTTCCTTGTGTTATTAGTTAATGACTTTAGCAGAAACATTCAAAATACTACATCGATTCAGATTTGTTCTGAAGTTATTACTGTCGTTTTGAGAGAGTTGATTATGAAAGACTCAGCTTGAAATGAATAACAAGCTGGGGTCCCATATGAAAGGTGCCGTAGGGGATGAACGTGAGAAACAACGAAATGTCCTACACCCTCAGATATTTTTAGACATGCTTATTGAACTGATTTAGATCATTGCCGCTCACAAAAATTTTCCATGCACCTTGAGCATCAATGAAATCAAGAGCATCACTCAGCATGGAGAATTCTACACAAACCTCAGCAATTTATTCTTGAAATATTAGAAGTTTCGTATTTTGTTTTGTGTTACATTCAGAAGTGACCCACAACATGGCAAGAAAATAATGTCATGCTAGAAAAATTAAAATGATTTAATAAGGCACCAGTCTACAATAAAGGCAGACAACCAGATATCAACAGTGTCGACTGGCTACGGAAGATATTACCTTGGGACGAGCAAATGTTTAACTAATATTAGACATAACTGGGTCAAGTATAGTTACTTCCCAAATGTGTCATAGAACGTCCTGACTGCCTGATTTAAAAAAATAAAATAAAAAAAATATATATATATAAATATATATATATATATAAAGATTTGATTTCCAAGAAAGTGTTCAATCTATGCAGAAGTAATGCATAAACATGATTTTTAGTATGGTAAAATAATCTAGTTCAACGATATCAGTCTCAATTTAGCTATAAATGAATAGATTAAACCAGCCGAAAGAAAAACGTGGAATCAGCTCAGTAGTGTTGAAAACGCTAGAACAGTTATCTTAACCGAATGAACCTTAGATAAAAGACGATATTTCATATTCTTGCAGGTGAACATTGATTTCAAGTCTTAATGCATGATGCGCAACAACCTCATATAAATGACAATTAATTACATTCAAAATCATCAAAAACTTAACCAATGCTATAATAGCTAAAAGGATACTTATGATTTGAGGACTTAAATTATAGGCCAAACTTGAATAAATGAGCTCGGACACAACAGACACAATATACCCATAAACCTTGTGGCACAATAACAGAAAAAAAAGACTAAAGGTTAATATCAAACATTTAACCCATATATATTTCAAAGACCAGGCTTAACGTAGTCCCAGACTAAAACACATATCTGAGCTGTTTTAAATGAAAGCAACTTGCACTGACATATCATAAAATTTTTGTTTTTTTCTAGGGCACGTTTATAAAAGCAACTTAAATGTCCTAACTGAACTAGGGTCTTAATCAAAACCCTGTATAGAGGCCTTAGTAATGTAGCTCTGTTACTTACCTGTGTGACTGGGTAACTCAAGCTTGGGTTCACATTTTGGGAGAGAGCATTCTGAAAATACAGAGACAAAGAGTAAGAGGAAGAGGTTAGATAAAGTACACACTCAATCTTTTGACACTTTAAGTTTCACACTTTTTTGAAGACTTTTTACATCATGATACATACAGTACTGTCTAGCACAGAATGAAAGAACAATTCACATTGCATAAGTGTGTCAGATAAAGAGGAATGATCAGAAGTTTGAAAACCATGAAGCATAGCTAAATTTAATATTCAAAGTTTGCTTTAAATATATTTTGATTTGAATAATCTGACTGAAACTATCTTAAGTAAATTCATGCAGTATTACAGGGTTGAGGTAAAGGGTTGAGGGATTAGGCAAGGAGTCAAGGACGCAGATTTTAGGCTTTTTATTAACCCCTTAAAGGGATACTTCACCTCTGGAAAGATGAATGTGTATTTAAAATGGGTCATTTATGTAGAATAAATGTGATATTATTTTTGAATCTGGAGCTTTCTAGACTGAGAAAAGGCAGAAAATGTATTTTTGGCTTATGTGGATAAAAGAAAACAACTCCCAGAATGCACTTGCTTCGCTGCCCTGGGAGGCCACGCCAACCGGTAATAGAGCAACAGTAGTTAAACAGTAGTTAAAGATCGCCCAAAATGTCTGGGTTTTGGCTTTTGCGTTCTACAGTCGCCATTCATTATGTTTACTGTGGCAAACAGGACATGGCTAGGGCCGTGTGGAGAACGACGTGAGGCTTAGCTTAGCTTCCAAAAAAAAGATGGCTGACACTATGTGTACATTCTGTGAGTGAGATCCCACCCTCTATGGGCGGGTTGAGAACATGCAGGACAGCTCCTACTACTGACTGCATTCTTTAGCCTTTGGCCAAAAATCCTCTGATGATGCAAAATGACATTTTTTTTTCCAGACAAAAAATATATAATCTTGTCTCAGGGGAATATGAGGGTGGAAAGCATGGTAATTCGAAAATACCACAGGTTTCCTAAAAATACAAAGCTTAATGCTAAATCCTGAAGTATCCCTTTAACTGTCACCCTTTTTGAGAATGGATTTGAAAATGAACTATCCAAACCTAAATGGTTGGAATTCAAAAATGCTTTGGACTAAGACCTAATTTTAGTCTTGTTTTAAAGAGATTAGCAGATTATTGCATGAAGCTAAAGCACTTTTAAATTATTAAAATTTACTGTAAATCAAATGTACCCATTTTTTCTATCTATAAATAATGCAATATGTTTAACCAAGTTCTGTTCCAAATTTGAAGTTGATATCACAAAAATTCAAGTTCCTATGAGATTTTGTTTAGGCGTAATACCAAAAATAGCCACTGACAAATTAATACATTTCTGTCCAAATATGACTTCTATCACAAAATATGAAACATTGAGACTCAGACCTCTCCAATGATATGAGTTTTGTCAAGAGTAGAAAAAGTTTTGATTATAAACTATGAAACAAGCCCACTAAAAGAATTCAAAGTACCTTTTCTTATGGTACCTCATTTAAAATAATTAGTAAAATATATGATGTAAACAAGGAAATAAAAAAGATAATATTATATTTTAGAGGATAATATGGACAAATACTACAATATATGTTTTACTATGAACCTTTAGCATGAAAACGAGTTTCAATGATTAAAAGTGTGAGCATTGACTTTTTGTGACAAAGGTCAGATCTCCTGTTATGATGTAGATTTTCTGAGGTGCACTCTTGTCATAAATTAATCTATTACTGTAAATATCTATTTAGGAGTCTTAGACCTTTCCAAATGATATATAGTTTGCCATGATAAGATTAAGATTTAATTGTAATATAGTGAAGTAAATGTAGGCATCTCACTGGACAGTGACAGTTAACAAGAGCATATGGCCAGCGAACACGATCACAAGCCATGTGCTCAAACAAAACAAGAAACGAACTCGCAGCTAATGAAAGTAGTCATAAGCCGCATGTTCATACAATACATAACACACGGTGCGTGTGACACAACAGAAGAAAACGAGAAAGGACGCGGCTGATGAAAACACAAACTAGGTGCTACACAGAACACAACAACACACGCGGACAGAAAAGCGGACCGATCAAACACAAAACCGCATGCTCACACAATTGCTCATCTTGTGTGTTCACAACAGAAGACAAACACACGGAGCAAGAATGTCCGAATCCCGACAAAAAACCCCACAAAACCAAACTAGACCGGGATCCTAACACCACGCTCCGCACACAAAACAACTCACATGGACAGAAGCACACATGGCCCAAACAAACTCGAAACCACATGCTCACCATGACAAAACAGCTCTGTCACCAAATCAAGAAAAGAACAGAGCCCTGTCATCTTGTCACGTCCCCATATTATTTAAATGCATTGGATAAGACATTAAAGAGTTTATAAAGATAGAAATCATATGACTTATTTTTCTTTAATCACAATATCAGATTGAAGTGATCAGAAGTGAAAATAAGGGTGAATTTGGATTTGCTTGAGCAGATTTGGCACGTCCACAAGAAATTACTTCAAAAATAATAAATCTAACAATTAATTAAGAAATAATCCATATTCTATTCCATATAGAACAATACAAACATGTTAAAGTATTAGCAGTTATATAATTACGTGATGTTACTAGCCACTCAGCATTTTTACTGGCCACAAATTTACCAATACCATGAGGAAAAACTGCCATATATATTTTCTTTTTTAATACTTTCTCATAATTTGGCAGCAGGTATATATAATGCTACTGTCACTTTGAGTCACAGAGCTGACTCACAGATCCATTGTACTGGCACGTTTTGTTTCTGTTTCAACTGTTTATGTTCACTTACAAACATAACTGACTGTGATATTCTGTGTGTGTTTGACTATTTAAGCCAAATAAGCAGTAAAAAAGAACTCAATTTATTACTGAGCGTGCTTTAAGTAACGGCTGAAGGGCATTGTTAGGCATGGCGTGAAGCGGAGTGCCTGCAACCCCTTCAGCCGTTACTTATTCACGATATAGCACTTGCTCAAGTACCTTATTGCTTTTATAAAATGGTTACCACACAAAAACAATATTAAAGTTAAAAAAATGTGTATTAGTGCAATTTTTATGAAGTAAAATCACTAAAAGGCTTCCTTCCGCAAGAAAAAAAATAAATAAATAGTCCCTGACCGTGAACAGCAACAGCGTTCCAATGTGTAATAAATATGAAAGCTCAAATAAAAACAACATAGGAACTGCAGTGTTTGTTACGCAGTGATAAATAGAACCGTTGCGTGAAGTGGTCATAGCTGTGTTCAGAATCAAGGATTGGAACTAACCGTTTTATAATATGAAATAAATGTTTTGATAAAATGATTATTATCAAATAGTATCAGAATAAACCTAAGAGATGACACCTTCAGGCTAAGTCTCAACACCTCACTGAGCAATGGAAAACTTCAGCTCTATTTCCATTCTGCTTTCCTCCACCCTGTTAATCTCTATCTTCAATCCTGTTATCTTAATTGGATTTTTTAAACAAGTTAATTATTGTGTTTACTTAAACACATTAACATGTCAAGTTAGGCATTCACACATGAATGAGGTTTAACCATTGCAAGTGTTTGCCCAGATAAAACACCCCGGCATGTGTGTGCTTCAGGCTGCCGCTATCATTTAGCATGGTCTCTTGTCTATTGAGTAACCTGCTGAGAGACCAAGTGATATGATCTGAGTGTAAAGAGTTGACCCCCTGATATAACCAAAATCCTGAGGACTGAGGCTCACTGATAAGACCTCACTCAATCCCTACCCATCCTCACTGACACTGCATCAGATCTCTTGGCCTTTACCCTAACCTCAATATTACATGGCAGTAATATTGTCAGTACTGATCTGGGTGAAGTTCTTGACCAGGTAAGGGTTATATAGCAATAGCTGTGTTTAAACAGACCCTAATAATCTAATTGCAATCGGATTAGTAGCACAGAAATAGAAAAGATAGAAAAGTCACATGTAGCCATGTCAATATAGAAATGAATTGGCCAATTCCGATTAAAATCTAATTCAGATTGTATTGGGGGGAAGGGCTAGCCTGGATGCCAGCCCGAACTCCACCCACAAATTTTTTTGGTCGGGAAGTTCGGTCTGGACTCGATTGAGGAGAAATTATGATGAGTCAAAAAAAGATCGGGCCAATTAAATTGCCAAGGCGGGCTTTATACGATGATGGACAGATGATCTGCAAGGACGTAATCATCACGTCACCAAAGAGCGCTTAACTGGTTTCCCTCAAAGATGACTGCAGCTGGAGAATTGAGATGTATAGATTCCGCTGTTGCGTCTATTTTGAAATATATCGACAGCGCATTAATTTTAATAGACAAACAGAAAACTGCAATTAAGGCATTTGTCGATCGGAAAGATATTTTTGCCGTCCTTCCTACATGATTCGGCAAAAGTGTAACTTATCAGCTGGCTCTGACGGACGAAATGAAAAGCCAGTTGGTTTCTCCTTTGGTCGCACTCATGAAGGACCAAGTAAAAGAAGTAACACTCGTTATTTAACTTCTAAAGTAAGTAAGTTCTGTAGTTGACAACTGTATGCAAAGTACTTGACTAACTGCGTTGCTCTGGTTGGTTGTAGGTTTACCGACTATCCAATTGAGTGCAGAGTTTTTTTGTTTGTTTGGTTTTTTTTTTTTCTTTTTTCCTGGTTCGGTTAAGACACGTCTCATAATCAAAGCCCTATGGAGCAGTTTCAGACTCAAATTCCGACAAGAATATGAGTATGACGAAGTCAGGCTAGGGAAGGGCACATTTTTTTTTCTAATCCGTTCCAACAGGACATGTAAACACTTGATCGGATTGAATACTGAAAGTGCATATGTTTATTGTTATTTACTTATAATAATAAAACACAATTTAAGTAATAGTGTGCTTTGTCAAATCTTGCAATATTACTAACCGGTGTATTGCAAGTAAATAACAGTGAAAATATGCAAACACAGTAGCCTGACTTCGTCATACTCATATTCAAGAGAGAATATGAGTCTGAATCTCCTCCGTTGGGCGTGTCGTAACCGAACCAGGAAAAAAAAAAAAAAAAAAAACCTCTGCACTCAATTGGATATTCGGTAGACCTACAACCAATCAGAGCAACGCAGTAAGTCAACTCCTTTGCATAGCGCAGTTTTCAAATACAGAACGTAGAATGTAGTCACATAGCCAGAACGTAGAACGTACAGAACTTTATTTATTTTAGAAGTTAAATAACGAGTGTTGCTTCTTTTACTTACTTCTCCATGAGTGCCACCAAAGGAGAAACCACAACGACCACAGGCTTTTCATTACGTCCCATCTTCTTAACGACCGTCAGAGCCAGCTGATAAGTTACACTTTTCCCGAATCATGTAGGAAGGACGGCAAAAAATATCTTTCCGATCGACAAATGCCTTGATTGCAGTTTTCTGTTTGTCTATTAAAATGAATGCGCTGTCGATTTATTTTACAAAAGACGCGACAGCGGAATCTATACATCTCAATTCTCCAGCTGCAGTCATCTTCGACAAGCGCTCTTTGATAACGTGATGATTACGTCCCTGCAGATCATCTGTCCATCATCGTATAAAGCCCGCCCGGGCAATTTGATTGGCCCGTTCATTTTTTGCCTGATCATAATTACTCCTCAATGGAGCGAGTCCAGACCGAACTTCCTGACCAAAAAATGTTGTGGGCGGAGTTCGGGCTGGCATCCAGGCTACAAACACAGTTGAGTTGTCAAAAAGTACTTCGAAGTCGGTACAGACATTTTTTTTTTTAATTTGACGCTTTTGAGCGGAATTGTAAACACCTCTGATTGCCCATTGTACTCACGTGCTCATCAGCGCTTCAATAACATGTTGTAAATATACATGATACTATTCACAGAGCGCTTACACGAATACATATAGGAGCATTTGAAAATGCTCCCGCTCCCGTTTTTTACACTTTCAAACACTTCCGAGTGCTCTCAAACCCTCCCGTGCATTGATCATTGTAGCTATGATGATTTGTCCTATGAGTACGCGAACACAATGGCCAATCAGACCTGTTTATGATCCCGCTTAGAGCTCAAAGCGTCACAATTTTCAAATTTCAGTACCGACTCGGTACCAAAATTGACTCATAGTATGTTTTATCAAACCTTGACGTACCAATGACGTCGACATGGCGTAATGACATTATCGTTATGATGTCGTTTAATGTTGTTATTGTTGAATAAAGTGTCATAAATGACTGTCGTGACTAAATTTTCTGAAGCGACGATCACTTCAGATTTAATTTAATCGTTCATTCACATAGAATCCTTTATCAACGCACACATCAATGATCACTGGAAGCTCAAGCATGCTTGTATGACTTGCGAGAACCAATGAGGTTCCTTCTCGTGTAACGCAGCACGTTTGAGCTTCCAGAAGAACCAATGAGGTTCCTTCTCGGGTAACGCAACACAATTGAGCTTCTGCAAGAACCAATGAGGTTCACTCTCATGTGTTACGCACCACAATTGAGCTTCTGCAAGAACCAATGAGGTTCATTTTCAAGTGTTACGCAGCACAATCGAGCATCTTAATTTTAACAGTAGCTAGACGAAGATTTATAAATGCCCGGGGTTTTGTGTTTTTTTTTTTTTTCTGGTGTGTGTAATGTCTGTGATGTTTTGCTGTTTTTGTGAGGTTGAAGCTACTTAAATTGCCCTGTAAAGGGACAAATAAAGATTTTACTACTACTACTACTATCTACAAGAACCAATGAGGTGCACTGTCTTGTTACGCAGCACATTTCAGCTTCGACAAGAGCATCAAGGAAGTATGGTTGAGATTCTCTTTTTCTTCACTGATCAATGTTTATGTGAGAATAAAATCCTAAATTAAAATCTGTTCATCATTTAAAGCGATCAAGTCTCTTCAGAAAATTAACTAAACTACCCGATTCATGGATTAGTATTATGATCTCTTAATCAACGTTTTGTTAATTTAAGTGGAAGTTGTCAATATGGAAGTTCCATAGACTGTCAATAGAGGGACAAAAACCTCTCAGACTGAGGCTATGTCTGCTGCACAATGGAATCCAACCTCATTGGGACTGGTTGTGTGAGGGAAAACCACAATGGGCTTCCACTGGCCTGAACCTCTGACTTATTGACTCCACCACCTCTGAGTGGATTCTCCATTCCCTCGGCCTCAACCCCTACCTCGACAGGATGTCTGCTCCCTGATTCTGATCCTCTGGGATGTATGTGGCTCTGAGAGACAACAGTCTCCCCTGGCACCACATGAGGATCTGATATGCCAATCTGCATAAAGGGCGGAATCTCAGACTCCCCTAAATATATATATATATATATATATATATATATATATATATATAAAGAGTTCAGATGCAAAAGCCTCTAAATGCCATTTGAAATTTTCTTCTTTAATGATGATTTTTATCAAACTTGTATATTTAAGTTAAGTAATTTCACTTAAATAACAATTAAAAGATAATTATCATTGCCATTTAAGTGAAATCACTGAACTTAAATATACAAGCTTGATAAAAATGATCATTCTAGAAGAAAATTTCAAATGGCACTTAGAGGCTTTTGCATCTGAACTCTTCATATACTGTATATATATATAGTACTCACACTAACGTCTTGTCTGTCCTCACAAGGACACGCTCTTTTTGTGTGTGTTGAGTCTCAACCCTAGGCTCTGGATGTGGGCAAGGAAAACATCTCGATCCTGAACTGCCAGCTTTTGTGACTTGGCCATAATAAGCTAGTCATCGATATAATTTAGCACCCTGATACCTTGTAGCCTCAGCGGAGCTAGAGCTGCATCCATGCATTTGGTTAATGTGCGAGGGGAGAGAGCTAGGCTGAATGGAAGAAACCGATATTGGAACGCTTTGCCCCTGAAAGCGAGCCTCAGGAACTTCCTGTGAGATGGAAGGATGGTAATGTGGAAGTATGGGTCCTTCAGATCTATCGTGACAAACCAATCCTCAGATCGAATCACATGTTAAGTCATGACGCAACACCAATCCCGATTGGCTTAGTTTCATTTACGCTTCAGAGGCGGTTTGTTAGGGGGCATTCCTCAAAGTGTCGTAGTTGACGCAGTTCGAGTTCCCTCGAAAGGGAACAAGGTTTTATTGAAGCATAACTGTCAATAGATATAACCTGATTTCTCCAGCTAGGTAAAATTACTTACGTTTGAGATTATTATCAAACGAATTATAGTTTGAATTAAACTATAATGAATTGTAGTTTAATTCATTAGCCTTATTTAAATTTAATTGAAGACATTTTTACACACAACTTAATTTAGTTCATTCAAAATAAATCAACAACCTAACCACAAGTGCTACAATTGTAACTACAAAATTCAGCAACAGAAACTCTTCTAAATGTCCAATATAAGCATGCTGGGAAATATAGATCCACAGCATAGAGTGGCATTTAGCATCCTAAGCCTAAGTAGACCCTTTGCCACCAATGGTCTCTACGATTAATCGTTCACAATGCTAATGTTTAATATTCAGTTGGACATTTAGAGTTTTTTTGGTTATTGAATTTTGTGGTTACCATTGTGGTGAAGAGTAGAGCTCTCAACTGCGATTTTCAATTTGATGCATGCAATGTAAAGTGTTTATTAATAAACCCAAATCTTAATTTCTCATTGAAGCAAAATTCGCCAATCAGCAAGGAGCATGCTTTAATGAAAATTATATGTTGGGTTAATGTAACTCAATTAAGTTAAAACATCATTCCCCTGTTTTATGTTACATCAAACTGATTGAAGTAGGTAGAATTTGTAGGTAGAAATACCTCCTTAAATACCTCTGCCTTCATTTAAAAATGCCTTTGAGATACTAATCCATAACATTCTTCCCTAAAACATACTTCCCTGTTCCTCATTGTAAAAACAATGTACTCTAAACCCCTTCAAAAGATAGAGAGAGAAAGATGGATGTAAACTGAAATAACCTCCATATTGTAGAGGATGACATAGCAGCATTGTCTATTCATGGACCATAATGCAGTTCTGTGTTTATGTTCAATCACATCCGACTAAAAATAACATGGACGTGAACTGCAAATGCAGAGATTTTAACCCTATATGTCCAATTTCTGGACAAAAGCATAATTGTATTCTTTGAAGTTCTGATGTAAATACATTTTTTGTTAAGGTTAAGGATTATTACATGAATGGTGCCCAATATCTAAGCTCACTGATTCTTTTAGTCATAAAAGTTATTTTCCCAATTTACCCAAGCACATTATAGCAATTCATGGAGGATGATCAGAAAATGATTGCTTATCAGGGCTTCATTATATTACATAATGTAAGGCTTTCTACTTTACAAACCATAATGGCTATGCTCACAACAACATGGGCTATCGTAAACAAGCTTGCTGTTCAGATTAAATATATTGGACTCTGGGCACTGTGCCTGATCAGCTCCAGGATGCTTGGGCATTCATAGTTTTGACTGGACGTCACACCCTTACAGGAACGCCCACATGGAGGCCTTCGCTGCCAGTAAGTTACCAGGTTTGTATGAATGTGATTTTAAAAGATCAAATTCAATATACACCTTACCGATGATGCTTACAATAAAAAGTTGAACAAATCCGACTAGAATATGAATGCAACCTGCTATTCCGCTAAATTGTTTTCCATTATAAATAAAATGCTTAATGCATTAACAGTAATATTAGCGGACCAAATTTATTCGGCATATAAAACATACTGTGCTATGTACAGGCAAACCGATGAACCAAAAAAATGATGAATGCAACACGCAGTTTCAGCCCGTTCTCATCCCAAGGCGTCATATACTTTTAACAATTTCGTAGACGTCCAACGCACATGGCACCCTTTAGCGTCAATCTGAGACGCAGATATATATGGGACAGAAGGCACCTCCTAGTGGTCTAACCATAACCCTAGTCCAGACCTAAACCTACCATAACCGAAGCGTGTCATCTTGACGCTAAAGGGTGCCATGTGCGTTGGATGTGTACGCATTGTCAAAAGTGTCACTATATGACGCCCTAGGATGAGAATGCGTTGACAGTTGACAAAAATCGGATTTTGCTCATTTTCAAGTTGGTCACGAGAATTTTCTTGGCTTGGAAATGAGTTCTATGTGAACAGTGCTTCATACAGTACATCACTACACTATTTACAATTGAAACTATTAGTTTACAGTTAATAAAATGTTTATAAACTGTAGTAAATGCATTAATAGGATATATACAAACATGGACACCTTTCTGTTCAGTCTGCAACTTGGTCATTTGTGTTTGTTATCCAAAAGATGAACATCTTTTGGCTCAACCAATTGGAAGGCAGATGAGGGAAGTGTTTCAAAAACAATATATGTGTATCTTTATTTTCGCTTGGTGACACTAGTGACACAGAAATTACACACTTGGTCTTACATTTTCTCACTGTACCCTCTGATTGAATTTATAGGGAGGGAGTGATTACTTTAGGCAAGAACCAATGATCCATAACATTAGCACTATCCACAAGCAACATAACGTGACCATGAGAGGGGAAAGTTTGATCTCATTTTTCATATTGTTATACTCAGAGGTATAATTGTCTCAAATAGCATGTTTCTCTCCAATGTAATTATGTTTTATAGTTGATCAAAGTGAGGCAATGTTAGGAAATATCCCAAACCACAATCCTCCCTTCACTTTTAGCTAACCTTTAATTACACACAAAAAGACGCAACTTGAGAATGGTTTTAGAAATGACAGATCTCTTCAGGTCAAACATTGCCAGTAGAGGAAATGAGCAATTTCATTAGTCTGCATTTGGTAAAATGGCAAAATGATTGAGAAAACTATAGCATTCATATGGCAATCATTTTATTCGAAGTCAAAAAGTCACTTCAGTTTCGGAGGTAGTGAGTAACATCTTATGGTTTGGCATCCATTAGCTTAATAACATCCTTTCTTAAGCCACAGCGACTATTCACACCTCATTTGGATCTTTAATTTAAAAAACAGGCTGTTGAGTGATTACAAATTTGGAAAGATGGTGCGACAACCCCTTGAGATGTTTGTCATAAAAGGCGCAGTGCCACCACTACAGAGAATCGAGGGTACGGAAGTCACAATTTAGCACTCTATATCGCAACAGACTTCAAAGGAGGTTTGGGTGTGCCAATTACGAGACAGAACAGCAAATGGTTGAAGAGAGTAAATCTACTCAGACGGAAACATTTTCTGTGGAAGTGGTCTTCTGCTGAAAGACTCTGAGGGAGGGCTCAGGTTTTGTGTGATCCAGCCTTCAGCTCTTCTGACACATTGTGAAGTGGACTGAATATGTCATGACAACCTCATCCACCCCACAAGTGTGTGAATAGAGCTGGTTGTGGTTCACAATCTAATGCGATATTGTGATGTACAGTTGCCCATAAATCTTTCCCAGCCAGTGTTTTTTTGGAAAAAAGTTGCCAGTAGGGATGGGTACCGAAACCCGGTATTAAACGGGCCCCGGTGCTGAAATTTGAAAGGCCGCTGTATCGATAAGCTCGGACGTTATCGGTTCTGCTGTCGGTACTGGAGAAATTAAGTAAATACACGTAGGTTACAATTTTTTCCTATAAAGACGTTATCTTGAACATGTTTATCTCGCCAGTCATTTCTATAAATAAACTATGTTTTAATTAAATCATTAATCTGTGATGCAAATTTGCTATTCGCAGTTCAGAAGAGAGAGAGAGCGATCTCTCACGCACACAGCGCGCACAAAACGACAGCGCTTGCTTAATGAGTGACAATGAGGACAGAACTAAACATTCAAACGAGGTTACACTTTAGATCTGGGATATTATTCTAATTTTGTTTTAGATTTCGGCTTCCAAAGATTATAAGAAGATATTTGAGATACACCCGTTAAAAACGAGACGCATGATCTGTCCAGCGCAACTTCCTTCACTTCCCAGCGCTGTCAGTTCTTCCTAAACCCAAACGTGCCGTCAGAATCAGCACGATCGGCATTTGTTGCAAAATGCTGTCTCTACTGTTGCTAGATCATAAAATGCCTTTTAAAAACACAAAAACCTGCGGAAAAACCATGATGGTAGGTGACGCTTTTACCAGGGTTTTTATCGGTTTTTAACGCAGCAGTTACTTCCAGGCATGGTAAAACAGTGCGGTATTGCGAGAAACTCCTCTACTACCGAGCTAAAAACACACGTAATCAATACTGTTTTGTCATGGGAATCCTACCAACATGGCGGAAAGGGGAGGGGCACTGTAAAATGACGTCAACTCCTCATTCTCAATAGCCTACTTTGGGCTTCGTGTGTCCTAAACTATCAAATATACATAAAAATGTCAAAATGACCAGCTCTGAGATTCACTTAAACACAATTATGTCTTAAATGGACGTAAATAATAGGGAGAAAATGATGGTGCTTCAGTTACCGATTAGATTTGCTCTCGGTCTTAAAGGGGCAGCAGTCTAATAGCCTAAACCTGCTGACGATTCAGCCATTAATGCAAATCAAACAACAAAAGGCAGAGAAAATCATTCACAGCTCTTGAATGAGTAACTTTAGATTTAATAAGCATTAATCTATCTATGATAAACTATAGAGTGCTATTTTACATTTGATTACTAAATTGGATTTATTTTCAGACAGAAAATATTACCTAAAAAGTAATGTTAGTAGACCTTACGGGAAATAAAGCACTGTGTATATAATTTGTATCTTCGATTAATTGTATTTTTGTGTTAGTACTTGTGTCCTATCTTTTGTATATTTATAAAACAATAAAACCCTGCACACTGCTGCATAACAAATAGATAATTTTCTTCGTTTTGTTAAAGCATTACTTTTTTTAATTTTTTTTTTTTACATTTCAAAATATAAAGTTAATTATGTTCTTAATTCTTAAAAAAGAAAACAAAACACCAAAAAGAACGATAAGAATACCATTAAAGTACCGGATCGATAAGCAGTATCGGTAAGAGTAGTAATACCGATAAAACCTTAACGATACCCATCCCTAGTTGCCAGTCAGGACCAGCATTTTTGATCATTTTCACCAAAGTGTCATGGTCCCCACAATATTTTGTTGTGTGAATATCTGAACATGCAATCTATTTAAAAAAAGGGAAAAAAGAACAGACCCTATGATTTTAAACAATAAATATCTGTTTAATTCTAGCTGTATGCATTCATTTTTATCAACACTTGAATGTGGGTAAGTTTAATAAAAAAGAAAATTGAGTTTTTGTCAAAGACTACGTCCGGATAGAATTTAGAATTACGATTAAAACAAAGATGGAGTAGATTGAGTCTATCAACACCCCCAAAGCTACACAATCCTATAGCTTGTCCTCGTTCGACATTTAATTTAGAAACATTGGGCAGTGTTTATTTATATGCTGTTTAATGTTGATGATTGTGTTATTTTACATATGCATATGTTTATGCTATGTTTCTTCTTCATATGTGTTTTGAGCAGGAGATTCTGTACTCTTTCAGAAGTTGCGCCCTCTACTGTGGGAAAAAACAGTGAAAAATCAGTGAGAAAAAAGTCAGAACATTCCCTCAATGGCGAGGAAACAGTTAATAGGGTGTGAATTAGTGCATTAATCTATAGAATGGATTCTAAAATGTCATACATTGTTAGCAATACCGATAGATAAAAGATGCACAGAGTTTGGGGACCAATTCTCACCATTAACTTATTAGCATGCATATTACTAGCATATTGGCTGTTTATTAGAACTTATAAGGTAGATATTAATGCCTTATTCTGCATGACCATATTATAAATCCCTTAATCACGCAATAACTAAACTATAGGCCTACCTTACTGACTATTAATAAGCACTAAATTAGGATTACTTTTACTGTTGTGATATTAGCAACATATTTCAGTAAGTTGCACCGTTTTTTTCAGCATACCTTCTGATGTTCATTCATGTTTATTTTGTGCCATAAATTGTAAAAAGGAAGATATTACACATGAACGGTCTCAGTTTAACATTTTCTAAAATTCTAGTAGTTATCTATAGTTATATGTTGAGGATGCAAAAACTTAAAACTTATAAGAAACAAACACAAATGGGAGCAGATTGTAATAAGTCACAAATAATACAGTTATTACTGATGTATTACTGATAATATAATAATACAGAGTTTAATCATCTGGATCAGGGGTTACATTTTCCTGTGAGAACATGTTGTCAGGCCTCAGACCTTGGTGAACAGATATGTAGCAGGGACCCATTGTTACATAATGTATAAAACTAAATGTTGTTAGTGTCATAAAACGTGTTTTAAAGTGTTTAGTGCCATTTTAATGTGTTAGCATATTTTGTTTTTGCAGAGCCATAAAAATAATCAGTATCAATGTATTGAATTTTATATTCGCACTGGATTGCACTCATTATGTTTACGTCTTGTTGTACGCTGGGGTAAGTCAATCCCCCAATATTCTGAAACACATCTGCCACACACTCCAAATAAAGACGCCTGAACAGACCACCATCACTATTCCGTGCTGGTTCTAGCAAACACTGAGACGTTTTCTTTGCTCAGCATCAAAAGGTAGTTCAGAACGCAGGCCAAAGTTGGTGCGCAAGATCTGCTTCAGTTCTTAAAACCGAACAAAAGCTCTTTAGGTGGGCGTCTTGCCCCAGAGAGACTACATTCAGTGCTCAGTGACTAAAGTAGGGCACTGATGAGACATCCAATGTTCTGGAAGCACAAAATGTGTTTAACGCAAAGACAGCCAGAGAGAAAGCTTGTCTGTGCCAAAACTTGAGTGTTGAGCGGGCGTGAGGCAATTAACAGACCGACCAGAGGAGTCAGAGAGAGAGAGAGGACTTTGTTCTGAAACATTGCCCTAGGATGCTGCAGTGCTATAAAATAGACACTCGGATACAAAGACTTCCCTCTGCTTTATGGGATGTGTGAATCTATCTTGAAGCAATTCGCATACTGTTTAAGTAACTTAGAGCAAACAGCAGTTCTGATTAATTACATGAACCATGAAGTGATAATTCCAAACACTTATTAGGGGTCAATGATGTTTTAAACTCAGCAAACTGCCACAAAAAAGGCAACCGCCCACATTTGATTGCCATACAGTACTGTATATTGGGTTGAACATCATCCAAGCAAACTCAGTTATTAATTGGCATAGATAACAGCTTTTGAAAGTATTCTATATTGGTAAAAAAATGTATACAATCACTGACTCGTCGTGAGGGTCCTTTGCAGCATGTGACTTAAGCTCAGCACCGAGACATATTTATCAGATTTTATCTATCACTGATGTCTGACTGCTTTGCTTCCATCAAGTTCCATAACCTAAAAGAGAAAATAGTCTAATATTTAATTTGTGAAGTATTTAAATCAAATGAAAAGCCATTACTACATGGTTATGTGATATTTAAAGGTGGGATCAGTAGTTTTTTTGGTAACACTTTATAATAACTGCACACTATTAATCATTAGTTAAGCATGAGTAAACAGTTAATTCATCATTTATAAAACATTAACAGACATTAATATACAGTCTATAAATATAGCTATACATGCTTTTTTCTTGATTTATAAGCATATCTATAATGCGTTTAATGATTGTATTTTCATACTTTGTTAATGATCAATTAATAATTTCTAAATGAAGTATAGCATTATTTACAAACCAGTTGTTTAAGAGTTGTCAGTCATTCATAAGTTCACTTAGAAAGTGTAAGTAAATGTAGTAAATACAGGTGGTTATAAAGCATTTAGTAGTGGTTAGTTAACTATTTTTGTGAGCTAATCTAAAGTGAGGACTATTCATGCTTTGTAAAGCATTTATAAAGGTGATTTAAATATTTCTATGTTTCTACAGAACATAGAAATATTTAACAGCCTTTAAAAATGCTTTACAAGGCATGCATAGTCCTCACTTTAGATGAGCTCACAAACATAGTTAACTGACCACTACTAAATGCTTTATAACTACCCAAATTAACCCTTAATTACAGCATTAACAAATGTTAATAAAGCATTTACTAATACATTAAGTAACCATCACTATATGTCTGAATAATAAGATGTATAAATGTACATTTAAATAGTTTTTTAATCATTTACTTACTCGCTCTAAGTAATCGTATGAACCACTGAAAACTCTTAAATAACTGGTTTATAAAAAATGCAATTCTTCATTTAGAAATGATAAATTGATCATTAATAAAGGAGGAAAATACAATTATTAAACAAATTATACTTTTAAATCAAGAAGAAAGCATTTATAGCTGTATTTATGAACTGCTTATTAATGTCTATTAATGCTTTATGAATGATGAATTAATGGTTTACTCATGCTTAACTAAAGATTATTAGCGTGTAGTTATTATAAAGTGTTACCGTTTTTAAAAAAAAAAAAACTTTTGAAAACTGTGTCGCCCGAGTACCAAAACACACTTGTAACCAATCAGCAGTAAGGGGCGTGTCTACTAATGATTGGGAGGAGAGAGCGACTACAGAAAGAGATGGCAAATACAAACAAAAGAGAAAAATGTCTGTGCCTGCGGAACTTCAAATTAAAAAGAAGGCTTACGATTAGGCAAGAGGAAGAGCTCGTGTCAGTATCGGAGAAGCTTACCAGCGCTGGAGAGAACTCAAGCTGAGAACTTGAACGCCGAGGTTGCTTTATTTCTTCTCGATAGGGGAGTAAATCAATTTTTCATTTGCGATCTTATTACCGTTCGCTTCAGCTATGAAAAAGACATAAGCCTGCCGCTTCTTAACCTCTTCCACTGTCTGTTTCAGGCTTCAGCTCCCAAATTGTGTCTGAAAAATATGATAAAATACTCCTATATGTTTGTTTCCTTTGGTTCTACCTTTGAGTGATTGATATAACCCCCTAATCTCGTTATAGTTGTAATATATTTCCAACTATGACTGTCGTGTTTGCGCCATCAAGTTGAACATGATAACTTTTGGGATAGGTGTTGAGTGTCGACTTCCATGTGGAAAGGAGCTGAACCATTGACTGCCAAATGCTGCCAAAACACGTTGACATGGATTACCTTAGTAACACATGCTTTCCCTCATTGATGACATCATACCCTCGGCCAGCAGATGCAGCAGATTCCGCCATAGTCGTTGCTCGTTGTTACAGTTGCGTACGTAAGTGTGGGGTGGAGCTATCAAATTAGGGGCGAGATCATTTTGGGGTAGGGGGTTGTTTGTTTAGGTGATTTCAAATGTCAACATTGGCCAAAATTTTTTTTCAAAAACTAACTTTAAAATTAAATTATGAAATTGCAAACAAACGTTATATTTAGTGTTTTTATATATATTTATATATATATATTAAATTGTCAGCCTTTTTATCAGTCATCAGCTATACTCTTCCTACCTTAGCTATCGATAACAATCTAATCTGTTATCAGTCAAACCTCTGTTTAAAACAACCAATAGTGACACAAGAATATATAGTTATATGATATTTAGAAATTCTACGATGGAATTTAATATCATGCTAAATTCTGACTTAATTGTTACACAGTTATTATCAAATCATGTTTGCTTGAGTCTGCTGTACTCAGACCAAAAATTCAAACGAGACCCAAAAAATATTATTCAAACTCATTGTATGATATCATGTGACAAAGCAAACCATGACCAAAACCAATCACTATGCATCACAGGTCTCACAAACTATTTAATAGGAAGTATAAAACATTCATTATTTAAACAGCAGCCAGGCTGTGTCAGACAAAAGTTACTATATCTTGGAATCTTTTATATCTTTAATATTAATGCATGCTCTTTTTTTTTTTCTTGAGAGCCCTAGGGCTTTCATACTTAAATTAATTTCCTCTACCTTCAACCAACACTGGGTATATGCATTATTCCCTATCCATTATTGCATTGTAGCACCTGCACTCACAATAAAGTTGAACAATTGGATGCCATGCTGAAGAGAAAAGAGAGATTGAGATATTGTAAGATTCTTGCTGTCACTCAGGGTGTACAAGGCCCATTACAGAGTCCCTCCTCTGATGCACCTGGTACTGCAGAGACAGCTGACACAAATCACAACAACAGCTGACTGCAACAATCAGACCAGGATTACCAAAGTGGTGCATAAATGAGCTCAAAATTCACACCATCATGGTGAAACGTGCAGTTAGTGAATATCGTGTAATCGTGTGTTAACGTGATGAATGCAGTGGGCTGGTGACGTATGACATAATTGAGATGCATAACATCGCAGCACCGTTACAAATGCATTGCTGCTTCAGCCCAGCTTTATGACGTCACCTCCCTCTGAACTCAAACATCACGCTTATAAACAGTGACGTATGACAACAGTTTTAAAGAAAAAAATAAATAAAATAATTTAAAAAACTGTTAACGGGCTTGTTTTATGACTAGGCTCGCGCGCACTGAAATGTAACGTCATATCCCAAATAAATGGTAGGCTATAAAAGCACTCATATATCTTAACATTCCAACTCCATCTGGCAATAAAATCACGTCTGCGGAATTACAGTAGGCTAACCATCGTCAACATCTCAACAAAATGAAATATTCTGACCTATGGTACGGTCACGCATCGTTGGCGTCAACCGGGATTCGGATAAGCGGGTCATCATCACGAAAACACCGAGGCGCGCGCCTCTCTCTTCTTCACTTACCGGATTTAAAAAACGCCGCTATGTCGGCCGCCTCCTTAGATGTGTCCTCTCCCTCCCCTGAACTCATCCTCGGAACAATGATTCTCCCTCAGCAAAACTCCGCAAACAAACGGATCAGAGTCGGGTTTCCAAGTGACTGGTCGGGAATAAATCCTCTTCATTGGAAAGCAAAGAGTGGCGTGCGTGGATTCGTTCCTGTGCTCGCTGAGCACGGACCCTCCATCTTGGCTTTAGCTCGCTTGAGAGGTGTCGGTACCGATCGGCGGCGCTCCTGAGTTTCAGCTGGGAGAGAGGAGGATGGAGGGAGGGAGAGGGGAGGTCTTCTTCAGGAAAGGGGTCTCCTGGAATCCCCTACTTACACACACCCCACAGGCCACCCCAGCTATTTCACCAGTGGCCGAAATTTACAAAATGCCAAGTCATTTTTAAGATGCTGGTTCTATATTCCATACAAAAAAAAAAAAAAAAAAAAAAAAAACCCTCTCTCTTTAGAAGGTTTGATTTAATTAAAAAAATATCAAGTAAAATGTTTTTCTTGGAGCTGAATGGGCTGCAGGTGATTGAATAAAGTTTGTCAAATTTGTCAAAATAATGTTTTCAAATTTAAGGCTAATTTGGTATGTTACATAGCCTATAGATATATTTTTTTTTGTCATAATGCCTATCATTATTTTCAAAAAAAGGTCGACATGTAGAGCTACATTATATTTTTAAACTTGTGCTATAGTCGTGAGGTTCCCATGGAGCCACTATGTTTATGGTTATATCATTAGAAAATGTCTGTATGATGATTAGCCTACACCATCACACTGATCAAGTAGCCTAGTTTGCATGTTCAGAGACTATCTGATGTAACGTGTTAGGCTACATCTGGAAGAAGACGTAGCCTATTTTTTGAGTGTTTGCTCATCTGCAATACGTCTTTGGGACATTTCCTTTCAGATGTCAAATACACGTTTAGAAAATATCTGTAAGATGTTTATGAATTGGAATATGTAAAACTGACACCGGACGTCTTAACAGCAGATGCTTTCCAGATGAAGTGATCTTTAACATGCGTGTGCTATTTACTGTTTTTTTAGACAAGTTTTGAGACAAAGCATAGGCCTACGCACAAATTGTGCCTATTCTAATAGGCTATGTTTTTCTAAACTTTTTCAAACTAATAACAGATTACAATTTGCTGTAGGCTATATGCCATTTTTTAAGCATTGAATATTAACATCTGTTTCTGTAAGTGTGCCTATAATTGATGTTTGATTCAAAGGGCATAAAACTAACTTATTAAAAAATGTAGGCTATAGGCCTATTACGCAACGAAATTTTAAACAGCACTGCATCGCGGTTTCGGCATTCACCCATCTATTCACTAACGTGCAATGCATTGAAAGGTGTGTGAATTGAAACAATTGCGCTCTCTAGTGAAACAGTTGAGGAAATACATTGGTACAATAGCCCCCTCTTGTGTTCTGAAAAACTGCAGTGCAGAATTACACGAACTCGATACAGACGTTCACAACAGCGACCGCAGAACTTTCAAATGGATGGCATCGGATGTTCTTTTCTTTTCTTTTTTTCTTTTTTACGCAAAATCTGAGGATGAAAATGTCTCTAGAAATGTCCTGCATTTCGATAATTTGTCCCCTACATTCCTGTTGATAGTTGCACAAACTGCGTCATACATTCATTCTTTTTTTTTTACTTCAAGACTAATCATAACTTTTTTATTATTATTTTTTAAGTCAGTTACATAAAAATGTACATTGGTCTAATTTGAATCTGAAAAGTAAGACTGGTAGTTTGCTCAGACAAGTTGTAAGACGCATCTTGTGGCTATAGCCTATGCACAGGGCCAATTCGCATAAAATTGTTAACATTGCGAAAATAAATCGTGGGCTTTTAACATTAGGCTATAAACAGTTAATAAAGTTTAAAGCCACATAAATAGAAAAAAGCGGAACATTTGCAGAATCAATGAAAGTGACGTAGCTTAGACCTTTGTTCTCTGGACTCAATGGGCCGATGCACTTTCATTTTACCCCTAAAAATGTTAGCCTACCCCTGACGTCGGCATCTCTATGGCAACTGACAACAACGATTTATGGTGGAGAAAGTAAAGTGCTTTCTGGACGGCTCGTTCACAGCATGGTTAACAAAAAAATCCTCCTGAACGCCGAGAGGACTACGTGGAAAAACAAAGTTCAGCTTTAGGATGAGAATTACAAACCTATAAAACCCTTAAAAGGTCAGTAGATCATGGCTTTGAGTTACCGGACAGTGAAGTCAACCATCAGATCCAGAGGAACTCATCAGCCCTCTGCTCCAGTGGACAGCATGAAGGAGATGCAGGTCTGCTTGATTTTAGTTAACATCACTTTCCACAGAGCACTGCACAAAGATTGTTAGGCTATTTTATGTGTTTGTGTGTGTGTTAGAGAAAGAATTAGCGTAGTAGGCTATGTATGGGTCCTTTATTGTCTTTAAGTTCTGACTGTGCCAGACTGTCTTTGCATTGTTTTAATTTTGCTTTTTTTTTTTAAGGCTAATTTAAATTAAATGCACACTTCTTATGGATCTTAAATGTAGCCTATGGCCTAGGTCTGGATTTAACCTATGCTTGTGCGTTAAAAATGCTGATTAATAAAGCTTGAATGAGAAGGGGAAATTCAAATTTTGAAGAACCTTTCAGATTCCAAACTACATTTTCTGTATTGCAAATGTTTTACAAATCACTAGATGGCAGCAAAACTCCGCAGCAACATTTAGAATTGAATAGAATCTGTGTTGCAATTTTTGGTCTCGTGGAAAATATCCTGTAGGTAAATCTTCAGACAGTGAAACACATAATTATGTAGGCCTATGTGCAAACGTGCAAGTATTGTGTGGACTAATGTAGGCCCACGTGCAATATAATGTTCACTCAGTGTATAGGCTATATTGAGCAATGATCAATACGTTACAATTTAAGATATCAGTGTAAGGAGTACATTTCTTGGTGCGGAAAAAAATGTCAATTCATATTTGTGTTCTCATTTATGTCAAATCGACGTGTTCAGGTATTACACTTCTCATACTGAAATTGCTGGAGGGGGGAGGGTGGCACTTGACAAAATACAGAGCTGCTAAATCAATGTCAGCACACAGTGTAGCTCAAATAATGTGGTTTTGGAAGAATTCATGGCCAAAATGTATGAGGATACACACTTCTGCAGAAAAGCTGGAAGCCTGGAATCATCTGTAATGTTTTATGATGCAACATTAAGATATGTTCTCACTGGAATTAGACTACCAGAAGAGCCAACACACTCTAATTGCAAATTGTTTGTGCCATTGGGTTATTTAAAATATACACTCACACCTAAAAGATTATTAGGAACACCCGTTCAATTTCTCAATAATGCAATTATCTAATCAACCAATCACATGGCAGTTGCGGTCAATCTCCTGAACTCCAAACTGAACGTCAGAATGGGAAAGAAATGGCATGGCATTGGTATTTCACATTATTTCACAATCTGCTCAGTTACTGGGATTTTCAGGCACAACCATTTCTAGGGTTTACAAATAATGGTGTGAAAAGGGAAAAACATCCAGTATGGGTTAGGGTTATGGGGCAGTCCTGTGGGCGAAAAAGGCTTGTTGATGCTAGAGGCCAGAGGAGAATGGGTCGACTGATTCAAGCTGATAGAAGAGCATCTTTGACTGAAATAACCACTCGTTACAACCGAGGTATGCAGCAAAGCATTTGTGGAGCCACAACACGCACAACCTTCAGGCAGTTGGGCTACAACAGCACAAGACCCCACCGGGAACCACTCATCTCCACTACAAATAGGAAAAAAGAGGATACAATTTGCAGGAGCTCACCAAAATTGGACAGTTGAAGACTGGAAAAATGTTGCCTAGTCGGATGAGTCTCGATCTCTGTTGAGACATTCAGATGGTAGAGTCAGAATTTGGCATAAACAGAATGAGAACATGGATCCATCCTGCCTTGTTACCACTGTGCAGGCTGGTGGTGGTGGTGTAATGGTGTGGGGGATGTTTTCTTGCCACACTTTAGGCCCCTTAGTGCCAGTTGGGCATCGTTTAAATGTCACGACCTACCTGAGCATTGTTTCTGACCATGTCCATCCCTTTATGGCCACCATGTACCCATCCTCTGATGGCTACTTCCAGCAGGATAATGCACCATGTCACAAAGCTCGAAACATTTCAAATTGGTTTCTTGAACATGACAATGAGTTCACTGTACTCAAATGGCCCCCACAGTCACCAGATCTGAGATCTCAACCCAATCTTTGGGATGTGGTGGAACGGGAGCTTCGTGCTCTGGATGCGCATCCCACAAATCTCCATCAACTGCGAGATGCTATCCTATCAATATGGCCAACATTTCTAAAGAATGCTTTCAGCACCTTGTTAAATCAATACCACGTAGAATTAAGGCACTTCTGAAGGCGAATGGGGGTCAAACGCAGTATTAGTATAGTGTTCCTAATAATCCTTTAGGTGAGTGTAAATACTATGTTAATGACCTTACTCCTCCTCCATGAAACTAGAGTGGAGTGAACCCAATATTTACTGCACTCTTAGAAGAAAATGTTCTATATAGAACCTTAAAAGGTTCTAAAGCGCTACGTATGTGGAACCCCTAAAATGCAATGCATGAATGATCACAAAATTCAAGAAATGGGGGTTAAAAAATGTAACTAATCAATATCACACTAAGAGTGCCATATCAGTTTTTATCCTCCAAAAATCTGCATGATTAAAATGTGATATTAAGTTACTACAACAGTTTAATAAACAATAATTTAATAACAACTACAAAATGTTGCAGAATAATGTAATATATGAATGAATAATTGCCTATTAAGAACCTTTGTGCCAAAAGTGTTCTTTCTTGTCATTATTGAATCTTTTTTTAGCATAAAATGTCCTTTGGAGTTGAGTAAAGAACCCTATGCTACATAATAGAACCCCTTTTTCTAAGTGTGTGTGTGTGTGTGTGTGTGTGTTTATTTAATCTTTACCCAGTGTTTACTGTAGCCTGAGTGAGAGAAAGAATGAGAAGCAGACAGTTAGTGATCAAAATAACATAGCAAGCTCACTCAGTCATCTTTGATCTTGTCTAATGCGATTATGAACACCAATATAACATTCCATGGTGGCCTGAAAGTGATTTATTCTAGCATCTAATGGTATAGAAAATCAAGAACAGCTCAGTCAGCAATTTGTATTTAAGATCCCAATAAATGAAAACTCAAGCATCAGCCCAAATGCATAATGGGATTGCTGGTATAGGCTTTGGATTTAGTGAGTGAGTTCTTTTCAATGACAGATTTCTTACAGTTGTGCAGTTAGTGGTACCATAAAGCATTGTTGGGTTTTGCACTTGTTTCTAATGCTGTTAATGAGACCTAGGGCCTGACTTAGTGCTTATGGATAATAAGTGGACTAACCACCTGCCTGTGTGTGAGTGAAAGTGTGTGTATGGGTTCATATGTATGTTCTCCACTTGGAGAGCCAGTTTGCAGATCTTCTACATAATTCAGCAGGAGGCTCTTCTTACACAAGCCCCTATAATAGGAAGATCCTGTTAAAAAATCAGTCAAACCCACTGTGAAATATTGATGACCTAACTGCTTTTAAATGCAAACCTTCGCAACCATTTTCCGGGTATCAAACGTTCAGGCTCCCCATGTGGGCACGCGGTCTTCTGTGATCACGAATGGATGAGTTGGTCGTTGTACAATATGTGGAACGGCAGAGACTGGGTTCAGAAATCAATTAATAATAACCGGCTTAGTGTTCACAGAAATCTTTTGAACCCTTGCTGAGAAAGCATTTTTCACTGTCTCCTAATTGATGTCTTGGCCTAAGGCACATGTAACACTCAACAATCAGCATGTGATGATTCTGAAGAAGAACATAGATTTGAAACTTGTCTAGTCGAAGTGTCTAGTTGAAGTGCTCCCAAGCACATGCTGTGGTTTTCCGCCATACATTATAGTTATCCACTTTACATGCTTAGAAAAGCACAACGTTTTATTTTGTGTCACCATTCTTGGTCGAGTTACACTACTCGCGTAACTGTATTTAAATAGGGAAAACGTGGAGGTGTTTGGCCGCTTGTCTGCTTGAATCCTAATGAATGAACTGGTCTAAGTTAATTGCTATCAAAGTGTCTTGCGCGCCAGAGTGATTCAGTGCGATCACTGAGACGAGAGGTATGTATCAACTCGTCTTTAAGGGAATAACATTTAATATGAAAAAAAAATGGTGGAGTATCCCTTTAAGAGTCTAGAGGATGACTGTCTCTGAAGTGTCAGCAGTAAGCCAACATTTTTCATTAACAATCATCTGTTACTGGTTACTGTTGTAACCTCCGTTCCCTGATAGAGGGAATGAGACGTGGCCCTTGCCCACACCAATACGTTTTAGTTACGTTTCACACCAATACGTATCAGTTTGCAGTGTTGTGCAAGTTACTTCCAAACTGTAATACATTAGGTATTACTAGTTACTGTTATTTAAAAGTAATTCATTACCTTACAATATTACTGTCCCAGAATTGTAATGCGTTACATTACTCATGTATTACTTTTGAGTTACTTTCACCAAAATAACTATAAGGAAGTTGAACTTAACTTTGGGGCTGTAACGATATGCAATATGAAACCGAAATCGCGATTCGCCACACGACTCAGATCCACGAACCTACAGAATCACGACACACCTCTTCCAACTCCAGCGTTATTCTCCTTACCGTCCAGATCCAATGCTACCTTATCTTTAAATTAGGCTATTAGTATTATTTGAAGTTAACATTATAAAATACGTAGACCTACAACACAAAACTAGTCGAGGATAAATTATTTAAAATTGGGGAAGTCCAGCATTATGGACATGACATTTGCAGTCAAAACTTGAAATAAAAATTCTCAGAAAATACATAATGTATTGAAACGTATATAAGCTACTTCCTTAAAGGACTCCAGACATTAGACAAATATCAGTCTATGTTTTATTTTTAATATTAGGGAAAAGACACACAGTCAAATGCAAAGTGGATAGATTTCAAAACGCTGTTTTCGCATTGTAGACTGTAAAAATAAACATACTTGAAAATGATGAGACGTTTAGTCGTGTGACGTATTTTGTACCGAATAGATATTAATGTTTTACCATTATTGTGCTATGTGCTATTCACATTCACACAGTTGCTATTATTTTTTACTTTGCACACTCTTCATACAACAGTCCCGCAAAGATTACAGAAAATGTACTTGCATTTGCTGTGCTGCAGCATATACTATTAATATAATATAATATAATATAACTAATATAATATATTGTATTTTTTACTTGCTTATTTCAAGCAAAAAGTGTAATAACAGAAAAAACCCCAACAATAATTACAGTAGTAATAATAATAACTTGGGAAAGGGGAAAAACAAGAATGAGAAAAGAATTACCACATGGATTACCACATGGGTAGCCTAAAAAAACTAAACCAATACTCCACACAACATGAATACAATCAAACCTCAATCAACATGAATACAATCAAACCATTGTAAAGGGACCAGGCCTTTTGTTTTTAAAGACGTTTGAAATTGTGAATGCAATTTGACATTGCTTTAATTCCGGCCCAATATTATTCCACCAAGTAACCCCACATAAAGACATAGAAAATCTCCTGGTGGAACCCGCCATTGGGACCACAAAGTTTCCAAATCCTCTCAAACTGTACGACTGCTCTATATGAGAAAACATATTTTGACTGTTCACAGCTAATACATAGTAGTACGCTTTGAACATGAACTGCATTGTATCATTTTGCAAGACCCTGCATTTTTAATAACTGTGGTTTGAGAAAGAGAGGATTTGTGTGCTCAAAATAGGCAGCCTTGGCTCTTTTCTGTAGCATAAAAAGTGACTGTATTACATTTCTGTAATTATTACCCCATACCTCTACACAGTAGGTTAGATATGGCTGTATTAAAGAACAATACAAGCTATGGAGTGCATTTTAATCAAGGACATGTTTAGCTACTAATTATAGCAAGGCTTTTGAAGACTTTATAGTATTATGCCTGATGTGGGCATTCCAACCTTATAGTCTATCGTTACACCTAAATATTTGATTTCCTGAACATTTTCAGTGTGTACTTCTTCTATCTCAACCCGGTTCTGTGAGTCAGCTTGATCACAATGAGTCATATTGATCCCACTTGAAAATTTGCGTGATAACTTTTTTATGTCTTGTTCTGTCTGTATCATCTCAGTGAGCTTTTATGAGGGTTTCTTGTGCATTTGAAACAGTCCCAGTAAAAAGAGGGACTAAAACACTGCTCATATGTGAAAACTGGACTGACCCATTACATGTAATGTAATGTACAGCGGCCACGTAGTAAGCTACAATTTCTAGTTGTAATTACAAGTTCTACAAGCATGTGGACGATTTTTACTTTTCAGAATCGTTACGAAATGCGTGAACATGTAAGAAAAACATTTGACATGCTCTGTTGTTCTTTTTGCCACAACATGACGTAACCCGCCACATGACGATTGATGAAAAGACACATAAAATCAGATGTAAACTGATCCAACTAAAAAATAATAATTGAACATCAACTTCAGTAGTTTATTTATATATGCCTACAGAGCAGATTCACTATAATAAACAGTAAAATAAGTTCAGACTTCACTCATTATTTTTTTTTTCAATAGAAAATGTAAGAATGTTTATTTTATTAATTTTTTTTTATTGAAATAAAGCAATGCTTGGATACTGATAGTAACCTAAAGTTAATGTCATTCATCTTACTTACTTCCCGTAGCTTTTACATAATAAAGTCCTAACCTTCTATCTGATTATAATACAGTGTATTCACATTCATGAGCCCATTAGTTAGTTCAGCAAGATGTGGGGCATTCCCTTAAGCAGATGTCCATTCACAATACATATGAATAGCTTGCATTGTCAGTGTCTCACTGATAAATAAAGTGTTGTATATTGTGGAGGTGTAAATGTTGCCTCTCATTCCTCCCAAGGCTGAAGTTCTGTCTGAAACTGTAGACTTAACAACAATGGTCTATTTAGCCTCATAGTTGACATCTGAGAAGGTCCATGACCATTGTTAACCAAACAGAGGACAGGTGATCACCCAATACCAAAGGACTAGATAAAGAGCAAATGAAGGGTAAAACAATCTTTTAGTCCTTTAACATACCACACGGCTCTCATGCAGCGTTAAACTGGAAATAATTTCAGCACTTGTCTGCAGTCAGGGTAACAATGATGCCTCATACACCTGACTTGCAAAACAAGGTAAGATGAACCTTTGCGTCTCAGGTTTGCAGTGACTTTCAAATATCACAACAGAATCTACTGTACAGTTAAAACAAGTGTGAATTTTAACAATTTTCTCTTTCCAGTTAATGAAATCTTTAAATCGATGATAACAGACCACGCAGAAACAAATTACACTGAAAGCATTAACCTTCTCAAAAGAGCTGGGAATCCCTTATTTGGAAAGGTCATCATGGTTTTCTTGTCTTTCATAATGGAAAATTAATCTTTATTCATTCAATTAAATTGAATTACAATTTATTTATATAGCGCTTTTCACAATACTTATTGTTTCAAAGCAGTTTTACAGAAAGTGCATTGCATATTCGGTTTTACTTTTTTCAAGTTTTGAAAGAAAAAGTGAATTTCATGTTTTGTTTAAAAAGCAGCAATACAAATCAATTGAAAATCAGCTGCAAAGCAATACATAGAGGATCATAGTGCAGTTGGGTTTTTAGGTATAGTTTGAATCATTGTTTTAACTTTTCTTCCATGTGGCACTTCATGATCCCAAAATCTTTACATTAAAAATTCACAAGATCTCAGGACATGAGTAGCGTGTTTTGGCGTTTGGGGATTGATTCTCTTTCCTCATCTGGAAAATCTTCCTATGCTAAAGTTATCTTTTCATTTGTCTTGTGTGTTGCGTTGCTAGGTGACAGCTGGCGTTTAGGCCTTATCATTTATTTACAGTTGTTTTTGCAGTCACGGTTGAGGAAGCACTGGTCTGTCCTTCCCACGCTAGCTGACCGTTCCCATTAGCTCCAGGGGTCAGTTGCTGTATGCATCTTGCCCAGGCTTGTTGGCCTCTGTTTGCTGGACTATAAATCTTCATCCTTTTCATCTACTGTCATCCAGATGGCTTCACTAGACTTCAGAGTCCGTTACCTGTGTCAGACATTTAAGACTTAGTTAAATATGTTTTGGCCGTGATAAGTCAAAGGTGATTGGTTAAGTATGAAATAAGTCATTTATCTCACAGTTTTGTCCAAAGCAACAGCACACTTTAGAGAAATAGATCTCTTGTAGCAACAAGAGGTTAAATGGGCTACATGTAAGAAATCCCTTTTTGTTGCCAATGTGAATAGCTTGTAACAAAACATAAAAAAAACCTTGACCTTCCCCGACATCCTGTAGATTGCCTATAAAAGCCTGTAAACTGACTTTTTGTCTATAGGACTCTGTCTAAAGGACTCTGAGAGTCATTACATTGTCAAACATTAGATTGAGTCAAACATTACATTGTAATTTGTATTACCTCATCTGTTGACACGATGCCAGTGAATTGCAGAGCTGGTGCAAACACATCCACATCACCTCATTTTTGTATGTGTTTTAACAACGCATTCTCACCCCAAGGCGTCACCTTTGACCATGCTTCAATATTTGACGTTTTAGGCGCCCTTTAGCGTCACTTACATGACGCGATCCTACGGCGTCATCTAACTGACGCTAAAGGAAAGCGTCTGTTAGAGGACGCGGTTAGGTTTAGGTGTGGGGTGGGGGTAGGGTACATGCGATCCTAGGGCGTCATCTAACTGACGCTAAAGGGCGCCTAAAGCGTCAGATATTGAAGCATGTCCAAATGCTTCCCAAGGCGTCAGTTAGGTGACGCCTTGGGAGTGAGAATGGGCTGGTTTTAATGGTCCCGTGGCCAAAATTTAGACCAACGTGTCAAAAATTATGGGTTACATAATTAACATATATATTTGTATATATATATATATATTATTTTTTTTTCTCATTAAAACTGATTATGTTTATCAGTGGTTGTCAAGCAGGAACATGTTTGTGTGCATTTTACTTTGTGATTTCACCGTAATGGATTCAAGCGAGACAAGAGAGCACTTTGATTTAAAAAAAAAAAAACACATTTCAGCATGCTATATCGCCTCTTATTTAACAAATGAATGCTCTGCTAGTTAACTGGATATGTTTTATTTATTTGAATTGTACATCCGTGCCACGATATGTTTAAAAGTGCTGGGGACAATATTGACCCTGGCAAAAAGTGGTGGTGAAATTTGCAAAATTCGAGGACTTAAATGGGTCAGTTCACCCCAAAATGAAAATTCTGCCAGTAATTACTCACCCCCATGTTGTTCCAACCCCATAAGACTTTCGTTCATCTTCGGAACACACATTAAGATATTTTTGATTAAATCTGTCCAATAAGGGAGACATCTAGAAGGTGTAGTGTTTTGGGCTTGTTCAAGGCGAGCTCACCACTACCAGGATAAAATGCATGAAAGATTTATTGCTAAGCTGATCTTCTGCCAGCCACCCCTGCAGCAGAAGAGTTGTGGTCGATGAGAAAAGCATGTGGACAGCACAATGTCATGGAGATTAAACGGGCTATGTCTTCCAGATTGTTATTTATCTGTCTCCCAGGCGCCTCCCATCTCACCTGCAGTCTCTTATACTGTAAAAGGAACAACTTTGCGACACCAATAGAAAACCTTAGTCAAGTCAAGTCAAGTCACCTTAATTTATATAGCACTTTTTAACAATATGATACGATTAACCTAAAATGATCAAGGGGTAAAAATAAAAAAAAATGTATGTGAGTTGTGGTTAATTCAAAGCAATGATTTTTTTCTTCTTACGGGAATATATATATATATATATATATATATATATATGAATCGTTTATCTTAAATTACAATTAATCAATGCATTCAATGCAACTAATGAGACACTGTAGGGATGTTTACAGTCAAATACCACAGAGGTGGTATAGAAGCTGCATCTGAAATTAAATCAATTAAATTAAAAAATGCAAAGTGTTTTAAGTTTTCTTAATGCCACTGTGTATGAGTAAATCATGAGTGAATTTGGTCATTCAAAGAGCTGATTTTATTCAGGAATGAACTGTGACTGTCTTTAGATTAATTCAAATTTAAAAATGCATATTTCAAACGCATAGTAATTCAGGAACGAAAGGCAGCATGTGGAATGGTTCTGCTCCGGATTTGTTTTGAACTATTTTCATTGGCGGAATAGAGCAAAAACAGATAATATTTACAATAATTTGTCGGAAATGTGACTCATGGTATTAACTTCTTAATATTATTTATTGAACTGTTGTATAAAATCAATGTCATGTTTGTTTATACCATAGGATATAAATATAAGACAAAAACTCACAGGGATATTTATTGCCCCCACATCTAGATTTCTAGAGTCTAGAGGGTTTTTACAGAACAGGTTCTGCTAGGCACTTAGAATAGAATAGAATAGAATAGAATAATAGACTAAAATAGAATAGAATAGAATAGAATAGTACAGTTGTACCAAACAATGAAATTTGCTTGTGCAACCTTTAAAACAACACTCTCTATAACCTTTTAGGGGTTTCCATCATGGGGAAAATGGGCATTTTTATGGATTTAGTTTTAATCCATTATTTTGTTTTAATTAATTTTTAATTTTCCTTCAATCTTATGGATCAAACAGCTCGCAAACATACTTTATCACTAGAAAATTGTAAATTACCTATTGAACACGAAGTAATGCGATAATTTAAGACCTTTGACCGAGAACCTTTTTGACATAAATTGTTCTTTAAAATAGAGTCAAGGAACTAGGGTTCTATATAGAAACTGTTTTTCTAAGACAGTAGATAATGGGCTACAAATTGAACACCCCATATTGCAACATGACATCATGACTTTTTGCGTGAACATATCATGACTTTTGCCTAAACATACACGCAAATTTCGAGTCAAGTGGCGTGTTATCTCGACGCATTTTGAGCTATCAAATGCGTGTATGTCTACGCCATTAACGTCCGCGTCATTCCGCGTGTCCGTACACGCCGTCAAATGTCCGACCAAAACAAAGCAAAATGTACATCTACATCTGGGGAGCGATGTTTTTCTTTCCTAGGATGGTAAGGGAACGGTCATTAACCCCAGTGACGGTTAGGTTTAGGGACGGGGTTGAGGTAAGTCATATATTTATATATACACAGTAATAATGTTAAGTCAACGGCGTTCATAAACACGCTGAAAAGCGATTATGCGTGTTGATAGCACGCCAAAAATGGAAATACGAATTGGCGTGTCATACACACGCTACTTCATGAGATCAGTCTGCATATTGAGGCAACATGTGCCCCTATGGTGGTTCTGTCCATCTGTGCTGGTTAGTTGTATTTAGCATGATTTTTCCCTTCTGTCCATGGCTCTTCAGGAAGAGGAACATTTTTTAGGGCATTCGTACAATGTATTTTAATTGGAAGTGTTTTATCATGTCTTGCTCATAAAGGACTCCGATGATTGAGATGGATTTTCTTAATTACTATCACAATATACATTAGGTGTGATTCCAATGCTGGGTTACAATTTTATTGTAAAGTAGAAATTACACATTTGACATTTACATTATATCAGAACAGTAAACAATTCTTTAAGTAAGTGGCCCTTGGAATAAAGATTATTTCAAATCCTTAGAAAGACCAACATACAAGTATGTTTCTTGAGCCTCTGTATCCGGCCCACAAAATGTTGTTTAGTTCATTGGCTCATTTTTGTTTTTTACAGTGTTACCTAGCACCCCAGCCAAGTGAATTTTACTGTCTCACAGCTTTGAGAGGGGCCCAGTCTGCTCTGCCCATTTAAGGCTTTGTTCAGTTGTCTTTCTTTTATTCTGTACAAAAGACCCTAAACATTTCAGCTTTTACTGTCATGAGAAAAGTGGAGACTATAGTGTGAAGGACACTTAAACAGATGATTAAGGCAGTCCAGTCTGGATGACGATTTTCTTACTTGGAGACTTGCCTATCAAAATTTCTACACTTGGATATACACACGTAACGATATACATTGGGGTTAGAGTGATTGTCTGCTTGGATGATGATAAAACTACATGATAGTCTGACAATCTTTACATGTAAAATCTCATGGACAACAAACATGAACAGTCTGGAAGATGCAAACCAGAGGTGCTGTCGTCGATAATCTCAAACAGCCAGATCACTGCTTTTAAAGTATGTATGACAACTCCATGTTCTGATGCTTCATTTGCTTACTTTTCCTGAGTTTGTATTTATTTATTTATATAAATCATGTATTGGTATTTTTTACTTTTTCTTTAATGCACCAAACTGGATATAAAAAGTTTATCACTGTATGTAAATATATATCATGTAGTTTGTAACATTTGTTTTTGCTCAGATTTAAAACAAATGTTGAGAGAGACATAACTTCAGTGAGACAATTACTCATTTAGTTTCTTAAAGGACAACTCCGGTGCAAAATGAACCTTTGGTCTAATTACACATTGCTACCTAGTGAACCGTTATCTGAGATTTGTTTTCATGATTGCCGAATGTAAATAGTTTTATCTCTAAAAACAGTTTAGCCTATAACGCTAGTGTAACGCTAGTATATAGGGCATTGAGTAATGACAAATAAAAATCGCTTGTTATTACCACTAACAAGGCTCAAAATAGCCCCACACTAACACGACAGCATAATAAGGGTCCCTAGATTCAAACCGAAGCAGTGAGAACTTTGTCAGTGTCCAAACAATTTAATAAGAAGATATTTTATACACACAGTCAACTTCGCGAATACAGGAAGAAGCCATCTTTGAAAAATAGTCTCTACCAGTCGATCTACGAACGCCGATCCTAGTGCGATGAACTGTGCAGAATCTCATATGGTCCGTTGTTTCCGGAAAAAAACACAAACACGAACCGTTTTCTTTTCTTCAATATGTACACGTAGCCTACTGTTCGCGCTCACTTTATTCACATCTCACCAGCACACTTGGATCAGCGTTCGTAGATCGACTGGTAGAGACTATTTTTCAAAGATGGCTTCTTCCTGAATTCGCGAAGTTGACTGTGTGTATAAAATATCTTCTTATTAAACTGTATGGACACTGACAAAGTTCTCAATGCTTCGGTTTGAAATTAGGGAACCTTATTATGCTGTCGTGTTACTGTGGGGCTATTTTGAGCCTTGTTAGTGGTAATAACAATTAAGCGATTTTTATTTGTCATTACTCTATGCCCTATATAGCATTATACTAGCGTTAGCTATAGGCTAAACATTTTTTTAGAGACAAAACTATTTACATTCGGCAATCATGAAAACAAATCTCAGATAACGGTTGACTAGGTAACAATGTGTAATTCGACCAAAGGTTCATTTTGCGCCGGAGTTGTCCTTTAAGTTGTCAAAGTGTCAAGAAACTGGGTTGATATATAAAAAAAATGGTTCAGCTCAACGTAGTTTGATTTTAGTACATCCTTTGGACGTGCATAATATGTCCTAATTGATATTATTGAATTCATTATTTGTGGTTCTTCAGTTATTTGCTGTGTTGCAGAATTTATCAACAAAAAGAGCTTCATTATAGTTTAAAGGATATGTGTGTGTGTATATATATGTTGTTACACTTTATTTTAAGGTGTCCTTTTTACAATGTAATTATTAATTTAAGACCTTAAACTGCTTGTTAAAGGGATACTCCACTGTTTTTTCATATTAAACTATGTTATTCCCTTAACTAAGACAATGCTTTAAATCATTTCCATAGATCTTTCAGTTTACATTTGGTGTCATGGCAATAATCACAAATGTGACAGAGGAGCACATCTTTTTTTCAGTCAGATTGAAGATCACAATTTCTGATTAATTTGTTTAGTTTGGGTTCAAGTTCAGGTTTATCAAACTTTATTCCTCTCTAAAAAATATTTAAAAAAAAAAAATCCTTACTATCACACATAAAACTTGGTCATGGATTTTTATTCCAAGATATGTGATGAATGTTTTACCTAGTTTGAGGTTTAACTTTTCACCATTTCTGGAATAAATCAAAAGTACTACAGTGTCCTACTACATCTATTGGAGATTAATAAACAATTTTTAACAGAATTTCATAAATGGTAAAATGGTGACTATAAGCCTCCTCGCATACTCTAAATTGGGTGCATCTTCTTATCACACAGCAAAAGCTGAAGGAAGAGCGTGAGGCCAAGAGAGCACAGCTGGACAGCAGACATGACTATATTCTCAGCATTGTGTCCTCTTGTGTGGGTCTGGAGAAGGCTGAAGTTGAAGATGCGATACTGGAGGGCACACAGGTTAACAATATTCCACATTCATACTTCAGGGTTTTGAAGAGCATGTTTTTAACATTCTATAGTCCGGAAGTCACAGATTGCTAGCATTTGTTAATATAGTGATTACTTTTAGTGACACAATTTTTTTAATAATATTATGTCTAATCTTTTAGATTGAGCGGATGGAGCAATTCTTTGCTGTCGATGGCCTTCCTCACCTCATTTTATTCTACCAAGAGACAGAGCCTGTGGATACAGGTTAGCAAAGCCTGCAAATCTCATGTCATATGTCATAATTCACCCCAAATTCAAAAAAAGTTATATAAAAAATAAATAGGCTGTCAAAAGATTAATCGCGATTAATCGCATCCAAAATAAAAGTTTTTGTTTACATAATAAACACTGTGTATAATTATTTTAAATATATAAATACACACACATGCTTGTATATATTTAAGAAATATTTTCATGTATATACTGTATATAGATTTATATATAATTTATATTATATATAATGTAATATTTTATAAATAAATAATATTTTTTTTCCTAAATATACATGCATGTGTGTGTGTGTGTGTGTAATGATATATATATATATACACAACATAATTATACTCAGTGCACCCACATATATTATGTAAACACAAACTTTTATTTTGGATGCGATTAATCGCGATTAATCGTTTGACAGCCCTAAAATCAACCTATTTGCTCACTAAAAAAAAAAAAAAAAATGTGCCTCTATCTACATGTTTGCAGAAATCCAAAAAAATGTAATATATCTGGATCACTGAAACGGATTCTACGTTATAAGACGCCATATTTAAGTTCAACTGTTCCAGATAAAACTAAACTCAAGTTCTGAAGGCTACTCACTGGATATTTCACATTAAAAGTGTTGCAAAATAAGCGAGAAGTATGTCAAATTGTTTTGTAGAAATGTCGCTACAGGCACATTTTTCCAATGAACCAATGAATGAAAAAAAAAATGCAGTAATGTTGTTAGTTGTTTGTTTTTTATTATCAATATTCTCAATGATGATTATCATTAGACTCTATAGCACTGCACCCAGACCAGACATGCAAAAACATTTCAGCAATGATCGATTTGTCTTTGTGTCTTTGTTTGGTAGCTGTATCATCCTCAGTGAGTCGCGGTAAGAAAGCGAAGGTCTTCGTGACTGAAGGCACAGATGTGGCCCTCACTGGCAGTTGTGTGTTTTTCACCCGGGCAAACACCTCCAAGCCTATCACATCAGAGAATATCCACAGGGTAAAGAGAAACAACAGAAAATGTCTGAAAAGCAGCCCCTAAGGTTTTCCCAGAAAAATCTCACCATCTGTTAACCATGTCATTAACAAGGTCTCTTCAGATAGTTCTTGCTTAAGTCATTAGTATAATTTAGTACATTCCTTATGGGTAGACAGTGGATTCTTACGACTTTTTTTAAAAGCATTAGAGGCACAATTTGTTATTATTATTTTTTTTTAAACCAGAAATATTAGAGTAATGTTAGACTAATGTTAGAATATCATCTAACATAAATTAAACCAGCATAAAAAAGTAGCTAGTTTTAAAAACATCAAATATCAGAACTACATTGTGATTTTAAAATAATCCAGACTGTATTCAACAAATACCAATTTATTGTCATACAGTTGAAATCACGACACAATCACGCAGTAAACAACATGCCTTATGATATTTAACTATTTATATTATATGATATTTAACTGAACTTCTGACATTGACAACATTTTATTAAGGTTAATAAAACCTCTTTTTAGTACCATTTGCTGTTTGAAATTTTGTGCTTCAATTAGAGGCTTATATTTCATCTAAACAACAACAACACAAGTCTCTTGTGTATGTGTTCATCCTTTTGCCTCTGTTTGCTCTTATAGGATGTGAACTTCAACATGTTGGACACCACTGGTGTTGGTCTGCTGAAGAGCATGGAGCAGCTGCTGTCAGAGATCTTCATCCTCACTCTGAGGAAGATGAACCATGGCTGGGGAGAGCTAGCAAGCCCGCAGGCTCAGGCTGTCAAACAAGACTTCATTAGCTCCCTGGACAGCTTTGTCTCTGTGTTAGCTGGGGCACAGGAGAGCCTCCAGGAAAAGGTCTCACAAATACAAAAGGACAAAAAGAGAGGCACACTTTTACAATAACATAAACACACTCATGGATTGTACACACTCCATTCTAGTTTTCTATTGATCCATGGACTCTCGGAAATTCATTTGATGGTAGATTTGGGGATATTGGAAATTTGATTTTAAACTCTTTTAAGCTTTCATCCATCAAGATCCTTTTTCCGGATATATAAGATCGGTAACACTTTATAATAACTGCACGCTATTAATCATTAGTTAAGCATGAGTAAACAGTTAATTCATAATTTATAAAACATTACTAGACATTAATATGCAGTTTATAAATATAGCTATACATGCTTTTTTCTTGATTTATAAGCATATCTATAATGCGTTTAATAATTGTATTTTCATACTTTGTTAATGATCAATTAATAATTTCTAAATGAAGTATAGCATTATTTACAAACCAGTTATTTAAGAGTTGTCAGTCATTCATAAGATCACCTAGAAAGTGTAAGTAAATGTAGTAAATACAGGTAATTATAAATCATTTAGTAGTGGTCAGTTAACTATTTTTGTGAGCTCATCTAAAGTGAGGACAATTCATGCCTTGTAAAGCATTTATAAAGGTGATTTAAAGACTCGTCAATCTTCTAAACAGTAAAATGTAACAAACACAACGCAGTGATACAGAACTTAGAAATATTTAACAGCCTTTAAAAATGCTTTACAAGGCATGAATAGTCCTCACTTTAGATGAGCTCACGAACATAGTTAACTGACCACTACTAAATGCTTTATAACTACCCAAATTAACCCTTAATTACAGCATTTATACACGTTAATAAAGCATTTATTAACACATTAAGTAACCATCACTATATGTCTGAATAATAAGATGTATGAATGTACATTGAAATAGTTTACTAATCATTTACTTACTCGCTCTAAGTAATCGTATGAACCACGGACAACTCTTAAATAACTGGTTTATAAAAAATGCAATTCTTCATTTAGAAATGATAAATTGATCATTAATAAAGGATGAAAATACAATTATTAAACAAATTATAGATATGCTTTTAAATCAAGAAGAAAGCATTTATAGCTGTATTTATGAACTGCTTATTAATGTCTATTAATGCTTTATGAATGATGAATTAATGGTTTACTCATGCTTAACTAATGATTATTAGCGTGTAGTTATTATAAAGTGTTACCCTAAGATCTTGATGAATTTGGTGGAGAAAGGGGTAGATCATTTTAAAATAATGTTTTGAGTTTCTTTCAACAGGATTTGTGCTAACATGAGACTAATGCGACTATTTAGTTACTGCGATCTTTCATCTTGGTGAACATCTTTGTTGATCCTGGAACAACATCCTAATCAACCAATCAGGGGTGCGTTTCCCGCACAACGACGTAGTTCGCTGCTTTACTACCATAGTACGATGCATCGTTGGAAAAATCAACTTACTAGTCACGGCTGTTTCCCGAAACCCACTGTCGCAAAGTATCGTTCAACCACGTTGGTTTCGCGCGTGGTGGAGAAAAACTACTTTTATTGAAACTGTTTGAGATCCAATTAACGCTAGATTTGTTTTATATAAATTACAGACATGTCATCTGAGGACTATTTCTAATTGTTCTCAGTTGTTTTGCTTTATTACCATACTCAATATTTGGCTTGTTCTTACATAGTAGAGCGTGTTTGCACATGCGCACTCTTCAAACACGGTACTTTAAATCTTTTGACAAACTAAAAGACGTAAATTACATTTGTATGTATTCTGAATAAAAGACACCGGTTGTACTGAATGTCAGCTTGCTTATTTTGCTTAAGATAAGGATTTATTACCTCCAAATGTGATCCAATATAGAAACTATGCCTCTAACGACAGGTCGAGAGCTGTCGTTCAAACCACACAACTTTGCGATGCTTTTTGCGAATGTTCGTTGGAACGATTGTTTCGGGAAACACCGACTCGTTGAACTATGCTGATATAACGACAAAACTTTGACCATAGTTGGCTAACGATGGTTTCGGGAAACGCACCCAGACCGATTTTATCCAGCTAATTAATGATAAAAAAAAAATTGGCAAAAAATGGTGAATTATGCCATGATGGCAAAGCTGAATATTTGGCAGCCATTACTCTAGTCTTCAGTGTCCTTAGAAATCATTCAAACATTCATTTAACATCCTGAAACATCTCCAGCTCAAAGTAACATCTGTGAAAACGGTTTGATATTCTAGATAAACCTCCAAGAATGTGAAACGTTTGACCTGAAGACGTTGAAAGGTCCTTCAGATTACACAGCTGTGGCCAATAGCACAGAGGCTCTGGAGAAGATCGAAGCCTGCATGAAAACATGGATCAAACAGATCGAAAAGGTTTCAAATGCATTTTAGTTTGTAACTTGTATAGCATTTATTATATGCATTGGTTTTCTAGAAATTTTGAAAGTTAGATCTTCTTCTTGTGCTCTGAAGGTCCTTGCAGAGAGTGACCAGCTAAGGAAAGAGGCAGATGACCTGGGCCCCCGTGCAGAGCTTGACCACTGGAAGAAACGCATGTCCCGTTTTAACTACCTGCTGGACCAGTTGAAGAGCCCCGAGGTCAAAGCTGTGCTTGGCGTTCTTATTATAGCCAAGTCCAAACTCATTAAGGTTAGTCAACGCATTCTCATCCCAAAGCGCCATATACAACGCTTTTGCAAAAGCGTAAATATCCAACGCACATGGCACCCTTTAACGTCTAATGAGACGCTTCGGTTATGGTTAAGTTTAGGTATGGTGTAGGGTAAGGGTTAGACCACTAGGGGGCGCCTTCTGCCCAAATATATCTGCGTCTCATTTCACGTTAAAGGGTGCCATGTGCGTTGGATATTTACGCTTTTGCAAAAGCGTCCTATATGGCGCTTTGGGATGAGAACGGGCTCGGTTAGTTGAGCTTGAACATGTATGTTGTCACATAAATGTGAAATTCCAGCCCGTTTTCATCCCAAGGCGTCATATACTGACGCTATTGACATTGCGTCTACATCCAACATACATGGCAGCCTTTAGCGTCAATATGAGAAGCAGATATAAATTAGCCAGAAGGCGCCTCCTAGTGGTCTAACCCTAACCCTACCCCAGAACTAAACCTACCCATAACCAAACAAAGCTCTGTGCGTGTTATATTGACGCTAAAGAGTGCCATGTGCGTTGGATTTAGACGAAATTTCAAAAGCGTCACTATATGGCGCCCTAGGTTGAGAATGCATTTCTTTTCTTAAGAATTCTTAATTCTTTGTCTCTTCAGGTTTGGCGAGAACTAGACATCAGGATCACTGATGCAGCAAATGAGGCCAAAGACAATGTGAAGTACCTGTACAGCCTTGAGAAGTTTTGTGACCCACTGTACAACAGCAACCCCGTAAGGCTTGTTCTGCTACGGTTAATACATTTGTAAACATGCTTTCTAAACATGAAAACTGAAGACAATTTCAAAATCCCTTACCTACAACAATAAAAAAAACTAATTAGACCCAAAATTACTTCTGCAGTCAGTAAAGCTAGCAGTACACCCTGCACATCAACAAGCAAAAATGATCAACTATTAAAACAAATTGTTGTTTTATTTATTCTTTTTTTATGAGGAGTGTTTTTCTTTGAGGCAAACTGAACAAAACAGGTTTAAACACAAAATCATGATTTTTGATTAGATCAATATAAAAAATGCACTTTAAATGGCCAACTAAGGTTGTATTTATGTGCGTTACAGTTTATAAAGAGTTTATGATAAAGAGTACACCCTGTGATATTAGCTGTGTTCTTGGTTCATCTTTACGTAGGTGTCCATGGTAGAAGCTATTCCTGGGCTCATAAATGCGATCCGTATGATCCATAGCATCTCTCGTTACTACAACACCTCAGAGAAGATCACCTCCCTTTTTGTCAAGGTAAGAGTGAGCTGACACCCAAGTTAATTTAATTTCAAAGACATAATACTTTAAACTGGAAATATTATCTTTCTGCTTAGGTTACAAATCAAATGATCACCGCCTGTAAGGCCTATATCACAAATAATGGCTCAGCAACCATATGGGATCAGCCGCAGGAAGTGGTGTCTGAGAAACTCAAAGCTGCCATTCGCTTGAATCAGGTACAGTGTGACATTTAGCTGGATGATGTGCTTACATAAACTGATCAAGGTCCAGACATCACAGCATTTTTAAAAAGCAAAATGTGTCACATTTTCCTTGGCCTTTCATGTGAGTAAAAAGGGGATAAATGACGAAAAAAAAAAAAAAACACAAAACAGCTCCAGTGGCACTAGGAGATCATCTGCTAAACGAGCCTGCCTTTGAACACGAAACTTAAAGGGTTAGTTCACCCAAAAATTCTGTCATTAATGACTCACCCTCATGACGTCCCAAGCCCGTAAGACCTCCGTTCATCTTCGGAACACAGTTTAAGATATTTTAGATTTAGCTTTCCGAGAGCTCTATGTTCCTCCATTGAAAATGTATACACTGTCCTTGTCCAGAAAGGAAATAAAGACATCATCAAAGTAGTCCATGTGACATCGGTGGGTTAGTTCGAAATTTTGGAATCATCGAAAATACATTTTCGATGATTAAAAAATGTTGAATAATGAGGCCCCTCCCCCTTGCCACAAGACAGAAATCTGCTCGAACTTGTGGCCAGTGGCCAGTCTAGCTGTAATCTGGTCACTGCACGAGTGACCACTTTGAGTGACTTCTCATGTGCTTTGTCATCACACAAGGAGCGAGGATGTCTATTTTGCCATTTAATACATCAGCCAACCAACTCGCAATATGTGAAATGAGTGCGAAGCACTTTAACAAAGAACAACTCACAGTACTCGCACTCGCCATGCTCAAACAATTAAAGCAGAGCTCATGCTTATCATAATCAGAGATGGGCCCTGAACACGGAGACATGCATCTCATGTTTTCCAAAAGAGCTAACTCAGTGCAGTATTGAGAGTGAGTAGCATCTGCCTGCAAAAACGGAGGCTGCATTTTTAGGTCCCCCCTTCCAGGACCGCATTTCTAGGACCATAAGTTTTTAGTGAAAACGCCACCTAACGAATTAAAGGACCAGCAGAGATGGATGACATTCAGAGTGTGACTAAAAAACTGCTTTAAAAACAATTGTGATGCATTTCATTGAAAAATTAACATTGCCAACGTGCTGGTGATTTGCTAAACAGTCTTGAATGCATAGCCATCATATAATAGCCTCTAATGCTGGAAAATGAATTGCTAGCACGTTCATTTAACGGAACTGTTGCATGATAAGCCTGACAGCACAATAAACTGTAGCATGTTCGTTCTGAAAGCTTGTTACTCATTGTTTTTCCATTTTAATTCAGTTAAAATAATCTTAATGTTTTCACTGTCACTTGCTCACAGTCAGCCTGTTTAACATTACCCACGATACATGTTATGTGTAAATCTCTTCATTTTGACATTGACATCGACATTTCAGTTGTTATATATTATTTTGTAAAATATTTTGTGTGTTCAAGTTCAGGTGTTTTATATATATATATATATATATATATATATATATATATATATATATATATATATATTTGTAATCTTAAATCTACCCCCAGAGTCATCCTTGTCTTACCTCTGTACTTGAAAATGTGGTCCATCTAGTGACTGAAAAAACTATAACATGAATCCTTGTTTATTTTACTTGAGTTTTATAGTATGCTACTTAGACACAATAATTTCTCAACATTCCTAGGAACCTGATTTAATTGCAATAAAGAAAGTTGTATTTGGTTGTAATAAAACTTAAAACAAAACAAAACAAAACAAAAAAAACTGTAATGTAGTTAAAACAGGAAATACTGCCTTGGTGGTACTTTTTGCCGACTCAGTAGGTGGCGCTGTTACAAAAAACTAGGGTCCTAGAAATGCGGTCAAATGTGGTCCTGAAAATTCAGCCTCCGGGACTGCAGACAGATAATATTGTTAAGAGTAGCGTTTGAAAGGGAACACAAATAAGTTACTCAAAAGTAGTGATTATTTATTTATTTTATTTTATTTTATTTTATTTATTTATTTATTTATTTTTTTATTTTATTTTTTTTTTTTGGGGGGGGGGGGCATAACGGAAAAGTAGTTGGAAATATATATTGAATTTATGTATTGTTGTTTTAGGGAAAAAAAGTGTCTACTGTACATGAATAAAATATAAACACAAATATTTGTCTTGAATATTTCAGGAATACCAGAAGTATTTCCAAAACACCAAGCAAAAGCTAGAGGAGAATCCATCGGAGCGCCAGTTTGACTTTAGCGAGATGTACATCTTTGGCAAGTTTGACACGTTTCAGCGGCGGATGAACAAAATCCTAAACATGTTTAACACCATTACCACCTATAATGCCCTGCAGGACTCCAAAATTGAGGGACTGGAAACCATGGCAACCAGATTTCAGGTATTATGGCTATGACGTAGTAGCTAATCAGTATTATCTATTTTTAGGTTTGCAATGAAGACAAAAGAACATACCAGAAAATAGTGTAATTACTAAATTAAAGATAGGTTGTCTTCTTTAATGGACTATAAATGTTGAATTTGGATGAGGCATTTGTCAGTGAACTAAACGAACTGTATAACCTGAGATTTAATTAAAGGTAGTCAAACACCTCATTATGTGCAGCCACTGTAAAATGTTCCCAAGAACTATAGTATACACAATAGGGGGTATAATCAGATTTTATTAAGATGATTAATGTGCAGTTCATAATGGTGATGTGTAAGTCTCCTAGGTTGAATAACATTAAATGAGACACTTTTGAATAATTTGCCTTTGCAGTAGTTCTCCATATCATATATGTAATTATATAATACTTAATCCAGATTTCCAGTATGGGAAGAATATACACATAAGGATAAATTTGTTTGGATAAGGATAAGTTTGATTCTACATATAAGCATTTTATTTTACTGTAATTAGCGTTGTTAACATAAGTGGTATTTGTTCTCTCTGCTGCCTCTTGTGGACAGACTGCAGATATGCAGACAAAATGGGAGGTAACTGTAAAGGAATAACTTTTTTTTAATATAGTAGTGCATGTCTCATTATTAATTGTTAACCAGCATGGGTTGGGAACTAAATCCATAACTTGAACTTAGAAGTAGAAACTGCCCTTTCACAATGATCTGACTTCAGTATTCTGGTTATTTTTTTTCATAATGATGAATTCTGGAATTTTGGCTGGCAGGCTGGTCCTGGATTTGCATGAAAGGGCAAATGTTTCATGTAGCTTTAACCTAGTATTGTCGTACTGTGAGTCCATTAACATTCATTGCATCTCTTTATTCCAGTCACAAGTTTATTTATTCACTCTCATTTTTTTTGTGTGTCCATGGAAACAAAGTTCAGACCCAGAGTGCTCCAATGCTCCAGGAGAACTGAATAATTGAACAAAAGCTTATAGAGATCTATTGCTCACTCCTGTTCTTTGTGAAAGTTGACAGTCTGTAGGAGTAAATTAATATTTTATAAAACCTGCTCCTCTGGACATTTAAGGTGTTCTTGTACACAGGTGAATGTTTATCTTTCCAACTGGGAATACTTTTGGTAAAGATCTGCATGGTTGTTTTATGAAGAGCAGGAACAGGAATACTTCACTCAAAAATGAGTATTCTGTCACCATTTAGGGCTACTTATTCTCATATTATTTTAAGCCCATATGACTTTAAAGGATTAGTTCATCTCAAAATGAAAATTTCCTGATAATTTACTCACCCCAATGCCATCGAAGATGTTTATGTCTTTATTTCTTCAGTGGAAAATACATTGAGGAAAATTTCAGGTTTTTTTTTTTTTCAACGGTAACCAAATTGTTGAAGTCCAAATCAATGCAGTTTCAAAGGGCTTTGGAGTGCTTCAAACGGCTCTACACGATCCCAGATGAGGAATAGGTTCTTATCTTGTGAAATTATCAGTAATTTTCTAAAAGAAAAATAAAATTTAAATACTTTTTAACCACATTTGTTAGTCTTGTGATGGTTTGCGAAGCGCCAAGCATTACATAATCACGTTGGAAAGGTCACACTTGGACCTTTTATTGTATGTTGAATGAAAATTTATGTCTTTATGTCAGTTGATTGTTTAAAATGGTCCTTTCATGTGCGTATCCTGGATGTTTAAAACAATGGGGCGGTACTTACGCCTACATCCAGCGTGACCTTTCCAACGTGATTAAGTAATGCCTGGCTAGCCCAACGCAGACCAGCACAAGACGAACAATTGTATTTAAAAAGTATATATACATTTTTATTTTTTTAATTATTTTTTTAAAATAAAACAAAAAAAGTAATTTCTTTTCTACTGAAGAAAGAAAGACATGACCATTTTGGATGGCATTGGGGTGAGTAAATTATCAGGAAATTTTCATTTTTAGGTGAACTAATCCTTTCATTCTTTTGTGGAACACAGAAGACATTTCCAGGAAGACTCATGCTGCTCTTTCCTTGGCAATGAAACCATATTCAATGGACTATAAATTTCCCTTGACTAAGTCACCATAAATGTCACCATTTATGGTGACTTTTGGCTTAAGAAGACTTGAAGAAGACTACTTTAATAGTTCTTTTTTTAGTCCTCCTTATATATATATATATATATATATATATATATAAATGGCATAAGGGTGAATAAATGATGACAGAATAACAGATTTTTGATTGTAGGTGAACAATTCCTATTCCATATTTTGATAATCCTATAAATAAGACATTTTATGGGGGCATCCCATAAAGAAAAGAAAAAAAAAATGGGCCATTCCCAGAATTCCTGAACACTAAGCTTTTAATAGTCTTAACCACAAACTATTGGTCAGGAAATTAACTAAATTTAAGCAAATACACTACTTAAAAAACCATTGCTGATTTAAAAACATCAAAGACAGAATTAATTTTTGGTAAAATATGGGAAGTTGTGAGTGGATTTCACAAAGAAGCAAGAGTTGCATGGTGATGCACCAGAGAAATGTCAAAAATCTGCTGAGAAATCTTTTATAATAAATGCATCTCTTGCAGTGAAGCAAGGAGGAAGAGGTACCAGTGTGAGCCTTTTTAGCGACTGTGAAACGTCATCTAATGCTTTGGAGTACAGGAGAATATTGCAGAATGGCTTGCTTCCCTCAAATGAAAAGTTGTTTTCTAAAGAGGAATGATCAGGTGTTATTTTTCAACAAGACAATAAGCCACCAAAAAGTGGCTTGAGAACAAATCCACAAGGCTCATGGTTTTGGCCTGGTCAGAGTTCAGATTTGAACAATATAGTCAATATTTGTCCTCACATTAAACTTGCATTTTTCAACTACTCAGGTACCGTTTGAAGCCATTAACATTGAGTGGAACAGTGGAACTAATTTCCCAAACATTGATTTGTGAATAAATGGTTAAGACCATTAAAAGAAAACTTTTGTGCATGTATACATCAGCTGACGGCTGTTTGTTTCTTTGTTATTACGAATTGTGTATGTCCAGGCCATTGTGTTGACCATGAAGAAAAAACAATACAGTTTCCTGGACCAAAGAAGGACTGATTTTGATCAAGACTATGATGAATTTTGTAAACAAACTAGTGAACTACATGTAAGTATGTTTTTAATTGTTTAAAATATAATTATTATGATATTACTAATATTTTTATTTATTTGAATTTGTTTGAATTTGTTTCCGATTAAAACGATGCTCTTAAATATTTCTTTCTAGACCCAACTGAAAACTTTCATGGACAACACCTTTGACAAAATTCAAAATACTGAGCGGGCTTTATATGTGCTCAAGAAATTTGAAAGGTAAGATCTATTTTTATGTATATCATTCAAAAGTTTAAGATTTGTATTTAATTTTAATTCTGTTGCTGCGTTCATTTAATCAAAAATGACAGTAATGTGACATTTTATTGCAATTTTGAATAACGGATTCCTCTGATTGCAAAGAATTCATTTTTTCCTTTCTTTTTTTCTTCTTTTTTAATATTCACCAGGCTTGGCATCCCAGACTTGGGCATCAGTGAAAAGTACCAGAAAATTCTGCAAAACTTTGGCAGGGACATTGAGATGATCTCTCGAATATACACCAAACAGAAGACAGATCCCCCCATTGCTCCAGACGTCCCCCTGTTCGCAGGGAAGATCATGTGGGCTCGGCAGCTTTACAGTCGAATCCAGGAGCCCATGGATCTTTTCCAGCAGCTGCCCGGGGTACTCAGCACCCCAGATGCCAAGCCCATCATTCGAAATTACAATCGGGTGGCCAAGGTCTTGCTGGAGTTTGAGGTGCTTTATCATCAGAGCTGGATGGCACAGGTCAGTTGTCTTGTCAATTCAAATGAAGGTACTGTTGACTACTTGCTTAAGCTTTTTTGGCTCTTTGCTCATGTGCCACTTTCAGTTATCGATGCCTTTGAAAAATAAATTCTTAAATGTACTTTTCTTCCCTTTTTAGATTATATTGTATTGATAGAAATCAATTCCGATCAGCTTTTAAGAAGTACACTAATTCAATTAATGATTCATCTTTATGTTTTAACATAATGGCCATGTGTATTTATATATCTTTCTATAGACTGAGGCAGTTAAATTGGGGCTGCAAGCCTCTTTACTGGTCAAGAGTCCAGAAACTGGGGAGCTGCATGTGAACTTTGACCCCCAGATCTTGACCCAGATTCGAGAGACAGATTGCATGCTAGGAATGGGACTTGAGATTCCACCCTTTGCAGCCATCTTGCAGCGGAAAAAGGATGTTTTCAAAAAGAACTACAATAAACTTCAGGTATCTATCATATAGTATGTGTATCCTTGTTGTACAATACAATGCCCTACGTCCACTCTTTTGTACTTTTGTTGATATGAATTAGTGAAGAAATCAGTCCGGATTATTTCAGGATGAATTACCTTCAGAAAAGATAGCATCCCATTGTAGAAAATAATCTATTAATGTTGTACACGATTAATTGCTAAAGAACCAATTAAGCAACAGCATAGAAAACAATGGAGCACCATTTCTCGTGCTAAAATGGACAAAATGAAACAAAAATTGTACAAAAATGAAAATTCTGAAAATTCTGAAAATTGGAGTAAAAAATTCTCCAAACACAAAACTTCCTTCTGTTTTGGAACACAATGAAGATTTTTAATATCATCTTAATTTTGTCCATCCATTGAAGCAAACTTAAATTCATAAAGACATTGTAAAGGTAATCCATACGAGTTAAGCGATTTTGGATCAGTGATGGTTTGAGCTCCAATATCATGACAATCCTGATTGTATTTGATGGACACGACAGTGCCGAGGACTACCAAACCCTTCTGGAGGATCATGAGCACCTGATGCTCAAACCGTGTATCAGCATGATCATGCACCAACACACACAGCAAGACTTGTGACAGAAGGGTTTGATGAAGATGAAAGTGACGTTGAACATCTCCCATGGTCTGACAGTCACCAGATCTGAATATTATTGAGGTGTTTTGGAGGAGCGAGTCCACCAGCATCATATAGTGACCTGGACACTGTTCTGGAAGAGGAACGGCTCATGATCCCTCTGGTCACTGTGAAGGACTTCTATCTGACAATTGGTGCTGTATTTGGATGCAAAATGAGGCCCTCACCATTCTAACAAATTATTGTGTAGTAAAACCAGGTGTTTCAGTTTTTTTGTCCAACCCCTGTATCTACACATGATTCATATTTTAACATATAGTGACCAGTGGTGTTATAAATCCTAAAAAGAACTATGCCAAGTATGCATATTTCTTAGTGTATAAATGTAGTGTGTTATTGGCCTTCATTAGGCTCATACAGATCATGAGGGCAGATAAAAAAAATGAATAAGAATAAAGTTCAAAGTGGCAATTCTCTAAATAAAATGCAGTCCAATTTCCTTACGATAAAACTTATTGTAAACTGGTTGTTTGAGCAAATTAATTAAGAAACAACTACAGTGCATATTTATTATCTGGAAAACAAGCTCACAACATCTTTACAAAGTGGTGTAAAGACAATGACTGACAAACAAAGACTGAATCACTGGGTATATATACACAGGCAAACAATAGGCTAACAAGAAACAGGTTAGACTGAGAGGGTAACTATGGTGACTAAAAATGGTAACGTCACAGGGCTATGTACAGTATATAAGATGGCACATCATGGTGTTGGCGCAATGGGAACGTGAGTCACGTGTTGTCACACACCAAAACATTAGCCTAGGATGAAGTCAGGTGACGCAAAACAGTGCACAATCAATTCTATAAATAACACTGCGGCGAAAACATCACCATATTCACTTGTCTGAATAAGACATGCAGGCGTACTCGAATTGTGGCACCACATGCGGCCACATGTACCCACATCGCCATGTTGAGATGATGCCTGCACACAGGTTGTGGAAAGTTGCACAAGCACTGTATTATAAGAACGACTCTGTATAAGAAGAACCTGGGGCTGAGTTCAAATACACACTATTAAACCTGATGAATGTGAGTGGAGAGGACCAGCCTGCCGCAGCACAAATATCACTCAAAGACAAAGGCAAACAAGTCCTCTTCCGCCTGGCCAAACTTCTGCCAAATGGACTCCACTACTTGAGGGTGGATTTGCCAATCCCTGGCCTCAGCCCTTGCCTTGACAGGACTTCTGCTCCCAAATTGAGGTGTCCCTTGATAAGAGCAGTGCCCTCAGTGAGAGCAGTTTGCCATCCTCCCTGAGTTGGATGAACTTGGATCTGCTGGACCAGCCTGAACAGGGGGCCCGAACGGAACCCGCACTTGTGATTTATGTAGGAGACTACCAATTTGTTGTCCGTCCGCACCAACATATGATACAGGTCTTGGAGAAAGTGTTTTATTGCTAAGAACATAGCCCTTCCAAAGACCCTGAGCTGGAAGGGCTTCCGTGACCGTTCCCCAGCACATAAGAGAGGCCCATCGTAATGATATTGCAACTGTAAAATACTTCTAGAGGGACCCAAGGTGAGAAACCGGGGATCAAGCATCCAGAGAGAAAGGCCACAAAGAGCACTGCATGTGCCCCTTACCATAAACAGGTTTTAATTAGGGTTGAAACCCTCTGCTTTTGAGCCACTACTCATGTGTCATGAACTCACCACTCAGGTCTCATGTGCAGCAAGCCTAACGGAATTACGTTGGCAGCTGCCGCCATAAGATCCATCAGAACCTGGCATTGATGGACGAAAAGCTCATTGTCTAACCTCGGACTGCCTACCGTGGTGTGAAAAGAAAACACCCAAGTTTGGGACAATTGCGCCCGCATCTTGGTCAAACCCCAAACCTCCCTGAGAAACATTGTTTTCTGCCATGGACAGATTGGTCTTGTTTAGATTTAGTCTCAAAACTAAATTCTTGACATAAGCGGGAACAACCTCTCAATGTGGAACTGCCAACTCTCGTAATCTGGTGATAATGAGCTAGTCGTCGATGTCATTTAGCACCCAGATGCCAACCCTTACTACCTTTCTGGTAGGAAAACTCGCCCCATTGCCCCTTTGGCCAGAAGCGCAAGAAACTGGCTTTACTGTTATAAGCACACCGTTGAAACGCAGTGGACGATACCTGAACTGGATCCTGTGACCATTTTCTATTGTTCGAAGTACCCACTTAGAGATATTGGCCTGAAGTTTCATTGCTCTTAACTTCTCTGCAAGGGAAACAAATTTGACACTTTTGTTAAAAGTGAGGGAGGGAACAATGTTGGTGCCCTGAAACAGCACACATTTGTTTTTAGTGGAGATGGGGCAGAAACCCCGCTAGGAACAGTTATTTTATAGAATTGATTACACACTGCATTGTGTCATCTGACTTTTTCCTAGGCCAATGTTTTGGTGTGTACTACACATGACGCTTACATGCTCAGAAGGCCTTCCCATTGTGTCAACAGCATGATGCGGCATCAATATTCCTTCAAAGCATAGCATAGCAAGCATATTTTAGCTTCTGTTGACCATTTTTTGTACTTTATATATTTGCATTGATCAATGTTTATATGTTTAATGACGTTGTTTATCTAATGTTTATGTAATACTGCTTATATCACCATTCACATTTTGTGCTTGATATCAATTCAATTTCTTTCATCCTGATGTTTTTTTCCTCCAAAACATTCAACTTAGCCCATCAGGTCAGTGGTATGGTACTGTGCTCTGATATGCATAGCTTTACTAAAAAGGTCATTTTCTTTTTTTGTGTGCTTTTTGCCTTATATGTTTCTTGCCTCAGTTGATGATGACAGAGAACTCTAGGGTGAGGTCTAAGATCCAGCCAGCCTTTGAACAACTGCTCATGCCACACGTCGCCAAAGTAGATGAGGCCATCCTGCCCGGTCTGACCTCCCTCAATTGGAGCTCCCTAAACATAGAGAAATACCTTAATCGAATCACTGCTGCACTCGGTGAGTTAGTTAGTCAATTTCCATCCCCACATCAGTAACATTCACTACAGTAAATGGCCACAAGTATGTGGATACCCAAACACCCCCATACCTGTATATACTTTGTTCAACTTTTAATTTCAAGGCTACCTGCATTAATTAGAATCTGGCCCTTAAGTGCCACTATAAAAGCCTCCGCTCTTCTTGGAAGGCTTTCTATTTTATGTGGGAACATGTCTGCCAGGGTTTTCTCCCATTTAGACACAAGCACAAAGGGATGTCCACATACTTTCGTCCTTGTAGTGTACATATAATGCTTGCTTATAATTGTGGCCAGTGTGATTATAAATCTGAAAGGGTTCTTTCTTCTGGTTCACAGACAACCTTGAACTTCTGCTGCACAGAGTGAATGACCTGGTTGAGTTTAGAATCGATGCTGTTCTGCAGGAAATGAGCACAGCTACATTGTGTGTGCTTCCTGAAGATGAGCCATGCACCTGCGAGGAGTTTGTTCAGACCACCAAGGTACACACACATACATATACATAAAACAAATTATGTTTTATTAACAAAGTTCGGGAGGAGCATGTTCAGATAATTAACGTGGGTGGAGAGCACTCAGCAATCAATGATAAGAGGTGTATATACTGTAGATTCAGCAGTCTCACCTCAATCCATTGAGAATTTAGCAGCATCCCTCCACCACCCCTTCTCCACTCTTCTAGTCATAAACATTTACGACTAGAAGGGGGGTTTGGGGGATACTCTGGGAGCTCGGAGCCCTCCCCCTGGACAGCACGCCAAATACGCATAGACCAGCAAAATTACAAAAAATGGTGACTCGTCCTGCAGGACCCGGTGTCTGAGTCACGTGTACCAAGTAACCAAACATGGCGGACGCAGTGATGATGTCACACGGTTCTCCCCAGCGTTTAAAAAGATCAATTAAAAACACATCATCAGTTTAAATGTCTTCAGGAAGCCGATTGATTGTGTGCTGTGTGAAGATTGCAGTGTGTGAAAGAGAAGGAAACATGGCAAACTATTGTTATGGCTCGATTCTCGCGTTTGCCGAGGCAGCGTGTAGATAACGAAACTGTAAATAATATTAAAACAGTATTTTTGGTGATTATGGCCGCATTTAATTCTGATGAATTAAAATGGTGAGCAGCGAACGTCGAAAATCGTTTTAAATTTTTCCCTGCCGGTCCTCCGCTTCAGGGTATCGAAAACAAGACGAAAATAGCAGGGCTGTCCTCCCCGTGGAGGATGCGAGAATCGGTCCTCCGCCGAGCCCTCAGAAAATGTTGTATCTAGCGTCAGGTGCGCTTCGGGACATATCGGTTTTCAGCGAATGCACGCTGCAGTGTTCGCCACAAGGACTTGCGGCCAGGCTGCGGCCAGACTGCTGAGAGCTGTCCCCCCCGGCATGGAGAGATCGAGGTCGCCTCCCTTCCGGAGCTCTTGGGAAATCAGTGCTGTGTTCCCGCTGTCCAGTACGTCTCGGGCATCACTGTTTTCCCGCGTACCTTGCGCCGCCTCAGCCACCTCTAGAAAGACCTGTGGCTGGGCAGCGTTCACGTCCGCACACCGACAATCGTTCTCGACTACTCCCTGCCGGTCAGCCACTTCAGGGGGTCGGAAACGAGTATCGGTTAACACCCGAGGTCAGCCTCGAGAGGCTGGTTCCCTTATTAGATTATCTCGGCGCATGGCCTTCCGAATGCCATGCCTTCCAAATATATCTGCGTGGGCCCTGCATACTGTAGAGCTGGGTTATAGACTACAGTTCAGTTCCCCTCCCCCGAGGTCCAACGGGGTGGTCTGGACTGTGGTCGACCCAGAGCAGGTTCGGGTCATGAAACAGGAAGTTCAATCCCTGTTGGTTAAGGAGGCCATGGAATATGTTCCTCTGCCAGACAGGGAGTCCAGGTTCTACATCCGGTACTTCATAGTTCCCAAGAAGGATGTGGGGTTGCGTCCTATAATAGATCTCTGGCACCTGAGTTTGTAAGCGCAAGACCGTAAGCAGTCATAAGTGTACTGCTCCAGTGAGCCTTCCATTTCTTCCAGAGCTGTACACTGAGGTGTCAGGTTCATGGGAACAGCCATTCTTTGCCTTACAGAGACAGTAGTGTACAGATTTAGAGAGGCACTGGTGCAGTCAACCTACTTTGGGCAGTTGATTCCTCGGTGAGTGCAGGCTTCTCCTAATATACCTGAGCCCTCGCCAGGGATGGCTTAATAGGGGATTATCACACTGATACGTAATACTTCCGGATTCAGTGATCTTTGTGCACTGCTACTCCGTTGAATTACCGATCTCCCTGGCGAACTGATGACAGACAATACTAAGTTTATTTATACGTCATCCCTGGTAAATTAGTCTGATTCACTAAAGTGCCGGCTGCAAATAAACGTGCTACCTTGTTTTATTTTAAAGTTTTAATCCACTTCTTCCTTATACTCAATTCAGTCGGGAATCCATGAAAACTTAAGTAGGGTTGGGGTCGTTGGTTAGATTTACAAAGTGGAACAGAGCAGTGACATATATAGCCTTCGTCTCAGCCATTGTTGAACTGCGTCGGAAGTGGACATGCACAAAGTTGACAAATCCCGCCCATGAAACCCGGAAGCGTGCTAATCCCCTATAGAGGCTCATGAGGGATTAAGTGAGATTACGCTCCTTCCCAATGCAATGTTGTGCAGGTAGTTTCCATTCGCTGGCTGACTTTTTAAGTTTCAGTGCCTAATGTTCTAATATCTGTAGGCACTGGTCTGCATGGCATAGTTGGTATTGACATCCCCATTGAGTCATCTGATGCAACGTTGAGTTCCCACTAGTGGTGCGTGATATATCAGCCGCCGATATAATATCGTCCTACATGGTCAATTTTTTACATATCGGTATCGTTCTGATGTTAGGATAGGGCCAATGTGAACAGGTCGATAATCATTCCTGTTTGACGTGTCTGTAGATGTGAGTGTGGGGGCGGAGGTGTTTGTTTTTGCACAAACGCATACATTACACGTCACATAATGTGCTGAAGCAGGTGCTGGAAGTGCAAAGTGTCTGAAGAGTATTCTCGCTTGGGCTGCATGACGTATCATTTTAGCATCGATATCATGATATGCCCATCCACGATAGTCACATCGCAGGAAGTAGGCTACGGGCCAGCATCTCCCCAGCCCGTAGCCTTATTTGACTGGGTGAGTAATGTAGATGATGGACTGCTGCGCTTGTAGAGAGAAATGAGCAGAGAGAGTCCCGATCACTCTCACCATCTTTAATCTGCCTCTCTCTCCCCCCCTCGAACGTCTTTGAGAATGTTTTTATTTTTTTTCTCGTTCACTTGTTCCTCTCTCAGGGAACCATGGTTACACATGGAACCTGAGACGTTTTCTGGCTGAAGAAATAACCAATCTGATCATCATCATTCAATTTATTTCTCATTTTAGGAGCTTTGCATCAAAGGAGCCCAAATGCTGCATACCAAAAGCTCATTGGTGGAGGAGGCAGCCAATGAGCTGATTAACATGTTACTGGAATTTGAGCATAAAGAGGAACAAGAGAGAAACCGTGATGAAAGCAGGACAGAGAGTAAAGTGGAGCCGATGGACAGTGATGGTAAGACCTGTTGTTGATCATCCATGTGGTATATGCTCTAGAAATTGCATGCCCCCCCGACAATATATATATATATATATATATATATATATAATCAATATATAAATTCATCAATTTCAATCAATTTAACAAACATATACTCAATTTGAGGAAATGAGGTATGTGGGGCTGCTCCGATCGAGAAGTTGTGTATCGGCATTGACCGATAATCACATTCTATGACTCAACAGATAGCCACTAAATCGCCACTAAAAGACTTGGAAGTAAATTCCCACTGCTGTGAGTGGATAACAGTTTTGCATATTATATAATGACTTTGAACTCACCCGTTGGGGAAATTACTTTGAAAACGTCCAATGTTGTAAAATGGAAACTGGAATGATTCACCCATACATGTTCGACCCAGAGTCCGTGTGTTGCACAATTCCTGTCAGATCCAATATAGACGGCACAGCACCCTCTACTCTTAATCGGTCTGCAAATCCAGTCTTGTTTGCAAAACAATCCTCAGTGAAATGAAGCGAACAGAAGAGATGTTTTACCCTCATCAGCTGGAACGTCTATCTATGCAGTCCTATTACAATCCAGAGGAAGCATACAGCCACTGTCTTCTTCCACAACCAGGCACTGCACAATATTCTGCATTGCTCGGTATCTCCGGTTTGTCATCACGAGGTAGGCCTATGTTATTTAGCTATGCGTGAAATGCGCAAATTGGTGGGCGTGGCTAAACTGGCCATGTTGAATTAGGCATTGATCTTCTTCTGTGGGGGTGGTGTTTTATCCTCTTTGATGTCATAGTTTCCCACTTTTAAAAATGAGTCATTTGCAGAGGCTGGTGTCAATAAAAGCTTTTATTGGACTAACAAGGATGTTTTCAGTTCTGAAACTTACAGGATATTCTTATAATATGATGACCTCTTAGATGTCAAAAGCTCAAGGAAAATTTGCTCCACATGGCTCGGAGGGGTTAAAAAATAAAGGCCTTCCGAAGCGAACCGATGCGTTTATAAAGTAAAATAACTAGCTTCGGCTAAACGAACATACGGATTCCACTTACGCCTAAAGTGCAACTTACACAACTTGAGACGTCGGAAGTAGCGTCATGGCGTATAGCGTAAATATCAACAGTATGTCGGATTACTCACATAAGTGGAATCCATATGTTTGTTTGGCTGGAAGCTAGTTATTTTACTTCATAAAGTTGTAAATATGTATATTGTTTCTTACACAAACACATCGCTTCAGTTCAGATGGTCTTTATTAGGGCATTCGTGTCATTAACAGAGACAAATCAAGACCTTACTAGAGCTCAATTCACCCTTTCATTGAAAAACAACCTCAATCCTCTTTTTTTCCTTGCTGGTTATAAAGCAGATCATTGGCCCTATTTTAACGATCTGAAACGCAAGTGTCAAAGCACAAAGCAAGTAACTTTGTGGGCGGATCCCGGCGCTGTTGCTATTTAACCGGCGGGATAAATGCCTCTTGTGCCTGGCGCAAATCTAAAAGGGGTTGGTCTAGAGTAGCTTCATCATTCATAGGTGTGGTTTGGGCATAACGGGAAACAAACCAATAAGAGTGTCATCTCACATTCCCTTTAAGAGCATGATGAACGAGGTGTGCTTGTTCCGTGGCGCAATACTATTATAATGGCGCATTTACCAGGCGCGCTTCAATCGGTTCACAGACGAGGAGATTGTTCTCGTCAGGGCCGTAAAAGAAAGAGAAGTGACATTGGGGATGAGAAAAACCCACCCAAATTAGCTTCGGTTAAACATGCTTTTGATAATTTGGGTAAATGTGTAAGCTTTATGCCTATTTTTCCCATCGTCATGTACACAACAATAATTTCCCTTATGTTTATAAATGTTTCCTTATAATAATGTATCATTTGCAAAAAGTAAAATGTGTAGCTGAGAGAATCATTTACAGTGTATGTGCGTTGTTCTCTGTATTATGGCCAAGCATGCACGCTTAAAATAGCATCTGAATGTACGCGCAACTGACTTTAGACCGGGTTTTTTTCTGGTCATTGGCGCAATTGTTTTCTGGAACTGTAAAATAGCACCAGGGATTGTTTGTGCCAAAACACGCCTCCTTTTTGCGCTGACCCGCCCGGGGAGCGCAAGTTAATTTCCTAGTTTACCGACGTGCGTCTTTGGAGGGAAAAAGCCTGCTTTGCGCGAGTGCAAAATAGGAATGATAAATGCATCAGTGAATAAAGTCATTTGCACCGGGTGCAAGACAGAGCCCCATATCTATGAATTAGACCCACCTCCATATTTGATATATCCTTCTCAATTGACTGAATGGTTTCCATTTTTTTTTAGTGGAATTATCAGTGTGTTGCAAAAAAAAAAAAAAATAATAATAATATTTGTTTTTTCCTTTTTCCCACCACTGTTTAAATGATCAAAAGTGCTTTTATAGAATCTCCACTGTTGACAAAAAGTTTCAAATGCTCACAAAAATGTATACCCTAAAGATATATAATGTTAATATGCCAATAAGTCTTTTTTTTATACACTTGAAAAAAAAATATAGTGAGAAAAACCAAATGATGATCAGTGAACCCTATGGAATGAAAAAACAAACAAACAAACAAACAAAAAATAATCCGACTACTAAAATGATTGGACACATAGATCCATTCCAGTCGAGCAACACTAACTCTCTTATCCATCATTTTAATCCAAGTATATTGTCTCACTTACACATCTAAAATATCTATTTTTCTAATTATCTTCTATAACAGAGATCAAGACTAAAATAGGTTCTTCATTGGTACGATCAACAGTCCAATTTTCAGTACAGCTCCAATCGCCTCCCATAATTATATTACAATCAGAACACTGATTTAAGACATTACTTAACATACTGAAAAAGATAACTCGTTCATGCCCCACATTAGGTGCATATACTGTACATTTACAAAATAAAAACGAACTCCTTCAATATCAGCCTTCACTACAAGAAGTCTACCATTTTAACACAGTCTCATCCCAAGAAGTCATATAACTGACGTCTTGGGACGTCTTTTGACCATATCCGCCTTTTTAGGGTATGCGTCGGTTATATAACGATCCTGGGACGTCATAACTGACACTTTACCTTTAAGGTCAGTTAGGTGACGGGGTAGGTTTAGGGGTAGGTTTGGGTCTGGGGTAGGGTTAGGATCCGATAACGTCATCTAACCGACGTTTAAGGGTACCCTAAAAAGGCGGATATTGACCTATGGTCAAAAGACGTCCCAAGACGTCAGTTATATGACGTCTTGTGATGAGACTGTGCTGCCCATTTACATGTTCCTTTATTTTTACATGAACTTATAACATGAACATAATGACACAAACTATTATATCTGGAGAGAAAAATATTGCACCCCTGCATTCATATTTTTTTTTAACTCATAAGGTCAATTACAAAAGTAGGGGAGTGCGGGGCACAACCTAACGCGGGGTTAAATGTAACACGGACCGTTTACATAGTTCGTCAGGATCAAGCAGGCTGTGTTTACGATATTTTTCTCTTGTTGCCAGAAGACGGTCTCCCGCGAATTTGCGGAAAATTTTGATTATATTTCGTGAAGATACTTGACAAAGAGTGTTTTGACACCATTAAAGTATTTTTTTTTTCATCATAGATTTTTTTTTCGGTTTCTGAGTTGGGTGTATAAGTTTCCAAATCTAACTTTATATTGCCTTATATCACTGTCTTGTTGGCTCAAACATAGCACCGTTTTGAAACTTGTCAGCAATTCCTAGCGACTGTTAGCTAGGCTTAAAATATGTAATACACAGTGGGGTTCGTTGTAACACAGTGTTACAAACAAGACGCCAAGTGTACAACGATAATCAAATGAAAACGGAGCCTCACAACTTTTCAGGTTTGAGTATACATTTAACTTTGTTGGACTTCCACAAACAATGTTGGAATTTAAAATGTTTAAAATTTATGAAAAAATTAATGAAATGAATGATAACTTGTTTATTTATTAAAAATATGGCCTGTTTTTAATGCAATAAAACCTTAAAATTATTATTTTAAGCTCATTTGTGATTATTACTGTTATTATTATTAATAATAATAATAATAATTGTACATGCAGCTGCCACACACAAATCTAATTTAATTGCAATTACAATATTTTATAATTGTATTTATTAGTATTTATTGCAAAACTGTACAACCCTTTTCTATGTCTCTATCCTTGATATTGACCCACAATAGAAGGATGATTGGATGAGGGATGGATGTATGGATATCTGTCTATACAGATGCACAAACAATATAAAACTATACAAATAAAATTGTACTGAATTAAGTGTGTTACACACAAGTGTTAAAACTAACCCCTCTGTCTGTTACAATTAACCCCATATATGGGGTAAGTTGTAACATTTGCACTTCTGTCATTTTTAGTGCAACTGTACGAAAATGGTAGGTCCTAGAAAAAAACTTTAAGTGTTCATTTGAAGCAGAGATGTGTATGTTGCTTGTGTAAAAAAAATATTAATCCAACCTAATTATTTTTTAATTAACTGAGCCAAAACCAAAATGCGTTAGGTTGTGCCCCGCTCTCCCCTACTTTTTTCTCTATTATTTCTATACTTTTTAACTTGTTTAGACGGAAAATTGAACTTAATTTTACTCAAGAGATAGTAAATTACCCCCACAGTCTTCTGAAGAAATGTAAATGACTTTACAACCTTCTCTACATCAGATAAAAAGTCCTTAACATTAACCTGCTTTCCAAATGTATTGTCTAGAAACTGATCAATTTCCTCTAAGTATACAAAGAGATATTATACTGATCAGTACTAGTACTGGGCCTTCTTTCGCCTTTGTCGCCATTGGTTTTTGGCTTGCGTGGTAAATTACCTTTACCAGCATTATCAGTATTCTAACTTGTTACCTCCAGTGGCGTAACTTTGTTTTAAAAAGTGGGTGGGACATGTGTATAAATAAATGAATCACGTGACACGTGAATAAAAACATAAATCCGACTTTACAACATGTGCAGTGGAATAACCATACAGAGAGTCCTGTAAAATTAAACAAATAAATTGACTTAATAATATGAATAAAAATTATATAAACAAAAATAATATACATAAAAGTTTTAAAAGTAAATTAACTATTAGGACAGAATTTTGATAACTGATTTTTTGCGGAACGCACACAATTAAAATTTAAATTGGCTTATACCCTATCCATTGTACACACAAACTGCTGTACAATTAAACAAATAAATGGGCCTAATAATATAAATAAAGATTAAAAAATAAGTGTATAAACAAAAATGTAAAAAAAATAAATAAAGGCCTACATAAACATTTAAAAAGTAAATTAACTATTAGGCCAACATTTTGATAACTAAACGTTTGCACAGCGCTCACAAATAAAATAAAATTATGCTCATATCAATTGTACAAAAAAATGCTGTAAAATTAAACGAATAAATAAAATTATATATAATTATATATATATATATATATATATATATATATATTATATTATATTTTTATTTATAATTATATATAATTAAAAATATACCGGCTATATACTGTAGGCTACATCAACGTTTTAAAAGTATGCTAAATGAACTATTAGGCCAAAATTCGTATAACTGAACTTTTGCGCTGAGTGCATGGATTACAATTTAAATGGCTTATTTTGTCAAACTTAAAAAAAAAAAGAAAGAAAGAAAGAAAATGAATTGTTTTCCTTATCTACAGTTCTTTTGAGTTCACCTTCAAGAACACAAGTTTGGACAATGTCTGAGGCTTCAGACTCATGCGGTGGTTGCGGAGAAAACCCTCTCTGCCCTTGGGATGCTGAACACAATGCGAGCCTCTTTAGCCAGGCGGGGAAAAGAAATGGAGTCAGACTCGTGGTGTGAGCGGAGCGAAATTGGAGCGGGAAATAGGACGACGCTCCGTCCTTTTAAAAAATGCCATTCTGCGCTCTGTCCAAGATCCGCCCGTTCGCGCTCCACTCCGCTCACATGCTCTGCAACGGAACGAACAAATAGTCTTCGAAACGGATTGAAGCGCGCTTGTGAAGATGTGAAGACTGTGTGTGAGCCACGAGATACACTGTAACCACGCTACCGATCGCAGGCGGCAAAGAGCACTTTGATCACTTGATTTAAAAAACAACGTATTTCAGGGCTAGATCGCTTCTTTTATTTTACAAACGAACTAAATTAATGGTCTGTCAGTTGGAGATGTTTTATTTATTTCTACTGTTAGCTATCCGTGCCACGAGAGCTTTTAAAAAGTGGTGGGGACAATACTGACCCTGGCAAAAAGTGGTGGGGACATGTCCCACCCGTCCCACCCGCAAATTACGCCCCTGGTTACCTCTACCACTGGCATCTCTGAAGTATCTCTGAGTGTCTCAGATGTGAGGCCAGAAGTCTCCTCCTGACCTATATGTATAGAAGCAGCCTGAGTAGTTGCATAAATCATATATGATCCTTCTTCATGTTTTATATGAAAAGAGATGTTAAGTGTATGATCTGCTGAATCTAAAAAACATGTAAACCTTCCAACTAAAATAAATAACATGCTTCAATACCGGTTGCTAACACCTCATGGAAATCTCTCTTAACGGACACACAATCTTGCCAAACCGCAATAATTCACGCTCTAATACGTCTTCAAAGTTGAATGGTGGCACGTTTGAAATCACTACAGTGTAATATTGAATACAACATGTTCTGTTCTATTTATTCAAAGGAGAGGAGGAATGTAAATCCGAGGGTCGCCTCTTTTCACGTAGCACCACGGCCCATAGCGTTGGCCCGTCTTCCCCACTGATGAGAAAGAAGAAAAAGAGGGATCTGATGAAGGTGATGGAGGAGGAGGCAAAGGAGCTTCTTTCTCATTTTAACCATCGGAATGTGGATGCATTACTGCGCCTCACCCGTAACACATTGGAGACCCTGCGCAAGCGTATCCACACGATATCCCTGATGCAATTTCTGGGTTGGTTGTTTTTCTGATAATAATTTAGCGAATTCATTTTTAGTTCAGTCCATTGATTCAGAAAAGTTTTTATTGAAATGTGACAGGCAAAAAAGGTCTATCGTCTATTAGCGTAGTGCAGAAGTCACTTTTAAACCAAGCAGCTTTTTGTTGGTCAGTGCAACATGCTACCAACTTGAAATTGAGCAAAGTCTGTGTGGAGAATTTGTGGCTTCTTATCGAAAAGACCAATTTTGCCAAGCGACTGAACATGTGACCTCACATTTATTTATTTTTTTCCAAGCCCAAAGCTTCCTATAATCATTTGGTTGACCAACTCTAACTCCACTTCCCATGCAGCAGAAGCAGATTCCCCCAGTCGGCAGAAGGGCAGTGGGTCGCAGCCCATCTTTAAGGCTGGAGTGTGTTTAGCCATCCCCAACATCATCATGGTTCCAGGGCTAGATGAGGTTCAGCAAGCCTTGAACAAAGCTGTGGACTGTGTGGTCAACGTCAGTAAAGGAGTTGGACAGTGGAGTAAAGAGAGAATTTCCAAGGTTTTATTTTTATTTGTCATTAATGTCTTTCCATACCAAAACAAACACTCATTTTTATCCATGAATGCATCCCTCACTTACTGAATGCGATCATCTCACTGTTTGAAGCGCCTGTCATAGTAAATCAATGCATGCTGTAATGAATCAAGCCGTCTTCTTTTTTTGGTATACATTAGTAAACAGACACTGTTGTGTCTGCCGAAGCTTTTTTTTTTTTTTTGTTCCAAAAAAAAAGAAAAAAGAAAATTAACTTTTGACTAAGTTAACTTTTTAAGAAATAAACAGGCTTTAAAACCAGGCTGTGTTTATTCATACTGAGTTGGGCTGCACGATTTATATCGTTTTAGCATCGGTATCACAATGTGCGCATTCGCAAAAGTCACATCTCACAATGTGCGATGTCAAATAAAGGGATCATAGTTGACCCGTACAGTGTTGTGTTTCCCGTACAACGATGTAACTCGATGCTTCACTACCATAGTATGATGGTAAAGAAGAAATATAGCTAGTCACGACTGTTTCCCAAAACCATATTGGCAAAGTTGCCGTTCAACCACGTTGGTTTATGACGTCACGGATGTGGTGGAGTGATAACTTATTTTAAGTAGCTTTAAAATTAATAATTCACACTTAAAATTTAGATTATTTACATTTAAGTTATACAATAAAGAATTTGCATTTATTTTACATTTGATCATTCAATTTCTGTACTTGAATACTGTTAGACTTATCTGAGAAACATAAAGCACTATTAATTTGTTTATTTGTTCTATTGTAACATACATTTTCTTTCATTCAAATGCAGAACCCTGAAACTCGTTTTTTAGCTGATGTCACCAAGGCCTCTTATTTTTCAACCCTTGATAAAAAGTTCAACATTGCTTTGGTTTTTGTTAAAGACACTTGAAAATGTCACATTATAGAAGTAAAATGGGTTTAAAAACTATTTTATGTTGACTTTAAGTAACCTATTATGTACTTTACCTATTATTTTATTCTCCTTTTACTTTCATACTTTGTAATTATTTAGTTTTCTTGAACTGGTGTGAACTTAAAAGTTGCAATACCAAATCTATGCGTTTCTTATTTGTGTGTAATGCATGCAAAATGTCAAACTTTTGTTTTTTATTGTCACAGAGGAAAATGAGTGAGCGACGCATGGCCGCTCTGAAACAGAACAAAGAAGAGAGTGAATCAGAAGACGGTGAATCAACCTATCGCAGCTTCGCTGGTACGACTTTTCCTCACTCTCTGTAATTACACAGCTCAGCAGAGCAAATCAAGAACTAACCTTGGTCCATGGTCAGTTGAAAAATTGTCTTTAAAATGACTGAAAATAAAAGCTCTGGATGGATAAGCTGATCTCCACCCATTTGATAAATGAAAGGTATATAAAGAAGATAATGAATGCAAAGACAGTGGATGTGATTTTATGAAGTGGTGACATGTTCTTAGTGTCATATAAAATTTATCCACATTCTTTGTTCTCTCTCTATCGCTCACTCGCTCTCAGAATAAGGGAAACTGACACAAAATTGACTACAGCAGTGCCAAAACAACATATCTCTGCCTACTGTAATGAAGAGACTCTGTCTGTAAATCCTCCATCCCTTAAAATAGATCAAAGATAAAGGGTCCTTCATAGAATTGATTTGAGGCGAAAATATTATATTACTGTTTTTCAGACATATTCTTCTCTTACAGCTCCTCTCTGCTCTTGTTTATTAAATTGAATCACTCTTTGTGTATTTTTTTTCCCTCCTGAAGGCAGTACCTCAGATATATCAGCATCTGCAAACCAGGCCATTCCCACCCAAATCAAGAACTACCACAAAACCATCTCTGAGAACAAAGAAATTGTCAAGCTAGTGTCTGTGCTTAGTACATCCATCAACTCCTCTAAGAAGGTCTGAATTTTTGTTGTTCTAATGTTTTTTTTGTTTGTTTGTTTGTTTGTTTTTTGTCTCTGACTATTATCAATCCATTTACCATTGAGATTTGCCCACAGACTAAAATAATTCAAATTCAATTTATTTATTTGAAAACTAGGCAACAATATTAATCCCATTGAATGGAAAATTCTAGATTGAATAAAATGCAGGAATTATTGTGTCAATTAAGGCATAACCAGAAAGCCATCCTCTGACCTAGAACAGAACTTCAGCATATTTGTTTTGTAGTGGAGAATCAATATTAGCACTTTTAGAAAAATATGAGCTGCACATATCTGCTTTCTAAACCCTCTCAAATTCCTTGACCCATAGACATCTATTGTAAATGTATTACTGTAAACACTACTATAAACACCTTTACAAACTGAGGAATCATTTTAAATGATTTTCTTTGGCAATTCACAGCACGCTAAACATGCTTATTCAGAATTTGCCACTTTCCTTTAAGGCATATAAAACATACTTATTATTTACAAGTCAAAAATATGATTGTCCCATATGAACAAGTCTACATAGCCTTTGCTGAATATGTTTGCTTCATTCGGTTGTGTTTATAATGTGACAATGTGATATTGTTTGATGTGTAATGTGTGATACTTGTCATGTACTGTTACACAGGAAATTATGAATGCTTTGGATCGCTTTAGCCTCTATCACCACATCTGGAAGGAAGATAGAGAGGAAACCATCCAGAAATTCATTCAGGGGAACCCTCTTCTTTCTGAATTTGAGTCTCAGATCTTGTACTACAGAGATCTGGAGCTAGAGATTAATGCAGAACCTGAGTTTATCTCAGTAGGAGCTCTGGCACTATATACAGGTAAACAGACTCTGAATCAACAGAAACTAAGTGTTCTAGCAGTGATAGAGAGCTTAGCAGAAAGTCAAGAGATATGTTTATTAAAATGGCACAGCTACTGATTGCTTCAATACAGGGACCTTGCTTATTATTGCTGCAATTGTTTGTAGGTTAACTTTTTTATTTAATTTAGATGAATTAATTATTATTATTTCAAGCCTTTATGATACATATGTAGCAGTGCTTGCTAGCAGATTTACAGCTTTTTTTTTTTGGGGGGGGGAGTGACTTTATTATTTGTATTATTGTTATTATTATCACGCTACAAAAGGCCCCTTTATTCTGTGTGTGTTGCTGAATTTACCTACAGTGGATCTAAAGTTGGCCCTTACTGCTGAGACAAAGAGCTGGATGGTGGATTTTGGTCACCATTGCAACAGGAAGTATCATATGGAGATGGAACAAATCTTCACTTTTATAGATGAGGCGAGCAAGAAACTCAACAGGCAGATTAAAGACTTGGATGATATTCGTATCGCCATGGCAACACTCAAAGAGATCAGAGAACACCAGATCTCCATAGACTTTCAAGTCGGTCCAATTGAGGTACAGACAAATGAAAAGACAAGTAACATTTGACATGACATTTTTGTCTTTTTCATGTAACTATAATTCATGGTGACCACAGCTGGCACAACTCCTAATAATAATTTCCTTCAACTTAAAGGACAACTCTGGCGCAAAATGAACCTTTGGTCGAATTACACATCGTTACCTAGTCAACCGTTATCTGAGATTTGTTTTCATGATTGCCGAATGTAAATAGTTTTGTCTCTAAAAACAGTATAGCTTATAACGCTAGTATAATGCTAGTATATAGGGCATAGAGTAATGACAAATAAAAATCGCTTGTTATTACCACTAACAATACTCAAAATAGCCCCACAGTAACACGACAGCATAATAAGGGTCCCTAGATTCAAACCGAAGCATTGAGAACTTTGTCAGTGTCCATACAGTTTAATAAGAAGATATTTTATACACACAGTCAACTTCGCGAATACAGGAAGAAGCCATCTTTGAAAAATAGTCTCTACCAGTCGATCTACGAACGCTGATCCAAGTGTGCTGGTGAGATGTGAATAAAGTGAGCGCGAACAGTAGGCTACGTATGGAAGCTTGTTTCCGCCACTGAATAAAAAAATAAAATAAATAATTGCGACTTTTTATCTCACAATTCTGACTTTTTTTCTCACAATTGCGAGATAAAAAGTCCGAATTGCGTGATATAAAGTCGCAATTGCGAGTTATAAAGTCAGAATTGCGAGATATAAAGTCAGAATTGCGAGATATAAAGTCAGAATTGCGTGATATAAAGTCGCAATTGCGAGATAAAAAGTCAGAATTGCGAGATATAAAGTCGCAATTGCGAGTTATAAAGTCAGAATTGCGAGATAAAAAGTCAGAATTGCGTGATATAAAGTCGCAATTGCGAGATAAAAAGTCAGAATTGCGTGATATAAAGTCGCAATTGCGAGTTATAAAGTCAGAATTGCGAGACACAAAGTCAGAATTGCGTGATATAAAGTCGCAATGCGAGTTATAAAGTCAGAATTGCGTGATATAAAGTCGCAATTGCGAGTTTTAAAGTCAGAATTGCATGATATAAAGTCAGAATTGTGAGATTTAAACTCTTCTGATGGGGGAAAAAGAATTGGCCTAATAAGTCGCAATTGCGAGTTTATATCTCACAATTCTGAGAAAAGATGTCAGAATTTCGACATATAAACTCGCAATTATGTGTTATAAAGTCAGAATTGCGAGATGTAAACTCGCAATTGTGAGAAAAAAAGTCACACTTCTGTCTTTTTTTCTCAGAATTGCGACTTTATATCTCACAATTCTGACTTTATATCACGCAATTCTGACTTTATATCTCGCAATTCTGACTTTATAACACACAATTCTGACTTTATAACTCGCAATTGCGACTTTATATCACGCAATTCTGAGAAATAAAGTCAGAATTGTGAGATATAAACTCGCAATTGTGAGAAAAAAAGTCAGAATTGTGAGAAAAAAAGTCAGAATTGTAAGATAAAAAGTCACAATTCTTTATTATATTTTTTATTCAATGGCGGAAACAAGCTTCCATAGCTACGTGTACATATTGAAGAGAAGAAAACGGTTCGTGTTTGTGTTTTTTTCCGGAAACAACGGACCATATGAGATTCTGCCCAGTTCATCGCACTAGGATCGGCGTTCGTAGATCGACTGGTAGAGACTATTTTTCAAAGATGGCTTCTTCCTGTATTCGCAAAGTTGACTGTGTGTATAAAATATCTTCTTATTAAATTGTCTGGACACTCTAATCTCAGATAACGGTTCACTAGGTAGCAATGTGTAATTAGACCAAAGGTTCATTTTGCACCGGAGTTGTCCTTTAATTAAAGAAGACCTTGAATATACAGTACTGTATGTATAACGTGTATGTTGAACAGAATTTTTTTCCTGCTTTTTGGAGCTGTGAAGAAATCTTATGTTCCACATACAGACATACAGTACATACATACAAATAAATAAATAAATCATAGGGGGTAAATAATGACAGATTATTGTTATTATTTATTTAAAAAAAAATTATTGTCCAAATTGTATTCATTTTAATATGTATTTTTGCTGAATCATTAAAAAATTAAACAGGTACAGAACATAAAGCACTTATGAATTATCCTAGGAGTGCAATGTCTCTTTCCCTGGTTTTGGCCTGCAGGAATCGTACGCCATGCTACATAAGTATGGATTATTGATTGCCAAAGAGGAAGCAGAGAAAGTGGACACACTTCGGTACACCTGGGAGAAACTGCTTTCCCGTAGCACAGAGGTGCAGAATGAGCTGGTGTCCCTCCAACCAAACTTCAGAGGAGAACTCATCAAAAATGTTGAGACCTTTGTGGAAGACTGCCAGTACTTCTACAATGACTATGATAGGGTGAGTCCTGAGAGGCAGGTAAAATCTATCCATCCACTTCTCTTTGCTTTGAGACAATCCCTCAGGCAATTATGGTTTCAAGCCCAAACACAATGTTTTCCTGCATTTATATTCCTTTGGGAATTATGTAACATGTAATGCCAGATATCAAGCCACACAAAAATCTTTGTGATTCTTTGAAGCAACTGATGTTCCCTTTCAAAAGCTACTCTCAATCCTGTGCTTGATTTGGCGCTCTGGCAAACACTTTTTTAATGAACAGTGAAATATATGTGTGCCTTTTATAGCCTCAGACAGTGACGTCATTGGAATTAATGCTCATCAGAGGCTACAATTAAATGTGCCACAGGTGCATCTACAGGTATTTTTGTCTTCAGACACTGTCAGAAAAGGTACGAAAGCTGTCACTGGGGCGATACCTTTTCAAAAAGGTACACGTGTAAGTACTTTTGTACCTAAAGGGTGCATATTGGTACCATAATTGTACAAATATGTACCATGAAGGTACCAATATGCACCCTTTAGGTACAAAAGTGTACCTTTTGAAAAGGTACCACCCCAGTGACAGCTTTCGTACCTTTTTTTCGGAGAGTGGACCATACTGTATGTATGTGGAACTCAAGCTCAATCTGTCTCTTTGCTAGAAGTTAGTTTTCACAAGGCAATGCACAGAAAATTCTCTCTTTTAAATAAGTGAAAAACGAAAAGAAAAATGAGTGGTGTGCAAAGTAAATGCGACACACCAGTATTGCTTTGTTTGTTTGGGGGATGAGCACGCTGCCCTTGCTTTGCAGGAGGGCGAGCATTGTGATTTATTCATGGTTAAGACGCTACGCGCTCATCTTGCTTACTTCCAAGGGCCATCACCGTTATGCCATCATGGGGCTCGTGAATGGATCTGAGGGGTGAGAGACGGGTCCGTCACTATCACTCGCACTCTCTCCAGACCCAGATGTCCTTTTGTTTTATCCTGAAACACACCCTGGCTTCTTCGGCTCGTGCAGATGATAATGAATCTCTTGAATCCGTTATGGATTATGAGTTGCAGAGCATTCCTCGCGTGATGATAAAGCTTGTGAGGAATTACTCACTTTGAGGTGGTTGTCCGCGCGGTGGCCAGACTACAGCTAGTCTTGCCACACGAACAAGAGAGCCCAAAACGCTCTAAACTGGTAGACAGATTTCTCACAGCCATCAAGGACATGGACCGAGTGTTCCTGCTTGATGCCCCTATCTCACCTTCTGGCCTGCCAGGTGACTCTGTTAATACAGTCTTCAGCAGGTTTCGGAGGTGAAGAAACTCGAGGAACTATTCATGCAATTCCTTTCTCGCCTCACTCAGGGAGAGGGGCTGCCGGCCACCCAGCCTCGTTCCAGTCCTTCTGTAAAACATGAGGCATGGCTGAGTCAAGCTCTCCTCATCAAGACTGGGGACTGGCTCACCGCCCTCAGCAGCCTCCAAAAAGGCCAGACCTCAGGACTATCATCTCCAAAAAGAGGAAATCCTGATGGTCTTGCGCCCAGCTCTGTAGGGGTGGACGGGGCGAATAAAAATAAATCAGCCCGCCTCTTCCCGGCTCCCCCACAAAATCTCTGTACCAACCCTGCCGCCTCTGGTGTTTCGGGGGGCAGCAGTTTCCGGCAAATATTGGATATCAAATATTCACAACATCCCCCTGATGGGAACTATCAAAATTGGTGCCCTATTCAGAGAACCTACCAACACATTCTCATCCCAAGACGTCATCTAACTGACGCTTTTGACCATACGTCAATATCCAATGTTTTAGGGCCTTTAACGTCAGTTAGATGACGATCCTAGGGCGTCATCCAACTGACGCTTTACCTTTAGCGTCAGTTAGATGAGGTCGGTTGGTTTAGGTCTGGGGTAGGGTTAGGATTAGATTTCGTCATCTAACTAGCGTCAGATGTTGATGTATGGTCAGTTATCTGACGTCTTGGTATGAAAATGGGCTGAACCTACTGCCTGGGGTCCTATCAAAAGTAGAAAAAGGTTAAAGGAATCAATTTGTTCGCATTCTCTGCGAATCAATGGTGTGGTCCTCACTACAGTGTAACTAGAGCAGGCACACTTACCGTCACAAGAGCTCAAATCTCCTCTAGTCAAAGGGACCATAGAACATGTTCCCCTCCCAGAAAGAGAGAGTCAGCTAGGGTACTACATCAGATACTTCCTGTTTCCTTAGAAAGATGGGGTGTTGCGTCCAAATTTAGATCTTCAAGGCTTCAACCGTTCTGTTAGAAAGCTCAAGATCAAGGTACTGTAAAGATGATTGTGTCACAATTTCAACATTGCGAATGGTTCGTCACCATCGATCTCAAAGATGCAAATTTTCACATTGAAATATACCACAACACAGGAAGTTCCTGAGGTTCGCTTTCGTGGGCGAAGCTTATCGATATCTGTTTTTTCCATTCAGCCTAGCTTTATCACGCTACACATACACAAAGTGCATGGATGCAGCACTGTCTCCATTGTGACTCCAGTGCATCTGTATTTTGAATGACATACACGTAGACAATTGGCTGATATTAACACAGTTACAAGAGCTGGCATTACAAAACAGAGATGTCGACTAACTCATCTAGTTGATCTGAGGTTGAGATTCAACGTCAACAATAGCGTTCTCTCTCCTACCCAGATAACGACACATTTATTGGACGTACTGGATTCGATCACTATGCGGGTACATTGAGAATACCAAAGCCAGGCAAGGTCAAGATTGTACTGTTCATCATATCAGCAAATATTTCATCTCATGGCATCTAAAAAGCCCTTCACGATGATCCCGAAAGGCCCACAGGCCTTTTGCACATGAGACCATTTCAGTTGTGGCTCAAAGCCATTTCAGCCTAGGGCCAATCCCTGAAGGCAGATAAGGGTTAACCGCCGCAGGCTACTTATCCTCTCTCTGTGGCTCAGACCCCAGCTTCTTACCTTGGGTCCCACTCTCTAGGTGCACCTTGCCATCTTAAAATCCTTACAGCAGACGTGGTGCACACATATTTCACAACTGGTCAAAGCAAAAATTATTCCCAGAGCACTGAATCAAGCGTAGCATCTCGTTCCCATTTTAATTTCTCCCATCACAGGAAAAACAAAGTGGTTGTTTATCTTGAAGTAACAATATGTGCATACGTTTATCTGGTTTTGTGCTTGTCAAATATTTAGGATGGTCCCATGGTGGTTGGATTGGCTCCCCAGGATGCAAGTGATAGGCTTATTATGTTTCAGGTACAGTATCCTTTAAATCCTGTTTGCATAAACATAACATACATTTCCTTGACACAATATAACTGTATTACACTGAATACTTTTTGTTTTCCCCTTCAATTAATTTGATACAAATTATCTGTCATGGGTTAGCATGTAGTAAATATCCAAGAGAGTTGTGTGACACAGAATGCATGAGAATTAGTCTTTTAACTAACACAAAGAGAGATAGCATACACATGCCAACTTAGATTAACACAATAGATGGTTTGCAGTCACGTGATTGTGTTGACGCGCGGAATGTAGATGGAGGGCAAGGATTGAAGAGCGCAATGGACGAGATGGAGGAAAATCCGTACTGTACTACTTTAGACGCTATTACAAGAGAAATATATAAACAGAAAATCGAAACATATGTTGGACGTGATCCTTACGTTATGAAGAGGACCGATTTTCAACTGAATTGAGAGATTTGCCTGCCATCGAGGCTGTAGATATGAGCAACTAACTCGTCTTACAGACATACTTTGACTTTACAAAGTTCGGAAACTGGTACGTTACACAAACGGGCACATAAGTGTATTTAAACACCTGAATAATGTAATTATAAGCCACATAAATAATGTATTAACTCACATTTGACGAAGTGATCACTGGCACACACACACAGGCATTTTTCCATTTGGCTCCTCCCGACCGCAGACGTTGGTTTGCAAGGCATTTTTCCCGTTGTTTTTTAGGTCAATTTCTTGTATTTTCCACCATTTTGAACAACAACTTTTGGCACACGATAAAAACTCCTTGTGATTTGATCGATTTGAGCAACCATAAACGACGCAAAACATAGGTATTTTGAGTGTGTTGTAGTGCTTCCTAAATATTGAAAATCACTTCCTGCCCTCCATCTGCGTTTCGCGCCGTGGCAACGCAGTGGCGTGACATCACGTGAAAACAAGCTATATAATGAACAGAGTAGAGAACTGAAGGCTTAAATACACTGAAGATGTTAATCAAAGGAACAGGAAACAGGTGTGTAACCAATTAGAAACCATGACAACAACTGAATGACTGGGGCAAATTCCAATCAGAAGTAAGCATCCCTGTGCTTTAGGAAGCACTACAACACACTCAACACTCCAAAGGGCAGAGCCCTTGAATTGGGGAATTTGGAGGGAGTAGGACACTTTAAACTTTGAAGGGTAACTAAACCCCTGGTCAGAGCATGACTCCACCCACTGGCAATATTTGAAAAATGCTGAAAAAGTGGTCAGATCCCAGGGGACTCTATCCTGATCGTTTTCAATAGTCGCAACTCCTGACTCGCTACAGTGGTTTAGATGAAAACGAGCTGGTTTTTATACTTCCAAGGGCGTAGCTTGTGCCAAGAGCTTGGTGAGCTGAAACCTGCGTACGTCACAAAGTTCGGAACATCCAATAGGAAAATTCAACTGCAGTAGCCACGTTCAACCTGTAGCACTAAGATGTTTTTACACCATATATTGTAGACATAAAACACTTTCTACACAAATGTCAAAAAAGTTACTCAAATCAATGACTGGTATTAATAAAGATCCATTCTTACAGCTCATTAGCTAAAAAAAAGTTGGTATAGGGTTTAGTTTCTCTTTAAATATTAAACATAAAGCATTAAAAATATTTTCTACCTATGAAACTTTATAAACTAAATATGAAATGCATGAAGAAAATGTGTCTATCACAACAAAACAACCTGAATTTATTCTGTTTATACGTTAACTCCGACCAGTGCTTTAAGTGGCCCAAAAGAGGTGTCGGTACCTTATTATTATTATGATTATGATTATTATTATTATTTATTTATTTATTTATTATTTTTTTGCTGACTCCCCTCCTCCCCTAAGGTAACAACAACTATATTGAAGAGGAGTTATATAAAGCAGTCAACAGACGACCTTACAAAAAAACAATAAATACTTTTATTAGTTTGTGGATTTGCTTGTGTTAGAAAGAGCTACTGAACATTAATAATGTGCAAAAGGCTATTGATAAAATACCCTTAGAAAGAGCTACTGTAGCTAGAGCTACTGAACATAAATAAATAAATGTGCAAAGGGGTATTTTATACATAAAATAAAGGTAACACTTTATAATAACTACACGCTAATAATCATTAGTTAAGCATGAGTAAACCATTAATTCATCATTCATAAAGCATTAATAGACATTAATAAGCAGTTCATAAATACAGCTATAAATGCTTTCTTCTTGATTTAAAAGCATATCTATAATTTGTTTAATAATTGTATTTTCATCCTTTATTAATGATGAATTTATCATTTCTAAATGAAGAATTGCATTTTTTATTAACCAGTTATTTAAGAGTTGTCCGTGGTTCATACGATTACTTAGAGCGAGTAAGTAAATGATTAATAAACTATTTAAATGTACATTCATACATCTTATTATTCAGACATATAGTGATGGTTACTTAATGTGTTAATAAATGCTTTATTAACATGTATTAATGCCGTAATTAAGGATTAATTTGGGTAGTTATAAAGCATTTAGTAGTGGTCAGTTAACTATTTTTGTGACCTAATCTAAAGTGAGGACTAGTCATGCCTTGTAAAGCATTTTTAAAGGCTGTTAAATATTTCTATGTTCTGTATCACTGCGTTGTGTTTGTTACATTTTACTGTTTAGAAGATTGACGAGTCTTTAAATCGCCTTTATAAATGCTTTACAAAGCATGAATAGTCCTCACTTTAGATTAGCTCACAAAAATAGTTAACTGACCACTAATAAATGCTTTATAACTACCTGTATTTACTACATTTACTTACACTTTCTAAGTGGTCTTATAAATGACTGACAACTCTTAAACAACTGGTTTGCAAATAATGTTATACTTCATTTAGAAATTATTAATTTATCATTAACAAAGTATGAAAATACAATCATTAAACGCATTATAGATATGCTTATAAATCAAGAAAAAAGCATGTATAGCTATATTTATAAACTGCATATTAATGTCTATTAATGTTTTATAAATGATGTATTAACTGTTTACTCATGCTTAACTAATGATTAATAGCGTGCAGTTATTATAAAGTGTTACCAAAATAAATTAAAAAACATAATAACCATAGAACTGTAGAACATAAACATGAATCTTGAAGATGGTTCATTTCTTTACCCCTGAAAAATATACAATATTATTCTGACTTGGTGGTGTGTCAGCCAGCGAATCCTCTGATTCTGACCTTGTTCTTTTACTACTCAGAGTCTGAAGCCAGGAGAACATATCAAGTGTCCATTGAATTTGTATTTTAACCGAGCAGCTATGGTTGCGCGTTACACACACCCTCTCCGGACCACGTTGAGTTGACACACTGACAGCGGCAAAAGCGACGCATACGATTTACACTTGTAAAACTCAAGGGTGTATGGGTAATGTCTCTGCTCTCGGTGGGACGAATTAGGAAGCGTGCATTTTGAAGGGTACTGTGAAAAGTGGCAACGCAGCCAAAGGATTAAAACAGATGTGCAGACGTTCTGGGCGCACGTAGAGGTGACGGTATGCTCAAGAGATACATTTGGAAGTGGCGTACCGGCCGACTTAAAGCACTGACTCCAACTCTTTCGCCATATCTAAATTTAAAATGAATCGTGAAAATTCTTCACCCTAAAAGTCACGTGAACATGTACGATTAAAGGAGCTGTATGCAAGATTGTGGCCAAAACTGGTACTGCAATCACTTTCAAATGAGGGTGTATCCCTGCCTTCCCCCATGACTCGAGGTTGCCAGATATGCTGCAGGTTCCAGAAGGAATGTAGGATGCAACAAGACGCTTCCAATTGGAAGTGACGAGTCCTACACAGTGACTTTTTTTTCTGTTAATTATTTGTTTCGGACTTTGTAACAAAGTATTTCAGATTTATATCGAGTTTTTTTGAGGTTCCGCAACGTTAGAATTTTTTTTTTATCCGATTCCAACATGTTCGTATCTGCAGCTGTGTAGAAGAGCTGGCAACCTGAATGCTGCAACACTACTGACTCCGCGATTGGTAGGTCGGTGGAGGGTGACACATCAAAACAAAACACAACTTAACAACATCAACATCAGTCAAGGGCTGCGACTTAACTTTTTAAATGACAATATCCTGGCCGGACTACTGTTGTCAGTGGTATAAGTATTTGAAATGAACATGATTTCTTAATGTCTAGTGACATATCAGGGAAAAGTTATGATTAATTGAAATCATTTTTTTTGCATACAGCTCCTTTAAATTACTTCCTTGAAGTGACCATCGCATGTTCCTTTCAGTAACGGACTTGTTGAAAGACCCTTCATGAAGGGATTCAGTTGTTTACTTTCGTTTGGAACACCCCTACAAAAGGGGTCCCGTTCCAGAAGAACCCTTCAAGGTTGCAAAAACAATATTTGTAATTTGCCCTAGAACTCAGAAACTAAACATGACCGTGTCCGGTCATGTTTACACTGTGTGTTTTTAACTTACTGCTTTAACTAAGCTAGTTTAATGTCCACGGTACCACTCCATATTCTCTTTTTTCTTACATAGTACATATACTTGATATTGGTTAGATATACTGTAAATGTTATGTAATTAATGTACTGTATGCATATAAAGTAATCCTTGGTTTGATTATTTATTTTAAAATGATCTGCCGTTTCACAGAATCGCTTTGACAACCTCTTCCGCAAGTACATCACATACACAGGTGGGGAGGAGCTCTTTGGCCTATCTGTTACCCAGCATCCACAGCTGCTTGAGATCAGGAAACAGTTGACACTTCTCCAAAAGCTCTACGGACTCTACAACAGTGTCATTGACACAGTCAATGGTTACTATGACATCTCATGGGCCGACATTCACATTGACAGAATCAACAATGAACTTCTTGAGTTTCAGACGAGGTGAGAAGGGTACAGAAGTCAAACTAAATTTCTGAAGACCCTCTCTCTGGCAGTCATGTAATAAGTTACATTGAAAAGCATGAAGGCACCAGGGGATTTCAATTGTGCTGGTCTGTTCTGGTAATTGCAGAAGCTTCTCAGAAAAGAGATTCATTCTCCATGCCTGTCAAGAAGTGAAATTAAAGTCAGCTGTGTTGGAGCAAGGACCAGTGTAATGCAATAATTGTTTCAGAATAAAAGGATTAATGGAGAGTTTTCTGTCTGATGCAATTGACTTGAGTTAAATATAATAATTATGGACATCTTTATAGTTTACAACAGCATCATTTATAGTACAGTCAGTAAGATTTACTTTACTATATGCTGTCACTCAATGTTCATTTACTGTAATAGTGGACACAAAAATGTTCAAAGCTAACTATAAATTTCTTTAAATGTGAAATCAGACACAATGAACTTTAAATTTCACACCTTTAAATGTTCTTATTTTGTAGGTGCCGTAAGCTGCCGAGGGCCCTTAAAGAGTGGCAGGCATTTCTTGACCTGAAAAAAACTGTTGACGAATTTAGTGAGTGCTGCCCCTTGCTGGATCTAATGACCAACAAAGCAATGATGACACGCCACTGGAAGAGAATTACTGAGGTTACAAGTCACACCTTTGAGGTCGAGACTGATAACTTCAAGCTTCGCAACATCATGGAAGCCCCACTGCTGAAGTACAAAGAAGAAATAGAGGTCAGAATTAGTTTGTAATTCCATAGACATAAATAGAGATTGGATTGCAATTTTGGCCTTAAAGTTCTCCACTTTTTAAAGACTTTGTAAATAATCCATTATGTTTGTGACAACACATTTGAGCAGGATATCTGTATCAGTGCTGTGAAGGAGCGTGACATCGAGCAGAAACTCAAGCAAGTAATTGCAGAATGGGACAACAAGACCTTTACCTTTGCCCAGTTTAAAACCAGAGGCGAGCTCCTTCTGAGAGGAGACAGTACGTCTGAGATCATTACTAACATGGAGGACAGCCTGATGGTGCTTGGTTCACTTATGAGCAACAGGTGAGCCAAATAGGTCAACAATGGGCTATATGCCCGCATAAATTCCGCATTTATGCTTGTCCATTTCCGGTTGTGGAGATTAAAGCGGAGGAGAACCGAGGAAAACGGGATTATGCCAGAGTCTTCACATTTTCTCACCCCCATGTCATCCAAGATGTCCATGTCTTTCTTTCCTCAGTCGAAAAGAAATTAAGGTTTTTGATGAAAACATTCCAGGATTTTTCTCCTTATAATGGACTTCAATGGGAACCAGGTCCAACCGAGGTCCAAACGACAGTTAATAACAGTTTCAGATGCAGCTTCAAATGTCTTTAAACGATACCAGACGATGAATAAGGGTCTTATCATGCGAAACGAGAAAGGCTAGCATTTGTCCTTAGAAAACATTACATTACATTACATTTTTGGAATAAGCTTTGAAATAACCGATCGTTTCGCATGATAAGACCCTTATTCATCGTCTGGTGTTGTTTAAAGACATTTGAAGCTGCATCTGTAACTGTTATAACTGTCGTTTGTACCTCGGTTGGACCTGGTTCCCATGGAAGTCCATTATAAGGAGAAAAATCCTGAAATGTTTTTAACAAAAACCTTCATTTCTTTTCGACTGAGGAAAGAAAGACATGGACATCTTGGATGACATGGGGGTGAGTAAATTATCAGCAAAAGTTTTTTCAAAAGAGAACTAATCCTTTAATTTCTCTGGAAATTCTACTGTCCGTGCAGTTGCAGTTTATTTATATTCTAATATTTGAGTGTTATTTACTTATTTCGGAGAAAAACAGGTTTCACTCATGAATTTGGCAAATTGGTCGTGTTGAATTGTGGTTCCCTTTCGTAGTCACTTCGAGTTACGTCAGAAGTGACGGAGATTGGGGGTTTCGCATAGAAAGCCAATCCTCTTCGAGTATTTAAACACGAGCCAATGGCATGCAATGCCTTGGGGCTGCGGAAATTTGCATAGCGTACTCCGCCCTACTCCGTGAGTATAAAAGGAGGAAGTGAACGCAACCGCAGTATGTTTTCGCTTCGGAGCCAAGAGAACCTCTTCACTCCTGAAAGCACTGTTCAAGACTCTTCGAGACGAGCGTCCTCTTCAGTGTTGGTGTGACGGCGGTACCCAGCGAGATTCTGCATCGCCTGCGATCTGAGCAGTGGTCTGCCAGACTTTGCGCTTCTCCCTGGTCGCTTCAGCGCTGAAAGAGTGAATTTCCTCCTCTCATTGAAAGAGCTGCACGCGCACGTCTTTTTAAAGACGGTTCGCCCGTGTTCTTCTGGGTGTGGTTGATTTCTGTCGTCATCTGATGGTCACGATCGCTGCTTTGTATGCCTGGGCATTTCAGCATGCAGCAGCAGCGTTCGTGGATGACTCATGTTCCTTCTGTGGGAACATGACCATCTCTACACTGAGGTCGAGACTCAATGACGGCCCGTCGACCCGGGGACCTGGTGATTTTACGGTGATGGTGTGGGACAAAGCCCCGACGATTCCTCGGGCCACACCTCCCGCCTCAGTGCGAGAGCCAGCGAGCGTTAGTTCGATTCAGTCGGTTGCTTCTTCGGTGGCACCGGCTGCTTCGGGCAGCGCTCCAGATGATGATGCGATGTCGATCACAGCATCACTAGGCGGGCTTGACTCCTCGGGAAGTGAGGATGCGGCCGCGTTGCCTCCCTCGGGAGCGTCAGCGCCGCCGTGTCTGATCCCGCGATGATGGCCGTGCTATCTCGGGCGTCCGTGAGCATCGGGGGGGGGTGGAACTCCGCCCCATCCCGATCTCTCGCGGCTGAATAATTGGGTTTTGGGTAACACTGCCGCCTTACGGCCACGGCCAACCCCAATTTCCTTTTTTCCCAGAGTTGCATGCGGAACTGACACGCACTAAAAAAATAAATAAATAAATAAAAAAAAAAGGCGTGCTTTAGTTCCCCGCCCTTCCTCCCCTCGGCGATGCGGCTGTCTGTGGGTACGCTGGGGCTCCCCCGGTCAACCGGCGGTTGCTCTCAGATGCCCCTCCAAAGCCTATGGGTTCTCGTCGTCTATGGCGGCGCGATTCTGTAGAGCGGCGGGACAGGCAGCCTCCGCCCTGCATATGATAAGCACCTACAAAGCTAGCTGCTCAGGAATGTGCACGAGGAGGTGACGGACCAAGCGAGCTGCGAGCCTGCCGCCTACCTTGTCCTTAAACGGGTCACGGAGGCGGTCGCTCGCTCCCTTGGTCAGGTGATGCCCACCGCTGTGGTCCAGGAGCATCATATGTTCGGCGGTGCGGTCCAGGACTTTGCCCAGCACTTCTCGACCGCCTAGGAGCAGACGAAGGCGGTTTCTCTGCCCCGACGGCCAGCTGCTGCCTCCAACCAGCCGTCGGCTCGGACGCCTCCGCCAGCTCGCCGCCGAGGACGCCCCCCTGCGGCTCCCTTCCCTCCCACGCGGCCCCAGCAGCAGCCTTCAGCCGGTTCGCGTCGCGGAGGAGGCCACAGGTAAGCAGTGCCGTGTGCCATGTGCCCCGCTAAATGCCAGGCGAAGCGATGTTCCTGAGGCGGGCCGCTCAGTGATAGTGTCATGGTTTTTCTCAGGAGGCGGTGGCAGGGCCCCTCCTTCCCCGGTGGAGGGCCGGTGGAGAATCTTTTGTTCTAGCTAGCTCCCTGAGCTGGTTGAGGAAAAGCTGACACTGTCATTGAGCACACAGACTGGAATGAGCGCGCACGACGTCCAGTGCGTCGCCCCGTTCATTCCTCTCTGTCTCGGAGGGCGCGGAAGGGTGCGTGTGTCGTCCCCGGGCTACGCCAATCCCTTCCCCCTCTGTCGCCAGACCCCCGGCAGAACAGACCCCCGTGGAACGCTCTGCCTTCCCTGGTCTCTTCTGTCGGGGAGCGGGTTTCGACGGTGCATCCGGACGGGGTAACTCCTGCACGCATGCCGGTCGACCCGCCTCGCTGCCCCTCCGGGGGGACGTCTGTGGTTCGCATGACCCCGTTGGCTCACTTCCTGGAAGCCTAGCTAGCGCTTCCCGGGTATCCCACTGGGTCATCAGAACGATCAGATTCGGCTACGCGATTCAGTTCGCACGGTCTCTTCCCCGCTTCAGGGGAGTTCGCTCCACGATGGTTGGTGGCAATGCCCCAGTCTTGAGAGCGGAGATTGCGACCCTGCTGGCGAAGGGTGCAATCGAGACGGTCCCTCCAGCCGAGGTGAGGTCCGGGCTTACAGCCCCTACTTCATTGTCCCCAAAAAAGACCGGTGGGTTACGACCGATCCTGGACCTGCGCATTTTGAACCGTTCTCTCCATCGACTACCGTTCAAAATGCTCACGGCCAAACGCATTTTCGAATGTGTTCGGTATCAGGATTGGTTTGCAGCGATCGACCTGAAGGACGCGTACTTCCATGTCTCCATTCTCCCTCGACACAGACCGTTTCTTCGGTTTGCCTTCGAGGGCCAGGCATACCAGTACGCCGTTCTCCCATTCGGGTTAACTCTGTCCCCTCGCGTCTTCACGAAGATCGTCGAGGCAGCCCTTGTTCCCCTTCGCGAACACGGGGTTCGCATCCTGAACTATCTCGACGACTGGCTGATACTAGCACACTCTCGAGCTCAGGTTTGCGAACACAGAGACCTGGTGCTGCGGCACCTAGCCCGTCTGGGCCTTCGGGTCAACCGGGAAAAGAGCAAACTTTGCCCCATGCAGAGGATCTCTTTTCTCGGCATGGAGATAGACTCGGTCGCCATGTCCGCGCAGCTCACGACGAGCGCGCGCACTCACTGCTGGCTTGTCTTCGACAGTTCGAGGGCAAGAGTGCGGTTCCACTGAAACTATTTCAGAGGCTCCTGGGGCATATGGCATCCGCGGTACGCCGCTCGGTTTGCTTCATATGAGACCGCTTCAGCTGTGGCTTCGCGATCGAGTCCCGAGGTGGGCATGGCATCGCGGCTCGCTCCGAGTTCCAGTGACTCCGACGTGCCGCCGAACCTTCTTCCCGTGGTCGAACCTCAGCTTTTTACGGACAGGGGTCCCTATTCAGCGAGTTTCCAGGCATCTCGTTGTCTCCACGGATGCGTCTACCACGGGTTGGGGTGCCATGTGCAATGGGCATGCAGCCGCCGGTTCCTGGACAGGAGCCCACCGCCTCATGCACATCAATTGCCTCGAGCTGTTGGCAGTACGGCTCGCCCGGCACCGCTTCCGAGCGTGCTCAAGGGCCAGCATGTGCTTGTCCGCTCAGACAAGCTGGCGCACAGCTGGCCACGGGGCCCACGCAAGTGTGCGTTCCCCCAGTGAGCCTCCTTGCACGGGTGTTGTGCAAGATCAAGGAGGACGAGGAGCAGGTCTTGCTGGTAGCCCCCTACTGGCCCACCAAGACGTGGTTCTCCGAACTCATGCTCCTCGCGACAGCACCTCCTTGGCCTATTCCTCTGAGACCGGACCTACTCTCTCAGAGACGGGGCACTCTGTGGCACCCTCGTCCCGATCTTGGAGGCTGCACGTGTGGCTCCAGGACGGGACGAGGCAGGTTTGAGTTCGACTGCCACCTGCGGTGACGGCAACCATCACTTCCGCAAGAGCGTCGTCCACGAGACACCTTTATGCGTTGAAGTGGAACCTCTTCGTCAATTGGTGTTCTTCTCGCTGAGAAGACCCCCGGAGATGTTCGATCGGAGTCGTGCTTCCTTCCTGCAAGAGGGGTTGGAGCGTAGGCTGTCGCCCTCCACCCTTTGGATTTATGTCGCGGCCATTGCCGCGTCTCATGATGCAGTGAAAGGTAAGTCTAGGGGAAGCATGACCTGGTCATCAGGTTCCTGAGGGGAGCGAGGGGGCTAAATCCGCCTCCCTCCCCTCCTGCCCTCTGGGGACCTCTCAGTAGACCTGGGTGCTCTGCAGAGGCCTCCCCTGGAGCCTTTGCAGTCGGTAGAGTTTTTGCCCTGTCCTATGTGACAGCACTCCTGATTGCATTGGTCTCCATCAGGAGAGTAAGGGACCTGCACGCACTCTCTGTTGACGAAGTGTGCCTGGAGTTCGGGCCGGCTTACTCTCACGTATTCCTGAGACCCCGGCCTGGATATATGCCCAAGGTTCCTACCACTCCCCTCCGGGACCTGGTGGTGAACCTGCAAGCGCTGCCCCTGGAGGAGGCAGACCCAGCCTTGGCACTGCTCTGTCCGGTACGTGCTCTCCGCACCTATGTCGACAGAACGCAGTGTTTCAGGACCTCAGACCAGCTCTTTGTCTGTCATGGAGGGAGCCAGAAGGGAAGGGCTCTCTCAAAGCAACGGCTGTCCCACTGGATAGTGGAAGCCATTGCTTTGTCTTACCAGCAGCAAGGCCTTCCGTGCCCCCTTGGTGTGACGGCCCATTCCACTCGGAGTGTAGCCTCCTCTTGGGCTTTAGCGCACGGCGCCTCGCTAACAGACATCTGCAGAGCTGCAGGCTGGGCGACACCCAACACCTTCGCCAGATTCTATAATCTGCGGATTGAGCCGGTATCCTCTCACGTACTCGTTTCGGCCAGTTCTGGATCCGCTCAGGTGTCTTCGCTTGCTCGCCACTCCACTCCCCGGACTGGATAAGTGCGATATTTCCTCAGTTCTTCCATTGAAGTCTTGAGTCCTCCAGCACCGACGATGCGGGCACCACTGCTGTTGCTCTGGATGCTGGCTAGGTGCCTCCATGCGCACGGTTCCCCATGGTAACCGTCTCATGTGTATTATCCACTGTAAGCCTCTCTGAGCATGTGTCTTCCCTTGGCAAGCCATCTGCCACCCCTGGAGTTGAAATTAGTAGCCACCTGCGGTTGGTACTCCAGTGTTCCATATGTGTTCCTATGTGGCCATATGTGTATTCGTAAGTCCTCCCTTCGGTAGGCAGCTGGTAGCATGTCCCTTCCGGGATATGTTTCCCAGTGTTCCTTGGTAATCCTGTGTCAAAGTCGGATCCCCAAAAAAAAAAAAAAAAAAAAAAGAGGTAAGGCTCGGGGGTCCAGACTTTCGCAGGGCACTGGAAGACAGCTTGAAGATGGCGTGATGGCACAGACCCCCAATCTCCGTCACTTCTGACGTAACTCGAAGTGACTACGAAAGGGAACGTCTCGGTTACGTATGTAACCCTCGTTCCCTGAGTAGGGAACGGAGACGTTACGTCTCCCTGCCACTTCTGCTGTATCGCTGGGTAGACGCCGAGTTCAGTCTTGGCTCCTCAGCGAAGACATACTGCGGTTGCGTTCACTTCCTCCTTTTATACTCACGGAGTAGGGCGGAGTACGCTATGCAAATTTCCGCAGCCCCAAGGCATTGCATGCCATTGGCTCGTGTTTAAATACTCGAAGAGGATTGGCTTTCTATGCGAAACCCCCAATCTCCGTCACTTCTGACGTAACGTCTCCGTTCCCTACTCAGGGAACGAGGGTTACATACGTAACCGAGACGTTTTACATTTAAATGTGTGTGTGTGTATATATATATATATATATATATAGTACATTTATAAAGTACATTGGTATAGGAAAACAAATGGAATGATTCGGGACAATTATTTAATTTATCCTTTAATATTCCTGACCTTGTGCCTTATATCTCTGTAGATACAACACACCTTTCAAAGCCCAGATCCAGAAGTGGGTTCAGAACCTCTCCAATACAACAGATATTATTGAGAACTGGATGACTGTACAAAACCTCTGGATTTACCTTGAGGCTGTTTTTGTTGGTGGAGACATAGCCAAACAGCTGCCAAAGGTAATATCAGTAATTCAGTCTCCCTCCCACACATTGACACTTTTTTGGCCATTTTATTGAAAGTGAAGAAACGATGGGGGAAAAAAGAGAAAACTAATGCTAAATGAGGCCTTATTATAAAGTGTTACCAAAAAAAATTAAATATAACATAGTTAAAATTGTACTTTATGATTTAAATAATCATATCATAACATGCTATATGATAATAAGATGTTTAATTTTTAGAATCTCAATTTTAGAACTAGTCTTCTGTTTGTTTTGTTTTGTTGTGTTAAATAACACAGATTTTGCTGAAGCTTTTGTTTTGTGAAATTCCAGATACCATAGGTGTTTCTTGTTTCCCTGGAGCTAAATATGTAATGTGAAATCTTAAATTCAAGTGAAACCTTCTCTTTTAGGAGGCAAAGCGCTTCTCCAACATCGATAAATCGTGGGTTAAAATCATGACTCGAGCTCATGAGATGCCCAATGTAGTCCAGTCGTGTGTGGGAGATGAGACTATGGGTCAGCTACTGCCTCACCTGCTGGAACAGCTAGAGATGTGTCAAAAATCTCTCACAGGGTACATAACACTAATCTGTTTTTCAGTCTAGTCCTTGATTCAGCAGTTTTATAACCAGTTTCTATTGCAAGATGGAACTTTTATGTTTTCACAGGTCACACAAGTTGAAAAAACTATTCTGAAATATACGTTTTTAAATCAATTTTGAAATAAATTGCTATTTTTGTTAGGTTAAAGTGGATCTAATTCATAGTGCTGCCAATTTTTAGCTTGTCTTCTGCTTTTACAGGTATCTGGAGAAAAAGCGATTGCTGTTTCCACGGTTCTTCTTTGTATCGGATCCTGCATTGCTGGAGATTTTGGGCCAAGCATCTGACTCCCACACCATCCAGGCTCACCTGCTTAATATCTTTGACAACATCAAATGTGTCCACTTCCATGAAAAGGTGATCACTACTTTAAACTAGAAAGCCTGCTTTCTTATTCTTAAAGCATCCCTCTTCATGTCTTTCTCGCTGGGTTATAGAGAGCACATGATAAAGAAGAAGATAAGGTTCAGAAAGTCTTTAATAATCCACACGAGTCAACAAGGCAGACACAACCTAAGCATTATTATGACCAGACAAATGAGAGCTGAAAACACAGCAACTTAAATAGTAGGGCAAACAAGGGTGATTAATGATAGCTGAAAAGAACGACTTGTAATAATCAGCAACCATGACAACTAAAGAGTGGCTGGAAATCTGAACAAAGGAAAACATAAAACTGATGATTTGAAAAGTGAAAGTGAAAAACTAACAAGGTAATGGGCTATATATACGCATAAGTTCTGCATTTGACACAAGGATGCTCGTCCATTTCCGGTTCCGGCAGAGTCTTCAAAATTGACTGTCCTCCCATCTTTTAAACGAAACGTACATATGTTTAGATCTAATTTAAATAAAGTTATGTTTATTTAATATAATTTTAAAAAAGAAGCATAAACACAACGAGGGGTGTCTGTTTTATCTGTTTTTGTGACTAACGTTTCTTTATTATAACCATTGAGTATAAAATTCAATATAAATGCTCGGTATTGCATTGGACTCTACGATCGGCGGAAGTTATCGAGCATCCTTAATCCTTCACCGGAAATAACGCCGTGCATAAAGCCCATTGTGACAATGTTGTGGTACACATCTCTTTTTGCTGTGAAATCTGTGAAATCTATACACATTTTCATAAAGTAAATAAGAGTACCTTTTATATTGTTAGTAAGATAAACACTTCTTTGAGCAACTTAGGCTTAGTTGATTATCCATACAACATTTTTTGAGAAACATCTTAAAATGTGAGTATCAAATATAATCCATCAGGATTTTGAGGAATGTTAGGAAAGTATACATTTGCTTGAAAATATCTGCTTTTCAAAAATAACCAACACTGGGTTTGCTTATAGATGTATGATAAGGTTTTGGCAATATCATCACGAGAGGGTGAGACAGTTGAGCTGGACAGGCCTGTCATTGCAGAGGGCAATGTGGAGGTCTGGCTTAATGCACTGCTAAAAGAATCCCAGAGGTCTTTGCACCTTGTCATCCGTCAGGCTGCACTTGCCATTCAAGACTCCGGTTTTGAGTTGATTGAATTTTTGGACTCCTTTCCTGCACAGGTATCTAAATAATGACAGTGATACAATTTATAAAGTCAATTTAAAAAAAAATGGTATAGTATATTAACGGGACTATTGGCTTCTGTGGTTTAAGGTTGGTTTACTAGGAATCCAGATGATCTGGACCAAAGATTCTGAGGATGCTTTGAGCAATGCCAGATATGACCGTAAGATCATGGCTAAAACCAACCATTTTTTTCTTGAGCTCCTCAACAATTTAATTGACATGACCACAAAGGACCTTGGAGCTGTTGAACGGACAAAGTATGAAACCTTAATCACCATTCACGTACACCAGAGGGACATCTTTGATGATTTGGTGAGTCCCAGAATGTATTCATCCAGTTTATTTACAGTTTATAATGCTATATGCTCAGTCTTAGCATTTTTGAGTTCCATATTTTAGAATTTTAGAACTTTATTATCTTCAATTTTAAAAGCTCTGGAATAGGCAATTTAGCTAATGAAGACTGTGAAATTACCAATGCAGTCACTTCTGGTGGGGTTATGTCAACTGGCAAGGTTGGATGTTTTGATATCTCATGACTGAATGACAAATTACTGAGTATGTCACAACCCTCAGATATTAGTAAGCGTTTGTGTATGTCCCTATGAGACAGCTCCAAAAGATAACCACCCAGGAAAAACTGTTTTCTGTTCTTCTCACACAGTGTCGCTTGCACATCAAAAGCCCCACAGACTTTGAATGGCTGAAACAATGCCGTTTTTATTTCAACGAGGACACGGATAAGATGATGATCAACATCACTGATGTGGCTTTCATTTATCAGAATGAGTTTTTAGGCTGCACTGACAGGCTGGTCATCACTCCTCTCACTGACAGGTGCTGCTGCAAATACAAGCTTGTTTACCTCTATGTTCACACTGTGCCGCAATTTATGTATAATTACTAATCAGATGTGATTTTTCATAGACCACACAATTATAAATTCTGCTCAGAACAAAATAACAAAAATGAAAGCCATATGAAATTATATTGTGCATAAGGAAAATGAAGATTAAAACCAATGTGTTTTTTTTTTTTTGTGACTCTTTATTTGCTTTCATGATAATTAGCATATGTTCCCCACATTTTAATTACTGTCTGGATGTTTTATAATTGGAATTATTTAAAATGATGATTCATTTTAGATTATCATCACTAAAAAATATGTATGGAGTTATCAACAAAAAACAACTTTATGTATAACAACTGTAAAGAAATGTACTGTATGTACAACTTTAATTTCTTACAAATGTATAACAACTTTAAAGCTAAAAATAACACACACACATATATATATATATATATATATATATATATATATATTTATTTTTTATTTTTTTTAATGGTCCTAAAATAGCCATATAAGCAAAATGCACATATAACATTTATTACATGTTTATTACTTTCGTACACACTGCATTTTCCTATTTTGTATTGCTTTTCCATAAAGATGTCTAAACATATTTGGATACATTAGCATTTATTTAAATAATTAAATAAATCATTTGTATGTATGCTTAATGCAAAAACAGTAGATAATTAATTAGAGATGCATCCTGAGTTATAAATATTCAGATTTTTGCTTCTTCTTTTTTTTTTTACTGGACAACACACAAACATAATAATTAAGAAATGTTTCCTTTGCAGTGAAGATGTTACTTTTTATTGCCTTAAATCATCTCTTCAAAGTCATTTCAATCTATTTCCTAGATGCTACATTACTTTAGCTCAAGCTCTGGGAATGAGCATGGGTGGAGCTCCAGCCGGGCCAGCAGGAACAGGAAAGACGGAAACCACTAAGGACATGGGCCGCTGCCTGGGCAAATATGTGGTGGTATTCAACTGCTCTGACCAGATGGACTTCAGAGGCTTGGGCAGAATATTCAAAGGTGCACATTATAAAAACAAATGTTACTTTTATTCTTGCTAATTAAATGAAAGCATATTCATGTAATATAATCATAATGACAATACATTTGAAATCTGTAAGCAATCATCCCTAATTTATTACCCATACACAAGCAATATCTGTATGATATCATGTGTGAAATGAACATAACCAATGCTTTGTCATTTCATCAGAGTGTTCGTTTTTTTGTTTTTTGCATACTTGGGGATGAATTTATTTTTTAATATTTAAAATAATTTAAAAAAAAATCTGCCTTTAGGTCTCGCTCAGTCTGGCTCCTGGGGATGTTTTGATGAGTTTAACCGCATTGACCTGCCGGTGCTCTCAGTGGCGGCTCAACAAATCGCCATTGTGCTCACCTGTAAGAAAGAACGGCGGAAGAACTTTATCTTTACTGATGGTGATAATGTAGAGATGAACCCTGAGTTTGGTATCTTCCTCACAATGGTAAGCTGGTGCATCATGTCTTCTTTGAAATGTCACACATCTCACAGAGATTTAAAAGTTTCTTTAACATTTATGAACTAATAACTCATAAAAGGTAGTGATACATTTATTGGAGTGGTTTGCACATTCTCTCACTATACACACACATGTGACTCTACATCAGCTGAATTATATATTAATGAGACAAGTTACAATTGCCAAGTGTATCTGTGTATTTATCTGTTTTTTTTTTATCATACTGCTGTTTCCAGCAATAACATTTTGCACTTTATTAAAGCAACAAACCACCATGTTACCATGAATTTTGTCATTAATAGGGGCAGATGAGGGCATAGTACAATGTGATACAATGTTAAAGTTTGCTTATTTTTTCATACTATATGAAACAAATGGAACATATTACGAATTCAGTTGTTTATAGATATTTCTCAAGGACTTTGGAAATCTAGACTAAACTGGGTTTAAAGACCCAATGAAATGAAAGGTTACACTTTATATACAATACAATATATACTTTATATATATACAATACAGAAGTTTGTTATCTTCTCTTTTTTTTCCATACAGAATCCTGGATACGCGGGGAGACAGGAACTTCCAGAGAATCTGAAAATTAACTTCCGCTCAGTGGCGATGATGGTTCCTGACAGGCAGATCATTATCAGAGTGAAACTGGCAAGCTGTGGCTTCATTGACAATATCGAGCTGGCCAGGAAATTCTTCACTCTGTATAAACTGTGTGAGGAGCAGCTCTCTAAACAGGTGACTATCATTAGTAACAGTGTACTACATTATATAGGCCTATATAAACTAGATTTACAGAAAAGAACAGTTAAGTGTTGCTGAAAAACTAAATATTACCTGTATGTATTATACTATGGGGGGTGAATGCTTGATTCTGATTGGTTGACGAATGTTCTAAATTGTGAAATTATTTTTACAGTAAACCCATAGCTATGGTAGTTCCAGGCAGGTTTTGGACGCATTATAGTTTCATATGACCTTCATCACCAAATGATTTTAGTTGTTTCAAAGATACTTAAATCTGACAACAGCAACTGAAACAAAACCCAAAGAAGACACTAACTAAGCAAATAAATATAACAAACACCTTGGTTACGACTGTAACCTCGGTTCCCTGAAGAGGGAATGAGACGTTGCGTCGAATGACGCTAAGGGAACGCTTTGCGTGATGATGTAGTGAAGCACATGTAAAATCAGTCGGTGACGGGACGTCAGAGGTGGGTGACGTCGTGAACCAGGAAACTATATAAGCCGGTTCAAACCCAGCCGCGACAGCTTCGTAAGGTCTGAACAAGTCGCTTACAGGGACGTAAGAGATATGGCAGGTGACGCAACGTCTCGTTCCCTCTTCAAGGAACCGAAGTTACAGTCGTAACTGAGGCGTTCCCCTTCCCTTTCGAATGACGCTAAGGGAATGTCTATACCAATGCCCCCATAGTGAGAAGTTCCTGTCCAGTGTGAAATCAGGCGAGCAGCACTAGGATGAGAGCACTCGGGACCCTGGAGAAGATTCCAAGTCCAGAGCATAAAACCTAATTAACGTGTGAGGACCATCACAAACGTCTTGTTATGTATCTCCTAAATAAAAAGGCCTTAGAGACAACGATACTCCTAGTAGAGTGAGACCAAACAGGCTAAGGGGAAGGCTGCCAGGTTGACTCAAAAGCAAGTAAGATAGCCTCGACCACCCACTTACTAATTCTTTGCTTAGATGCAGGAGACCCTTTGTTAGGGGGTTCGGATTTACACCACAGGGCAGCTCTGTGGTCGTAAGCATCCAAAGCCCTAACCGGGCACAGCAAATTGTGCCTCTCCTGGTCTGCATCCTGGAATGGAGGAGGACAGAATGCCTGCAGCACTATAGATCGGGCCACATTAGTGGGGACCTTCGGAACATAACCTGGTCTAGGATGAAAGAATGCTTTGACCATGCCAGGTGCAAATTCCAAGCACGAGGGTACAACCGACAGAGCCTGAATTCTTTTAAGAGACGAAATGGCGAGGAGGAACAGAGTTTTTAGAGTAAGAAAACTGGCTGGAACCTCCTCCAGGGGCTCGAAGGGAGCCTGGGAAATGCCTTGGAGGACAATCACCAGGTCCCAAGTCGGAACGCTAGTGCGTTCAGCAGGGCTCAGCCTCAAAGTGCCACAAAGAAAACAAAATACCATCATTTCTTTCCCCACAGACATTCTACCCAAAGAAATGTGGTAAGCACCTATGGCCACCACATAGACTTTCAACGTGGACGGAGATATACCTGCAGTGAACTGGTCTTGCAGAAACTCTAGCACTGAACCGACCGGGCAGATAACTGGGTTCAACTGATGGTTACTGCACCAGGAAGTGAAAACTCTCCATTTTAAAGCATAAAGTTTCCTCATGAAGGGAGCTCTGGATTATAAAATGGTCTTCACAACCTCGGTTGAGAGACCTGACTCTATGAGCTGGGCCCCCTCAGAGGCCAAGCCCACAGGTTCCACAGTTCGGGACGAGGATGAAATATCGAGCCTCCTGCTTGGGACAACGGGTCCCTCCTGAAGGGAAGCTCCATAGGAGGCCTGTTGAGGAGAGACACTAGATCTGCAAACCAAACTCTGCCCGGCCACCGCGGGGCTATAAGAAGCAGGCGTAGATAGTCCCTGCGAACTCTCTCCAAAACTCCCGGGAGCAGAGAGATCGGGGGAAACGCATACAAACGTAATTTCAGCCACTTCTGTACCATCGCATTCAGTTCGAGAAGAGCTGGATGGGTGAAGGAGAACCAGAGTTCTACCTCCATATCAGCTCCACCACCTCGGGGTGGAGCCACCATTCACTGGCCCTCGGCCCCTGTCTCGATAGGATGTCTGCTCCTACGTTCTGGGCTCCCGGGATATAAGCTGCTCTAAGTGAAAGCAGCTTGCCCTGGGACCACAAGAGGATTTGGTGCGCTAGTTTGCACAGTGTACTCGAACGCAAACCCCCTTGATGGTTTATATAGGCGACCACCGATGCGTTGTCTGTGTGGACCAACACATGGTGGCCCCTGAGGTCTTGGAGGAAATACTTGAGAGCAAGAAAAATGGCCATCATCTCCAGGCGATTGATATGCTAGGAAAGGTGATGGTCCCCCCATAGACCTCGATCCGAGTGTCCCTCTAAGATCACTCCCCAGCCCGTGAGGGTTGCATCTGTTGTTATCCTGCGACAAGAAGAATAACATCCTTGCATCCTACGACAAGAAGAAGCACCCAGCACAGGACCCTGGGACAGGAACCAAGGTTTCTTCTACATAAACAGGGCACGTAACCATCGCAGCGTAACCTTGATCATGCGAAAGGGGTTGCCCCTCAGGCAAAATCCTTTGGTTTTGAGCCACCACTACAAAGGCCTCATGTGCAGCTGGCCAAAAGTTATCACGCTGGACGCTGCTGCCATCAAACCCAACAGTCTTTTGTACCTGTGGTGGGGCAGCAAAGTGGAGGACAGGGACCCGATTCGGAAGGCCCGGAGGTGTCCCAAAGCAGGGTCTGAGTGTGATGCATGACACTTACCTGTCTCCATGAGACGGCCAGGGATGCGTGAGAAGGCAGATGGCCAGGTCCTCGAACAGCACCCAGCTGCTGTGCTGGCAAAACTGAGGGGTGCAAGGCTTTACAGGGTCGTACACCGCCAGACTTCCCCACTTGGGGCCCAGGAACAGAATAATTTGCTCTTTCTTTGAGGTGTGGGTACCGCTTGCTCCACACTTTTGGGAGCAAAGCTGTGAACAGTGTTGGGAAAGTTCACTTTCTACATGAACTAGTTAAAAGTTCAGTTCACACATTTTAAAATGAACTAGTTCAGTTCATAGTTCATACTTCAAAAAATGAACTAGTTCATTTATAGTTCTTTTTTTGTTGTTGCAAGCTTTTTATTATTATTATTATTATTATTGCCACAGCCCATATACAACCACAGACAACAATTATTTTATTGATGGGCAGTTTGCACAGAAATGTAAGATTTTTCCCATCCTCACCGACCTCGTCATAAAATCCTTTAAATGATCATACGACACCTCCTCGCTGGCAGGATTGTCGACGGCGGCCGCGGCATGACACTGCTGGCTGGTGTTACCAGATGCCAGATGCTGGTGTTGCCAGGGTGTTTTTTCGCTACATATTAATAAGGCCTGTTTACGTGTGCTTTAGCCGGGTTTTCGCCTGGAAGGCACCCTATACAAATCTGGCACCCTATTGCATGAAGTTAAACTGAGATAGCGTGCGTTCACAGACACCAGAATAAGCGTCTTCACAGTAAAGTTCATCAGACAGTAATGCAGTAGGTTCAGTTCACGTTCGCCTAAAATATGAAAGCGTTCATGAACTATCGTTCATTGAACGCGTTCAGGCACAACACTGGCAGTGAAACAGAACACCCACACCAAACAAAGACTCCACCCGGCACTCACCCGTGGGGAAGGAGTGGATCGATGACCAACTCCAAGAGCATCCTCGTCCATCCCGGGCAGCCCGCTCCGGAATGTTCTCGCTGTCGCTTGCCACCTGGCTTGGCAGCGCCAGGAGCGGGCTGGGCGTCTCTACTGTGGCCGGCTTCTTGCTGAGGCCTGGGTGGAGGCTGCGGCCGGTTCACCCCAAAAGGCAGCGGCAGCCAGACACAGGTGCACCTGTATCATGACAGACTGCTCCAATGGAGGAACACCTCGCAGCCCTTCACCGCTCCTCAACCAAGGGTTGTGAGGGGGAAAATATATTCAGGCAGTTTTTGGCAGAGAAAGGTACCATTTACCACCTGATAAGCTCTCCATGCATTTCGGGAAAAAAAAGCACTGGGGCGGCGAGCTGAGAACCAGCGCTGCCCGCCCCAAGATACTAATCCTACAACCGAAAGTGAACGGGACAGCCGAGTCGTCATCTCCAGAGGCCAACTCACCCTCCGATGCTGCCATCTGGGGGAACTCCCATTGAAACTGCTGGTCGGTCCATTACAGAGGGACCAGCATGCTCAACAGGAATTCCATCGGCTGCGGTGTTATGGTGGAGTGAGGAGCCCACAGGGAATGGTTAGCGGGCAAGACATCCATCACTATCCTCCAATAACCCATCCCATGTGGCACCCGGGGGTGGGGCATGGTAATGGGGACTCGCACTTTGCGAACGAAGACGACACCGCAATAGTCATATTCCCGCAATGAGAACATGAGCCATCCACAAAAGCTGCCTTAGCATGCCGAACATATACGTTTATACACATAAATATATTGCTCAAACACCTGATGCAACTATTGTGACCGTCAGAGAGGAAAAGGGAACGACCGCATCCAGAAACGCACAGGTGGAATGACATCTTTTTTTAAATTTTATTTAAAAGACGCAAATGCCCCCTTGTTGCTCTTTCAGAAATGGGACCCGTCACCAGTGCCGGAGCACACAGGAATGACCGCGGCAACAGTGAATTCAGAGATCTGAAAAACAGTGAAGCACTCACATTTTGCCCTCAACCAGCCGTCAAACACACAAACAAAAATACCTGCTTTTGCTCTTAAAGCAGCATTTGAGAGCTCAAAGCTTGCGACCACCGCTGTACTGCACTGTAGAAATCACCAGGATTGGGAGAGTCTTTCCAAAAGAGCACTGACACACTCGCCCGTTGAAATCAACAGCACTCTTCAGTGACATCAATACAAAGGCTCTAAAGCGAAAGGCAACTAGTGTGTGCATCCACTTCTGTATTTATAACAGCGCACGGGGGTGGAGTGTGTGATGCGAATCACGCACGCCAATTACATTGGCTCCTTCAATAGTACTCAAAAAACCTTTATAACCTTTAGAACCTTTATAACTTTATTAGTAAATGTAAATGTATGACTTTTTTTTTTAGGTCCACTATGACTTTGGCCTGCGCAATATTTTGTCCGTTCTGCGTACTCTTGGTGCCGCAAAACGGGCCAATCCCAATGACACAGAGTCTACTATTGTCATGAGAGTTCTGCGAGACATGAACCTGTCCAAACTGGTAAGAATACCAGCGCACATACACACAGAGTTTTCTCATATGACTGACATTCACATGACACCTCATGAACATATAAACATGACACTTATTTGATTATATATTCTCTCTCATATCAGTTTGTGGTTGAATGTCAGAATTCCTTTCTAAAAGCGTCTGTCATAACATTCACATGACACTTGTCTCTGCCCTTTAAGATTGATGAGGATGAGCCATTGTTCCTCAGTTTGATTGAAGATCTTTTCCCTGGAATTCAGTTGGATAAAGCTGGATACCCTAATCTGGAATCAGCCATAGACAAACAGGTTGGAAAAAAAATAATCATATATAATAAATAAAACATTTGTTACGTTTAATAAACAATAATAAACTATAATAAATAAAACATATATATAATAAAACATTTGTTAGGTTGAGGATTAGGAATCAAAATCAAAAATCATTTCCAAAATCTTTGTTAATCTACTAGGTAACTGAGGCTGGTCTTATCAATCACCCACCATGGAGGTTAAAGATCATTCAGCTATATGAGACTCAAAGAGTTCGTCATGGTATGATGGCACTAGGACCCAGCGGAGCAGGAAAAACAACTTGCATCCATACACTTATGAAGGCCATGACTGGTGAGAATTAGACATCAGCCACAATAACTAGGCCATTATGTTATGTGGACAGGGTCCCTTTCATTGGTGATGTAAATAGTGATGTAAATAGTAAACATTTTTAATGTATATGCAACTTACACTGTAAATGCATGTTTAGATTGTGGCGAACCTCACAGAGAGATGCGGATGAACCCTAAAGCTATTACTGCACCTCAAATGTTTGGTCGACTCGATGTGGCAACCAATGACTGGACTGATGGAATCTTTTCCACTCTTTGGAGGAAAACACTCAGAGCAAAGAAAGGTAGATCACCTGTTAAACAAGTGTATAGAATATGCATGAGCAGTAGAAGCTTTTGGGTACGATTACAAATAACTACTGAGTAAAAATAAATTTATTTATTTATTTTTTATTTATTTTTTATTTTTTTTAATATATTTTCCAAATTATTCCAACGCATCATGCAATATAAAACATTAAAGTTAACATTCTTATCAATGAAATTAAAGAACATTAGAATTACATATAAAAATAAAAATAAAAAAAAGAAACATAACACAACATAAAGGAGGTAGGTATACAGTATACATATATAATTACATTAAATAAGAGGAGTTCAATTCTTTGAAGATGTCCATCGTTCTGGTTGCTTTGCGATTTGAGAGACCTTTCAGTGTTTCAAAGTAAATTTTCAAGTCAGCTTTAAAGTGGCAAATGTTAGGTGTCCTTCCATACCATTTACATTTATGTATGTAAAATTTACCAAGAAATAAAATCAAATTTAACATAAAAATTAGACTCTTGTTTATATCTTTTTTTACCATAATAAAAAAAACATCTCTTTTACCAATGCAGATTTTTACTCCACTTAACATATTAAATAAATATTCCACATCAATCCAAAAAAACCTCACAAACATACATTCAAAGAAAAGATGTAAAACAGTTTCAGTATCCTTTTTACAAAATGTACAGAGTTCAGAAAGGTCATTTTTTATATCTTTTTAGGAACTCATTTGTTGGGTAAATTTTATGTATAATTTTAAAATATATTTTGTATACTTTGTTATTAATACAGTATTTATTAGAATAGGTCCAAATCAATCTCCAATTAATATTTTCAAAATGTTCATTCCAAAAGAATTTATTTCGAGGTGTAGCAGGGCAGTGAATCAAGGATCTAAGTAAAAATAAATAACAACATTTACTTACTATATGGTTATGGTTCGGATTAGGGTTTGGTTTAGAATTAGTAGAATGTAATTACATGTATTAATAATTTACTGTTATTAATATAATACATGTAACAAGTAACAAGGACACTGCAAAATTAAGTGTTACCCAGTTTTTTTCAGCTCCTAAAACTGTTTTGCTGAAACGATTGCCCGTATCAAAGTAACTTTAAAGTATACTGCACTGAACATTAAAACTATTAAACATTCTTAGCATGTCTGGTCTAAAATGTTTAAAAAAACACATCTACTTTTGGGGGAGCAAATGTTTTAATATGACAGCAGAACCCCTCAGGGCTTTTTTTGTCTGGTCAGTTGTGTAAGAAAGCTGATGAGATTTATAACACATGAAAGAGAATGTTTCATTTAAATGGAAACAACATGTTGAAACCTATCGACTCAGTTTTTTTTAAATCAATGAACAAGTACATCCATCAAACAGGGTATTTGACACTAATGGGCCAAGCAATCAGCCATAAAATGTCAAATGTCAGTCATTGATCATAATGATTGATGGAGGCCACAACATTATGCAATTGTAGCTGTATCTAATTTAAATTCATTTGTACTTCTTGGTTTGTGTTTAGGGGAACACATATGGATTGTTCTTGATGGGCCAGTTGATGCTATATGGATTGAAAACCTGAACTCAGTCCTGGATGATAACCGTACACTGACATTGGCCAATGGTGACCGCATCCCCATGGCCCCCAATTGCAAGATTGTGTTTGAGCCACACAACATCGATAACGCCTCCCCGGCCACAGTGTCCCGTAATGGGATGGTGTTTATGAGCTCTTCTGTCCTTAATTGGAGCCCTATTTTGGAGGTGGGTGATAACAAATTGGTACTGATTAATACTATTATTGAGTATTCAATATTTAGATCATTTAAGTAATTTTATAGTATTAGTAAACTGTTAGGTTTGTGTTAGTAGAATATGTTGACATGTACTTGCCAAGTTTCTTATATTCAGCAGTAGAGTGTATTTTGGGGGACCATCAAAATAGTGTTTGCAGATATTAAGCAGACAGTCTACTAATACTCTAATGACTGGTAGTTGACATGTAGTCCAAAGTTACTTAAAGTTAGTATGTCTAAAGTGGACTAACAAAATGAAGTGTTACCAATTTAAGTAATTGGTTCAGGTTTGGTTCGGTTTAGGGTTAGCTGCATGTACTAATACATAATAGTAACTTCATGTAACATGTAACAATGGCACTGTACAATAAAGTGTAACCGAATGCTTGCTTCCATGAAATCTACAGATATAGTTCACCCAAAAATGAAAATGATGTCAATTACTCACTCCATTGTTCAAATATTCTTCCTTTCATGGAACAAGAAGGACATAGTATGCTCTATCTCAAGACTAAGGGGCTGTCAAGCTCTAAAAAAATCATAAAAGCATCATTCATGAGTGGACTATGGTCTTCTGAATGCAATCATAGCTTTGTATGAGGAACAAGAATAATTCTTAGAATAATTCTCTGAAAATTTGCCATAGCTCTTAAATATCATTATTGCTTGCTCTAATATTCATGCATAATGTCAAAATATGACAAAGGATACCACAAGGAAAACCTTAAAAGTTTAAATGTGTATAACGGTGAATACCTCTTCAGAAAACTTGGTCTTTATGAACTTTTTGAAGCGTTTAAGTGTTAGTTCACCTTAAAAATTAAATCATTTCGTTTCAAACCTATAAGACTTTTGCTTATCTTCAGAACACAATTGAAGATATTTTTGATGAAATCTGAGAGCTTTCTGTTCTATCCATTGAAAGCTACGCAACTACCACTTTGACACTTCAAAAAGTTCATAAAGAGATTATAAAACTAATCAATATAAGTCAGGCTGTTTAGTCTGAATTTTCTGAAGAGACTTGATGGCTTTATATGATAAGAAACTTTTAATTTAGGCTTTTATCCACATTTACACATTGATCAGCAAACATAAACAAAAGCTCAACTGAACCTGATTGATGCTCAAGACAAAAAACGTATTGGTCTTTGCGGAAGCTCAAACGTGCCTCATAACTCACGAGAATGGACCTCATTGGTTCTTGCAGAAGCTCAAACGTGCCTCATAACCCACGAGAATGGACCTCATTGGTTCTTGCCGAAGCTCAAACGTGCCTCATAACACCCGAGAATGGCCCTCATTGTTTCTTGAGGAAGTCAAACATGCTGCGTAACACGAAAATGAACCTCATTGGTTCTCGCACGTCAAGCAAACATGCTTGACTTTCCATTTATCACAACTGATGTGAGAGTTCATGAATGTTTATGTTATTAAAAGCATAAATTCAATCTCTTCATCATATAAAGTGATCTTGTCTCTCTCACTGAATTCATATGAATTCGTTTTACGACCTATTTTTAAAGCATCAAAGTGACAGTTGTCAATGGAGGGACAGAAATCTCTCAGATTTAATCGAAAACATCTCTAATTGTGTTCCGAAGAGGGTGAGGGTGTGTAATTAATTACAGAATTTAAATTTTTGGGTGGACTTTTCCTTTAAAATTTCGGGGGAGTAAGGCACAGAAGTTGAAAGAAAGTCTTATGGGTTGGAACAACATGATTGTTTATAAATTATGGACACATTTTCCTTTTTGGGTAACATAAATTTAGTATATTAATCAAGTTTGTAGAAATTTGAGAACACTTACAATCTACAATATTTCCCTCCAAATGTGCATAATAAAAGTGAAAGAAAAGGCATCCACTGAACCTCGGTTGTAGAAACCAGTAGTTGTTTCTTAAAGTCCACTCTGAAGTCTAAAATCCCCAAGGCATTTCTCTCTGTCTTTTTAACAGACTTCAAAGTGTTCAACTGTTCAATGCATGAAGAGTAAATGAAGGAGAGCCAGAGAAAGACAGAGAAGAATGATACACTATTTTTAGCTCTAAAGGATAGTTCATTTAATTTCAGTATGTCCTTCCTTACAGGTTTTTTTCACTTGTGTGTTTGTGTGTGCAGGGCTGGCTGAAGAATCGCTCCCCTCAGGAAGGGGTGGTCCTGAGGGATCTCTTTTCGTCCTCCTTCCCTGAGCTCTATCGGTTCAGCATTCAATCTTTGCAGTATAAGATGGACATGCTGGAGGCCTTCATCATCATGCAGTGCATAAACATGCTGCAAGGACTCATTCAGCCCAAGGTTGTAGTCCTTATTACAGATTTTGCAACAGTGAAAGACTGCTTACTAACATGTCAATCCAAAAATAAGGGTTTTAAAGGGTTAGTTCACCCAAAAATGAAAATTATGTCAGTATTTACTCACCCTCATGTTGTTCCAACCCCGTAAGACCTTCGTTCATCTTCGGAACACAAATTAAGATATTTAAGATATTAAGATCGCTCCTGCATACAGTCCATAGGCTTCTTGAGGGACTGGCTCTTGCTGTCCTCGAAAAGTCATAAAAGACATCGTTAAAATAGTCCAAGTGACTACAGGGGCTCAATCTTAAGTTTATCAAACGACGAGAACACTTTTGTGCGCAAAAAAACAACAAAAATAACGACTTTATTTCAACTATTCGTTTATTTCTCCCTCTGCGCGAGTCAGGTTACTAGTTTAATAGCGTAAGCTTCTGTTATTGTACGTCACACGCATCACACACACATGACCAGCGTCGGCCAATAGTGAGCCTACGTGTGACGTAGCTCTACGCAATCACACTACGTTAACTGACTTACAGGCTCATGGAGAAGGAAGTGAATAGTTGAAATAAGGTCGTTATTTTTGTTGTTTTTTTGCGCACAAAAGTGTTCTCGTCGTTTGATAAACTTAAGATTGAGCCCCTGTAGTCACTTGGACTATTTTAACGATGTCTTTAATGACTTTTCGGGGACAGCAAGAGCCAGTCCCTCAAGAAGCCTATGGACTGTATGCAGGAGCGATCTTAATATCTTAAATATCTTAATTTGTGTTCCGAAGATGAACAAAGGTCTTACGGGGTTGGAACAACATGAGGGTGAGTAAATACTGACAGAATTTTCATTTTTGGGTGAACTAACCCTTTAAACTTCAGCTTCTGTCATTAAAAAAACAGAGTAGCACAGTTGTTAGTACATACACTGTATACCAGGGCCGCTGTCAGCTTCCTAACCTTTCTACAATTTAAGTTAGCAGTGAGTAAAAACAACACACCACAAGTGTTCAGGGTCATTTATATCTAGCGCTATATCAAATTATTTTACATAGGCCCAGACGCACTTCTTTAGCCAATTTGCTTGTGGCTTGTCTCTCACACTAAAGACATAACAAGTGTGAAGTACGTTCCAGGTGACGTGGTTATTTTATCAACAGTACCGAAGATACGGTGGTGAGCAAATGTTGAGCAGCCAATCTCATTGGCTGCTGAATCAGCAGAGGCCAACCACTACTACTGCTGTTCACTTGGAAATGTATAACAATTCCCAAAAAATATTGTAGTATTATGGAAATACAGAGAGTAGACCTCTTGGAACTTTAACTGAACATCCCTGCTTTATGCATTAGTGCACATACAGTCCATTATGCATGTATAACATTTTTCCCCTATCCCCTCAAAAGCTGTTCCTCCTATATAGTGTATGTGATGCAGTCCTCTACCTGAGAGAGCAATGAACAAGCACGTTTGTGCACTGAAGAGGGCAGTGGTGATATACATAGTAAAAATAATGTCTCCACATACAAGATTTCATTTGATGAGATTCATTGGTGCATTATGGATGTTTTCAAATCTTATTAAAATGCATTATAGGAATTAGCAATGATTTCTGACAGCACTATAACATGTCTGACACCTGAAACTGTGTACTAGTGAAAGGGTGATTTGACAATGGCTATAGCAAAATAATACAATTTCGCTACATTTAATGCAGTGAGATTTGATTAATCTTGACAGCGGCCGTCATTAAACTGAAATATTGAATGCTCGTTGATCAGCTGAAGAAAATAAAATGTATAAGCTCATTAATATATGATGCAATATAAGCAGAATAAGCTTAAGTCAATCTATGAATGATTAAACGTATACTGAAGTCCTGACCGGTTTACTCAATACATTTCTTCTTGACATTCAACCCATGCAGATTTTTCCCTTATCTGAAAGTCATGAATATGATTAGGATGAACTGTCCCCAGTAAATGTCACACATTATAACTCGCATTTAGCTTTGAGATACACATTATACAGTCCTATTGTAACCACACTATCATTCTATGAGAATTAAACATGAGCCAAATATGCATTACACCCACTAGCTCTGTAAAAAAAAGGACCTATAACCTTCAAAAGCACTTTGGGCTTGATGTATTTTTTTATACACAGTGTGTATAGAGCACCAACAATACAACCTGCAAATAAATATGTAATTGACACATCCAGTGTCATTGGATGTTGAAGGATATTAACAGGCTGGAGCTGAAAAGAAACATTCATGCGTATATTCTTATCACTGGTGCTGTCGTGTTCTTTCTTTCTTTCTTTCTTTCTTTCTTTCTTTCTTTCTTTCTTTCTTTCTTTCTTTCTTTCTTTCTTTCTTTCTTTCTTTCCTTCTTTCTTTCTTTCTTTCTTTCTTTCTTTCTTTCTTTCTTTCTTTCTTAAGAAATTAGTACTTTTATTACAGAAGGACACATTAAATTGATCAAAAGTGACAGTAAGATTCTTAAAAAGATTTATGTTTTAAATAAATGCTGTTGTTTTGTACTTCCTATTTATCAAATTATTCTGAAAAAAGATCCGTTTCAAACCAACTGTAACTCTGTAACAACTTATTTCAATACTGATAATAATAAGAAATGTTACTTGAGGATATTTCACAACATTATATTTAATTTCACACTAAACTTTTGAATGGTAGTGTACTGTATATGAATGTGCTGATAATCCGGATAGAGGTAGATTTGCATGGGGAATGCATGCAACATCAAATTATTTAATATTTTAACTATACCTTTAAAAAAACAAATGTTTTCAATAGCTGTCGTCCTCATTAACCCAGATTTTGTAGCTTCTAGCAGTTAATTTTCTGACACTGTTAAACAGACTAAATATTATATCAACTTTTTTAATTATTAATGCATATCCAATCTAGTACATATGGACCATTTTACAACAGATTAACCTAATCTGAAATTTGACAAAAAGTATCATGCATATTATTCTTAAAAGTTATCAAAACATATTTAGTGGTCAGTCATGGATATACATTTTCACAATAATGGATTAGATTATTATTATTATTTGCATATATCTGATAATGCATAATATCTTTTCTCTGGTTTCATGAGTGCAAAAATAATAATTTTATCAGGCCTTCATGCTCTGACAGATCTTTGATGGTGTTTTTAATGATTTAACCCATCAGGAGCAGGGAGGGGAGCTGTCTCGTGAGCACATGGAACGACTGTATGTCTTCTCTCTGATGTGGAGTGTGGGAGCCCTGTTGGAACTGGATGATCGAATGAAGATGGAGCAATGGCTCCGTCACCATGACAACATCTGCTTAGACCTTCCCAACATCCCTCCCCACAGCGAGGACACTATGTTCGACTTTTACGTCACTAATGATGGTATCTAACACAGTCACACGCCTCATTCTGTGTTAAGATTGCTTCATTTTTATCTGCCTTTGTCTATGGTTCAGTTTACATATACATCTTCGATTTATTATAATTGTTTGAATCTTTTCAACTTGTCAGGTTTTCCAATTGGTAAATGAAGAAAAGCTGTTTAGTAAGACTGACTGAAGTTTTTTTCTTCTGAACAAGAGCATGCTGGGAAATTACTCTTTCTGTCAGTACAATTCAAGCAGCAGTCTATAGAATTTCTACATTTTTCCTATTGAGAGGAGAACTTGCATGTTTATGGAGAATAGTGTATTTGTAGTCTGTAAGTCTATAAGTCTATAAGCCTCCAGACAAATCTGAGTATATTCTAGGTTGACTTCTTTTCACAGCTGAAGCTTGAAACAAAATAGCTTAGACCCAAAAGTCTCCGGTTTATAAGTGTCCTTAGAAGTTTTGTTGCAAAATACTGTACACTTTGCAATTCAAATAGATGCCTAATTAGCAGCAAGTTCCCTAGCCCTTAAATTGGAAAACTCCACTTGTGAGTCAGAACCAGGGTTAATAACCCTATTTAATTATAGAACAGATTGGAAGTTCATTATGGAATTTTAATAAAGGTTCTTGCAAGATGCTATTCACAGTATTAACAATGAAAACTGTTTGTTTTGTAGGCCATTGGGTTCACTGGAATACCAGAGTGGAAGAGTATATTTACCCACCTGACTCTACACCAGAGTATGGCTCCATATTGGTGCCCAACGTAGACAATGTTCGCACTGACTTCCTCATCCAGACCATTGCAAAGCAGGGAAAGGTGAGAGCCTTTTCACTCTTTTGAATTTTATATATATATATATATATATATATATTTATATATTTTATTTATCTGCCTGTTACATTATTAACATTGTCATATATACGTATGTATATAATATGTTTTTAAAACTGGCAAGACTGCAAAGTGCTATGTTTGTTAGTTTACAGTACATAGTTATTATGGAATTATTCAATTCCCTTGACAGTTTAAACACAAGGGTCCACAGAAGCCTGACCGAACATCCATCGAGCACTGGCTCTGAGACAAGAACAAACACTGTTTTGGTGGAATAATCTTATCTGTCTTTGTAAATTGGAATTCAATTGTAGATTGTATTATAAAACCCTCGGTAACACTTTATAACTACACGCTGATAATAATTAGTTAAAGGATTAGTTCACTTTTGAAAAAAATTCTGCTGATAATTTACTCACCCCCATGTCATCCAAGATGTCCATGTCTTTCTTTCCTCAGTCGAAAAGAAATTAAGGTTTTTGATGAAAACATTCCAGGATTTTTCTCCTTATAATGAACTTCCATGGGAACCAGGTCCAACCGAGGTCCAAACGACAGTTATAACAGTTACAGATGCAGCTTCAAATGTCTTTAAACGACACCAGACGATGAATAAGGGTCTTATCATGCGAAACGATCGGTTATTTCAAAGCTTATTCCAAAAATTTTACTTTTCTAAGGACAAATGCTAGCCTTTGCAATGTCACGTAATACGTAATTACATTCAAAAGGTCACGGGCGACGTAGCCAGAAGTACAGAGTCAGAGTGTTTACAAGTTGAACGCATAGGTTGAACGTGAAAACTAACTCAAACGCCGTTTACAAAAAAGGAATTAAAAGGTAAAACAACGATGTCGGACGATTTTGATTCTTTACTTCCGGCTACGTCGCCCGTGACCTTTTGAACGTAATTACGTATTACGTGACGTTGCAAACGCGCCTCACAATATATTACAAGGCTAGCATTTGTCCTTAGAAAAGTTACATTTTTGGAATAAGCTTTGAAATAACCGATCGTTTCGCATGATAAGACCCTTATTCATCGTCTGGTGTCGTTTAAAGACATTTGAAGCTGCATCTGAAACTGTTATTAACTGTCGTTTGGACCTCGGTTGGACCTGGTTCCCACTGAAGTCCATTATAAGGAGAAAAATCCTGGAATGTTTTCATCAAAAACCTTAATTTCTTTTCGACTGAGGAAAGAAAGACATGGACATCTTGGATGACATGGGGTGAGTAATTTATCTGCAAAAGTTTTTTCAAAAGTGAACTAATCCTTTAAGCATGAGCAAACAGTTTATTCATAATTCATAAAGCACTAATAGACATTAATAAGCAGTTTATAAATTCAGCTATAAATGCTTTCTTCTTGGTTTAAAAGCAATCCTTTTTCATCCTTTATTAACAATTAATTAATCATTTCTAAATGAAGAATTGCATTTTTTTATAAAACAGTTATTTAAGAGTTTTCAGTGGTTAGAACATGTAAGTAAATGATTAATAAACTATTTAAATGTACAATCATACATCTTATTATTCAGACATATAGTGATGGTAGCTTAGTGTGTTAAATGCTTTATTAACATGTTTTTATGCTGTAATTTAGGGTTAATTTGGGTAGTTATAAAGCATTTAGTAGTGGTCAGTTAACTATGTTTGTGAGCTCATCTAAAGTGAGGACTATTCATGCCTTGTAAAGCATTTATAAAGGAGATTTAAAGGCTTTTAAATATTTCTATGTTCTGTATCACTGTGTTGTGTTTGTTACATTTTACTGTTTAGAAGATTGATGCGCCTTTAAATCTCCTTTATAAATGCTTTACAAGGCATGAATTGTCCTCACTTTATATGAGCGGTAACACTTTACAATAAGGTTCGTTAGTTAACATTAGTTAACTGCATTAGTTAATATGAACTAATAATGAATAGCACATATACAGCATTTGTTAATCTTTGTTAATGTTATTTTCAACATTTACTAATACTTGATTAAAATCTTGCTAACATTAGTTAATGCCCCGTGAACTAACATGAACAAATGATGAACAGCTGTATTTTCATGAACTAACATTAACAAAGATTAACAAATGCAGTAACTAATGTATTGCTCATGGTTAGTGCATGTTAGTAAATACATTAACTAATGTTAACTAATGAACCTTATTGTAAAGTGTTACCATATGAGCTCACAAAATAGTTAACTGACCACTACTAAATGCTTTATAACTGTATTTACTTCATACTTTCTAAGTGATCGTATGAATGACTGACAACTCTTAAATAAATGGTTTGTAAATAAAGCTATAGTTCATTTAGAAATTATGAATTGATCATTAACAAAGTATGCAAATACAATTATTAAACGCATTATAGATATGCTTATGAATCAAGAAAAAAAACATTTATAGCTGTATTTATAAACTGCTTATTAATGTCTGTTAATGCTTTATAAATTTGTAATTAACTTCTTACTCATGCTTAACAAATGATTGATAGCATGCAGTTATTATAAAGTGTTACCAAACCCTCTCGATCTGATAAAAACACTCAATAGTTTGTAGATTGTATTCTATAGTGTAGTAGGTTATAGACAATGACACCATGCAGTGCATTATTGATTTGTCTAAGTGAGGCTTGTTTAAATGGACAGCTACTTTGTTTGTCATCAAGACTTTTCCTGTGCTGCCAGCACTATGATTAGCCTTGCACAAGGACAGATGGTCGCCCTCTCTGGAGTCTACTCGTGTTTTCTTCATGTGTTTCAGGCTGTGCTTTTGATAGGAGAACAGGGCACTGCCAAAACTGTCATCATCAAAGGCTACATGTCCAAATATGACCCAGAATCCCACACTGCCAAGAGTCTCAATTTCTCCTCTGCCACCACACCTCTTATGTTTCAGGTACATTAAGTGTTTTTTGTTTTTTTCCCCAAAACATGTATTTTGGTTACACTTACTATGACGTCTGGCAATACTTTATTACAGAGTTGTAATGCAAAAATATAAATCTTTTTGGGAGGAAATAACACACTCACACACACACACACACACACACTCCTAAAAGGCCGTCTATGTCATATGCATCCTTCTTTCAGCTTTAGATTTCTGTGTGCAGTGTATTAACATATGTATATATGCAGTGTATATGCATGATAGTCTTAAAAGTTCTGAAGCACATTACTGTGTACAAAAGAAAATGGTAGAAAATTTATAGTTAATGCAAGGATGCGTTAAATTGATCATAAGTGACTTTAAACCATTTAAATTGTTACAAAACAAATTCTGTTTCAAATAAATGCTGTTTCTTTTTTTACTTATTTAATCAATTTATCCAGAAAAAAGTAACAAAGTTTACACAAAAATATTAATTATAATACAACCATTTTAAACTGTGATAATAATTAGAAATGACACCTAAGCACCCAGTCAACATTTAAGAATGATTTCTGAAGGATCATGCAGCACCATAGACCGGAGTAATGGCTGCTGAAAAATTGTTGTTTAAACATATCAAAATGGAAAACAGCTATTTGAATTGTAATGATAATTCACAAAATTTCTCTTTTACTGAATTTTTGACCAAATAAATGTAGCCTTGGTGAAAGCCTTGGTAAAATATTTATTAAAAACTGAAAGGGCATATTGCAGGTTAGAGGACCCAACGAGTCAATGCATAGAAAAACAATGTAGGAACTAGATTTTCTTTAAAATATACGTATAAACACACTACAGAAGCTTCTGCAGTCGTTTTTTGTGAGAGAATTTTACTTCCGCGTCTGAAAATGGGCGTGGCGGGCGTGACGCAATGAGCGGGAGAGCCGTCGATTCACACAACAGGAAAACAATGAATCGCATGACATTTCGGACGCTGAGGAAATACTCGTATGACGGATCAAGCCATAAAGTTATGAACCTGCTATGCTAAAGAGATCAGGGACAGGCCAGGATAATGTCAGACAGAATGGTCAGAGAAAAATTGAGCTGTGATGTGAGGAGAACCAGTGGAGAACAGGACAGGTGCCTTTTAGGTGAGAGACGTGCTTATAGGCTATACACGTTCGCAAACGATATACACTGTGCTCACAATATTGTACAGATTATTATGATCCTATAACAGGCCAGCAGACATTAGTATGTTTAGGGTAGATTTATATACTATTAAATGTATAAAAACTTACTTGAGTATATTTCTATACTAAAAGCATAGGCTATACTCAGGTAAATTTTTAATACATATTTTTCACCTAGGTTCTAACATAAACAGAACATTAAAGATTTGAGTATTTAAACAACCAATTTTGTTTTTCAATTATAAGTTCTATTTAGGGCATGACATGACGAAGTTACCTATATAACACTATTTGATGCCATTGGTAGTATACGACGATCAATATTCTTGCTTCGGCATACCATGATGTTGAACTCCATCATATCGCCGGGATGCTATAGTCATTTGATCTGAAGTGAACGCTACACACGACCGCGTTTTCCGAGCCGATGCGGAAGAGAAATCCCATCTCTTCACCTGCTCAAACCGCACCAGGAAGGAAAGATAGGCTATATAGCACCGTCACTTTTATTGTAATGGAACCTTGTGGACTCGATCTTGAAGTCCTGACAGGCTGGAGTTTTTGCAATCTCCACAAACACAATATTTTACCATGACGATGATAAATTAAAATGCAAAAACTAACGAAAGCACACTGACTGACGAGCGCTCTCACTGAACACCAGCCTGCTCTCACTGAGCCGAGGCTGAGGCTCCCTGATATGACGTCAAATGACGCGATGTTGAAAAAAAAGCCGTTTTTACAAGCAGTCCAAGAAACGCTCACTTTATCTTCTAAATTAGTGCCCTTATGTTGTTTTAAAACATTTTAAATCCTGCATTAACTTTTCATATGGTATTTTCATACAAGGTTATCTATAAATTTCGATTTTCTTTTTTACCTGCAATAATTCTAACCCGAGCCCAAACCTTTGAATGGTGGTGTGAAATACATTCATATACACACCATTGTATTGTATTTACACGTTTCTTAAGTGTTTGGGCAAATGTTAGAAACCCTTAACCCTTAAATGCATCAATATGCTTTGCAATCCCCAGGCTCAGGTGTTAAAGTTTGTTTAGCCTGGTTAATGTTTCATCACATTCCCTGCTTCATTATTGACTGCTGTGTTATTGATCCAAATCTCATCTGAGCTTCTTAATTTATGAGTTGCTGGATGTGTTTGTGAGTAATCAGCATTTATATGGTTGTTTCGATGCCTGTGACTTTTTAGCGCTCTGTGGAGAGTTATGTAGATAAACGAATGGGAACCACTTACGGCCCTCCGGCAGGGAAGAAAATGTCCATCTTTATTGACGACATCAACATGCCTGTGATCAATGAGTGGGGTGACCAGGTAAGATAGATCATAAATGTTGTCTTAAGAATCACTACTTATGTGTACCTTTGTCTTATAAGGTCAAGTTTCAGACCTAAGAAGCACAGGCACGGGGCAAACACCTGCATCCTTTTCACTAACCACCCACAATCCACTTTTTTTTTTTTTTAAATCAAGTAATGTGTCTTTCTTTTTGGTACAAACACCCTCCATTATGTGGGAATTAAGGTAATTGTTCCCAAAATGCATAATTACTTGCCTTGTAAAATGTATGACATTCCAAACCCCAACTCATAAAGCAGTATGTACACATTATTTTGTTTAAAGGATACAGTTATGTGCATTTTCTCTTAGACATGTCATCAGTCATTAATCAAATTATGATCCAATAAACTGTGATCATAAATCCATATGTTTTATTTGCATAATTCCTTTGGTGCACTGGGTGCTAAAACATCTACTCTCTCTATGTGGACTCTCTGTTTGCAAAGTCTGAACAAAGCAATATATTCACAGAATCCATTTCATCTCTTCAAAGGTCACCAATGAAATAGTTCGGCAGCTGATGGAGCAAAATGGCTTCTTTAACCTGGAGAAACCAGGAGAGTTCACCAACATTGTGGATGTCCATTTTTTGGCAGCTATGATCCACCCTGGAGGGGGACGAAATGATGTCCCCCAGAGGCTGAAGAGGCAGTTTTCTATTTTCAACTGTACTCTTCCTTCCAATGCCTCCATAGACAAGATATTTGGTTGGTATTGAAGTCTACCATTTACAAAATAGTAAAAATCCATTACTTTACTACCATAGATTCAAAACCTAAAAGTCTATTTGAGGCAGTAACAATTTGAGTCTTTATTTATCAGTATTTAGCACACTGCAACATTTCCGAGCAAACTGATATAGCAGTCTTTTGCTGCCATATTCGTAATTAAGTGAATTTTTTCCCCCCTTCCTTTAGTTCTTCCATAACTCTAGTAATGGGGCTGTAGGACATGAACGAACATTTGTCTTAAGACAGTGTTTTATATCTTTTGCTTTAAGGTGCAGTCGCATATAGCCATTTCAATAGAAATTCAGGAGATCCGAAATTTTGCATGAGAGGTTAAATATTTCCCCACACAGATTTCTCAATGGGTTCAAATTGGTCCCACAAATTCACCGCGTTGACCAACAGAAAGCTGCCTGGTTTGAAAGTAACTTCTGTGTGAGCTGTGCATCATGTATATACACTATTGACAATAGACAATGGACCTTTTGCACCTTTTGTTTGACAATGGCTAATATCGATTTCACATTTCCCAATATTCCTTTTGCAGAGATTTTTATTTTTAATGGCATGGATATACAGTATTTTAAAAGAATCAGTCAAATTGTGCATTTAACTTGCATTATGAAAGGCAGAAACACAAAGTATCTGGACCATGCTTCTTTGCTCAGAGAAATGATCACATTTCATTTAATTTGGTCACGGTTGTCAACAGCGTTGCTCAAGCAGAACCGATTCTGAATATATGCATATTGATGGTGACTATGGACATTTTCCTGCTCGTCTGAACGTCTGAATCTTTTTATTGACAGATCTTTTTTCTATTGAAATGATATATCATGCTCCTAGGTTAGCATACACCCCTCAATACGTGTGTAATATTGTCATTTGTAACAACTGTGATTGTAATTCAACTGAGAATTCTATTATTCAGAAAGGTCACATTTGCTCATTCTGTCCTTCACCTTTGTGAGGTATCTGTCTGCTATAGATCAACCCTTTCTCATTCACTTTTATTTGCAATGTATATTGTTTCCTGCTGCAGGGGTGATAGGCACAGGCCATTACTGTTCTCGTCGGGGATTTTCTGAGGAAGTACGGAACACAGTGGTCAGGCTGGTTTCACTGACCCGAAGACTATGGCAAATGACAAAGGTTAAAATGCTGCCCACTCCTGCCAACTTTCACTACATTTTTAACCTGCGTGACCTCTCCCGCATCTGGCAGGGAATGCTCAGCGTGACTGCAGAGGTCATCAACTTGCCTGATGTGAGTAGAACTACAGTACATCTCTGTTCATATTAAGACACTGAGAAAAAGTAAATGAAATTTCAGAAATCTATGATTATACTTATTACCATATTAACCATACTTACAAACCATATTTACATGCATCTAGGGATGAAAATTGTAACAAATTTAATGACTTTGATTGCCATCCACTCATTCATCCATCCATTCATAATGATTCTTATCCATCCATCCATTCATTACATCCATCCAACCTGTCCTTCAGATGATGACGTTAAACTGAACTCCTGACTCTCTGTTGTCCCAAAAAAAATCCCAGAATGTTCTTCAAAAAAGAGTATGAGTTTAACCTTGGCATCCTGGCCAAATTTGCCCATTGGCCTCTATCCATCATCATTGCCTCCTAATCATCCCCATATATACTGATTGGGTTCATCACTCTGTCTCCTCTCCACCAATAAGCTGATGTGGGGTGGGCATTCTGGCGATCTATGTGTGTTTGCAACAAATTATTCTTTATTTGTATATTGAACTATTCTAATATATAATTTAGCTTATCATCCAGACCATGCTTACTTGTTTGGTTGGTCTTGGCTTAATTTAATTTTAAGTAATTAAATGATAAATACTTGTCTAACTCTAAGAAGTTATATGCCTGTATTCTATATTGAGAATATTTTTTGGTGCTATTTTTTGCCACTTCGGGTGCAGCTGATTCCAGTGAGTATGGTCCAGTCTCTACCCAACAATGTGGCGGAACAGGGAGGCTCATTGCCTCCGAGGAGGGTATTGGAGAAGTATGTTTGAAGTATAAAAAATTTCAGGACACCAGGCATTGTACTCAACCAATACTAGAATATATATATATATATATATATATATATATATATATATATATATCATATCTCTAGACTATTTTACAGTGGGGCAATTGCTGCCAATTGTGTCTCTGTGGGATTCACTATTACGAAAACGTCTACCAGATGGAAGTGCTTCGAATTCTGGTAAAAGCACTTTTAAAAGCCTGTTTAAAAATAATTTTGGTAAAAAATAGATGGAAGATGGGGTGCCACCATTAAACCCCTAGACCAACCACCTTCATTACCGTACGCACCAAACGGTTAAACTGAGATACATTTATACATTACATTTATACATTTAGTCATTTAGCAGACGCTTTTATCCAAAGCGACTTACATCGATGAGGACTAAATCAAACAAGTCATTGTGAAGAGGCAATAACAACACAAGAAGTGCTCAAAATACAAAGTTCAAACATTGCTCAGAGTAGCTGTCACGGGTGTGGAGCGGGTAGAAGGAACTGGAGGACTCCAGAGTCACAATGAAGATATCTTTAATTTAGAAATACAGGCAGGAAGACGGGGTACACCGGGTAACATACAACATTGACCGACAAAGACAGAATGAAGGAGGGAGAACTAAATACACAGAAGAATCAAACATAATGAGGTGAAGACAGGTGAAACAGATGAACAGGACGCTGAACGGGAGGCTGATGAGGGAGTGAGTTCAGGTGTGCAGACAAGAGGATCATGGGAAGTGTAGTGCTGGAGACGCAGACAGGATGCTGCAGACGAAGGACTGTGACAGTACCCATGCTTTGTACCCATGTGACCCTGAAGGACCTATCTATGAGATAGGACTCAAAGCAGTTGAGGGAAGTTCCAGTGATGCCCAGTGATGATAGGGTGGACAGAAGGATCTGATGGTTCAGTGTCGAAGGCAGGAGACAGGTCCAGGAGAATGAGAACTGATGATTTGGATGCAGCTTTTGCGATCCGCAGAGCTTCTGTGACTGACAATAATGCGGTCTTGGTTGAATGCCCTTTCTTGAAGCCAGACTGGTGGACATCCAGCTGGTTGGTCAGAGACAGGAAGGATGATACTTGGTTGAAAGCAGCTCGTTCAAGTGTTTTCCCAATGAATGGTAGGAAAGAGATAGGTCTGTAATTCTCTAAGAGTGATGTGTTTAGCGTTGATTTTTTTAAGCAGTGGAGTTACCCGAGCCTGCTTAAATGCTCTAGGGAAAATGCCATTTTTTAGGAAAGAGTTGATAATGTGTGTGAGAGCCGGTAGAAGTGTGGGAGAGATGGCTTGTAGAGGGTGTGAGGGGATGTGGCCTAGAGGGCAGGTGGTAGGATGACTGGAGAGGAGTAATTTAGAAACTTCTTCCTCGGTTAGTGGAGAGAAGGAGGAGAGAAGGTTATTGGCTGTGGGAGTGGTTGGTCTAGGTTCCTGTGTGTGCAGATTAGAGAACTGACTGCTGATAGTTGTTGTTTTGTTAGTGAAGATGGATTTAACTAGAATCATGAATCCAGTCAAGTCACATTTATTTAGATAGCTCAATTTAGTTAATTGATATATAGCCACACACACACATATATATATATACATATATATCAGCTTCAGCTCAGTTCAGTTCTTGTATAATAGTGTCAATGCAGGTAAATCAAAATTATTGTTGAATATTAAATTAATTATTTAATGTCCCCAACTAAGCAAGTCAAGCCAATGGCAACAAAGCTCAAGACTGGTTGCCCACTAAAGCTAAGCAGGGCTGAGCCTGGTTAGTACCTCGATGGGAGATCTTCTGGGAAAACTAGGTTGCTGCTTGAAGAGGTGATAGTTAGGTGGGCGTTCTGGGGCAATATGGCTGCCGTTGCATCATCCAGGTGGATGCTGCACATTGGTGGTGGTTGAGGAGATCCCCCCTTCCATGTAAAGCGATTTGAGTGCAGAGAAAAGCACTATATAAATGCAATTAATTATTAATTATTTATTAACAAAGGTGGAAAAGGAAACAGAGGCAAGGAACCAAAACTCCATCAGGTGGCAGAATGGAGATAAAAACTCCTATAAAAAGAATCCAGGTTCAGTAGGGGGACCAGTTCTCCTCTGGCCAGTGAACAAATAGTGTATGATTATGATTCAGGCAGCATTATTGGCCAGATGTCAGATTGATCAGAATATTATCCAGTTCCATCTGGTTTAAGATCAGAGTCATCACACCGGGATGGAGAAAGGTTTGTTGAGGATTGTGTCATTGCGCTTTGACATAGGGTCCGTGGCTCTACCATTGGACAAAGTGTAATGGCTAACCTGGATCATGTGTGCCTTGATAACAAATCTGCCTTGACATATTTTTTTTTTCTTTCAGAGTTGTGCAACAGTCAGTCACTGTTTGCGAACACCATAGAAATGAATGAGAAGTGCCGGAAACTGAATCATACCTGTTAAGCAGTTGTTTGTGACTTCTCCTATAAAACAGCTTTTTTAAAACTGTTCTTTATGTGGCAGAATGGGAAACGGACACATCAGACAATTAACAGGGCTTAGGCCCAGGCAGTTTGCAGACTACGCCACGATGGGACTTACACCCAAAGAATTAAGTTCAACCAGGCACTCAAGTTCGTTGACAGATAGCCAGAGACAGTGGTTCAGTACAAAAATAGTATTTTTATTTTCTTTTCACTTTTAAACTCAATAAACACACTCAAGAGAGAAGGCAATAGAGCGGAGTCTTACCAGTGGAAAGCTAGTGACTCAAGCAAGGAGCGTCCATGAAAACACCCCATTCACACGTGTCAAATTTCACTCACACACCATAAGAGAAATGACCACACTTGGTGAACACACAGCCACAGCACACCACGGGACCCGCCACCACAAGGGGCACTGCTCCCACTGGCAGTTCTCAGCACCTGGACAATGGACAGACATGTGGAAGTTGAACAAAATTACGCACACAGACTACATAAACAATGTCTAATAAGTCACCTGTTCTAAAGTCCAAGGTGGTACTGGCTAACAATGTGAACAGAGACTCAATTAAAATAAACAATTAAACATGGACAAACCACAAAAGAAAAAATCACAATTAGGCCAATCCTCTTGGATATCAACAGCAAGAAAAGGCCTCCATACAAGAGTAAGAAATGAAATAACAAAAAAAACATTAAAGTGATGTCAGTCCATCAAACACTCTACACTCAAGCACTGATTTCAAAACAGAGACAGGAAGGAAGATCAAACAATGTTAAACAGGCAACGATGTAACACGCTAGCCAGCCGCCTGTTAACTTGAGCTAATAATTGAGTTCAATACTCCTTTGCCGAGTGTGAATAAGGCAGCCGGGTACGACGTAACTTTAAATCCATGAACATGTAATGTGAAGAGTATAAGCAAAGCAGCAGATGTTCAGTATCGATGTAGCAAACTTGCGGCCGCACCCCGGTTAAACAGCACTCCCTAAAATGCACAGGATGTCAATTTACAAATAGTCCCCACATTAACCCTTAAACTATTACTCCGTATAGCAACATACCTATGATTTTCACAGGCCCTGAGCTCTGTTTGCCGACCACAGGGCGCACACTCAGCTGGTGAAAGGGCTGCTGCTGCACCAGGGATCCTATAGCACAAAACATTCTTTATAAGCCCAAGCCATAAAGTTAACGAGTTAAAAGAGAAGAGAAATGAAGCCAACCATACTCGCGGCACTTCGGTAGACCAATAACCAGGCAGACATCAGGTCGCTGGGCAGGTAAACAGGACGCGTACCGGTAACACCATTTGTCAAAATAAAAGTCCCGGTTTATAAAAGAGGTGTAGCCCTCGCGATTGGCTCAAAATTAACTGCCCAGAACTATTCACAGCTGCAGCAAATTAAGAGTCACTTAGGGAGACATGAGCCAGACAACAGCATCATCATGCTACATTTAGAATTATACAATTGGCATTACTCAAGGATCTAGTAAAAGAGCGCATCTGTGGAGAGCCACATGTATTTGACGAGAGTGACGAAAGGCCTTAAAGGAAAGGTTGTGTGGAAAGCCTTATAAGAAAATGGCTTGGACATGTTTTATGCAAATAACTAATCTTGTGCACACAGCCGCTCATTTACAATTCTCCAAATTAACTAACATTAGAATGAGATTACAGTTTGTTTGTTTTTTTTCGATTGCTAATTGACAGTGGAGCACAACTGGAGCTACATATGCAAAACTTTAACTGCAGTCTGCACGGCAGCAGTTCATGTGGACCAAACTCTAGTTTGTTTTTCATTGCTTGAACATAGTTTTCAAAACTCTACACACTTTATCCCATGACTTTAACCACAACCTGCACAACACTGTGGATTTACAACACTTTGTTCAAATGCTAACACACAGCTGTCAAAACTGTGAACCACACATTCAAAACAGAATAATTTTCAGCCTTGTGCCTTTCACACACTGCTGATTTTCAAACAATTTCAGCTGAACGGCTGAAAACTTGTGGCCTAATGCTTGAGAGAGGCAGGGTTACAGTATTACAGTGTGTACTTTTAGTTTCTACTTTTTTTCTCATTACTGTAATTCTGTAAATTGCTACAGACTATTGAAGCAAACTGCTAATTTTAATTTACCTTAAAGAATTGTTATGTTCTAAAAATGTAAATAAATCATACAAATGTCACTACGGTAACATTACGGTAACACTTTATAATAACTACACGCTAATAATCATTAGTTAAGCATGAGTAAACCATTAATTCATCATTCATAAAGCATTAATAAACATTAATAAGCAGTTCATAAATACAGCTATAAATGCTTTCTTTTTGATTTAAAACCATATCTATAATTTGTTTAATAACTGTATTTTCATCCTTTATTAATGATCAATTTATCATTTCTAAATGAAGAATTGCATTTTTTATGAACCAGTTATTTAAGAGTTTTCAGTGGTTCATACGATTACTTAGAGCGAGTAAGTAAATGATTAATAAACTATTTGTACATTCATACATCTTATTATTCAGACATATAGTGATGGTAGCTTAATGTGTTAATAAATGCTTTATTAACGTGTATTAATGCTGTAATTAAGGGTTAATTTGAGTAGTTAAAAAGCATTTAGTAGTGGTCAGTTAACTATGTTCGTGAGCTCATCTAAAGTGAGGACTAGTCATGCCTTGTAAAGCATTTTTAAAGGCTGTTAAATATTTCTATGTTCTGTATCACTGCGTTGTGTTTGTTACATTTTACTGTTTAGAAGATTGACGAGTCTTTAAATCGCCTTTATAAATGCTTTACAAAGCATGAATAGTCCTCACTTTAGATTAGCTCACAAAAATAGTTAACTGACCACTACTAAATGCTTTATAACTACTTGTATTTACTACATTTACTTACACTTTCTAAGTGATCTTATAAATGACTGACAACAATTAAACAACTGGTTTGTAAATAATGCTATACTTCATTTAGAAATGATTAATTGATCATTAACAAAGTATGAAAATACAATTATTAAACGCATTATAGATATGCTTATAAATCAAGAAAAAAGCATGTATAGCTATATTTATAAACTGCATATTAATGTCTAGTAATGTTTTATAAATGATGAATTAACTGTTTACTCATGCTTAATTAATGATTAATAGCGTGCAGTTATTATAAAGTGTTACCAATATTACTTTGTATGAAGACACTGAAATTGATGAAACTGTGCAGATGAAAACTGTAGTTTCTACCTTTTTTATCATTACTGTAATTCTGTAAATTACTGCAGACTATTGAAGCAAACTGCTAATTTTCAGTTGTTATATTCTAAAAATGTAAATATATCAAACGAATGAATGTCACTCTTTTCTTTGAAGACAAAATTACTTTGTATGAAGACACTGAAATTGTTGAAACTGTAAAGATGAAAAGTTTGTATTTTCTGTATTGGTGTTTGATGCTAATATTTTTCCTCTCAGTGTGTGTCACTCTCTGAGTGACAGTGTGTGTTATCTCAGTGAGGGTTGTGCATACTGTGTTGTGCACACTAAGTCTGTTTTGAGCCATGTGTGAAGAGTTGTGCTCAGGTGACTGTTGGTAGTGCAGACTGTAGTTAGAGTTTTGCACATTTAGCTCCAGTTGTGCTCACTGTCGTTTAGCAATCGAAAAAAAACTGTAAGAACAAATTCATGTGTTGTGAATTAGGCAGAGATTTTTTTGTGAGAAGAGCCTACAAATACTAAATATTCCACGCAATTATAAGTGAATGAGCCATTGTTCTTTTAAAAAATCATCAGCAGAAACACTGTCAGACTACTTTAGTAGCCTATGAATACAGTAAGAATAGACATTCAAGGACTAACAAATGGAAACAAATGACAAGGAAAGCATTTTGGTTCCATTGTTCTTTAAATAATACCCTGCACATTACTCATAACTGTGTATGAAATATTGGCCCAGGTATTACTACGGCTGTGGAAGCATGAATGCAAACGTGTTATTGCTGACCGGTTTACTGCCCCAGAGGATGTGGCCTGGTTTGACTACACACTGGCCAAGCTGGTGGAAGAAGAACTTGGGGAAGATGAACGAGTGGTTGTGGATCCTGGGGTGGATTCCTACTTTGTGGACTTTCTCAGAGATGCACCTGAGGCCACAGGTAATGACATTTACATTTACTCATTTAGCTGACGCTTTTATCCAAAGCGACTTACAATTGTCAGAGATCACACGCCTCTGGAACAACTAAGGGATTAAGTGTCTTGCTCAGGGACACATTGGTGTCTCACAATGGATTCGAACCCGGGTCTCTCAAACCAAAGGCATGTGCTTTGTTTGAAATTTGTTGTATGATGAGATTAGTAAAAAAACATAACAAAACAAAAATCAGCCCTTGGCCGTAACCAAGATGGTCAACAAATTAATGACCATCCTTAAAGTTACTTTAAACATACCTATAAAGGACCTGCCCAAATATTGTGCAATAGAGAGTTTATTGGCAGTTTCTCATCTGAATTGGAATGAAATCTAGGATTTTTGTGTTGTTTTATATCCGAACAGGTGAGGAGCCAGAGGAAACTGATTTCGACATGCCAAAAGTATACGAGCCTATCAAATCTTTTGATAGTCTAATGGAGCGGCTGAACATGTTTTTGAGTCATTACAATGAGAGCATCAGAGGAGCAGGCATGGATATGGTTTTCTTCAGGGATGCCATGATTCATCTGGTTAAGGTACATAGAATACCATATTACACTAATGGTTCTTGTTTCTCTGTATTGCTTGCATGTTATCATCAGGGCCAACCCCTGGCCAGTTTGGTTATCCTTCCCTTGTTATCATGAGAACATTTTCAGGGCTCAAAAACGATTTCAACAATTCATCTGTGTTTGTTGAAAAGAATAACCTTGCTATAGGCTATTAGCATCCTTCTATCATGAAAGAGAATAATAAATGTAGCGCTCTCAAGTAATTTTGATTTATTCCAGTTCACTGTCTGTGCTGACAACATGAGACAGACATGTCGAAGAGTACAAGCAGGTGCTCTGAGTTTCTTTATGCAAAGTGTGTGTATAAACGTTTTGCATGGTAATGAGGTGGCATCTGTCTTGCTCTCTCTTACACTCTCTTTCCCCAGATTTCTCGGATCATCAGGACCCCTCGGGGAAATGCCCTCCTGGTCGGTGTAGGTGGTTCTGGAAAACAAAGTCTGACAAGACTAGCGTCTTTTATTGCTGGCTACAAAACTTTTCAGATTACGCTCACTCGGTGAGTCACCTTCGCATACTCAATAATTCATAGCCTCTTTATTCAAATTCACTTTTCCCCTTCAGGGAGACAGATGAAATTGAATCTGTGTCCTATTGTTTAAGTACTAGATAATGCAAAATTTGCATTAAACTTTAATTTCTACATCATCACAGATGGTATTTACAAAGGCTATCTTCACTAGACCATCTTAACAATGGACCATTTTAAATTACATAGTAATAACTTAGTTAATAACACGTGCATAGCACTGTAATAAACATGTATCACTGTAATAGCAGTGCCTTTGTTTTCCTTTATGTAAATGTCAAAAGTCATAAAGCACATTTTCTTGTGTAATGCACTTTAGTCGTATTCCAGTAGATGGTATCTGTGTATAAGAGTGTTCTGGCCTCCCCTTTTCAATTTAGCTCTGCTTTTGCAGACTGTAAAGAGAAAAGATCCCATATCCAATCAACTGTTCAGTCTGATTCAGACAATGAGACTGGACATTTTCAATTCAGACCCTTGACTTCCAATAGTACTGATAATTCAGTACTAAAATTTAAACAGGAAATGCCTGCTAATCGTTAAAGTCTGTAGAAAGACTGGTAGCCATCTGCCAAGTGAGTCTTTTTATATATTGGCTTCTTTTTGACTCGGAGGGTGATTTGGAGGGAATTGTTTTCTGAGGAATGGAAGCCACCTGCAATTCCACAGTGCTCTTCTTCGTTTGCTGTGTGATGACAGCAGAAAGCCAGTTTGACATATTTGGAGATTTTCATTGCAGCTTATATTTGATAATAATATGAAAGAATCCAGTGTTGATCTCAAACTGTGTGAGAGTCTCCAGAGAAAACAGACGGATTTTACATTATTGCCTTCAAAACACAAGCTGCTCGCAATTCTCTGTATCCAGGCAGTCATTTCACACCCAATTCCATAACTCTCTTTGGTACAGTTGCGAAATGGCAACATATCAGTTTTGTTTATTTTCTCGCTGTACAGAAAACACACACACACACACACTCACAAAACATTGCAATTAAAAGGGTATTTCCAAAGGACATTGACAACAGTAGCATTTTGATTTGTTTCATGTGTTCAGAAAAATAAATACAGTTATAGGCCATGAAAGAATACCAAGAAGAAAAGGGCAATCAAATCTAAAATTGAGGATGAGTAGGCTTTATAGCAATATTATAGGATTATAATAGTTTCAAATCAAACACACACACAAAAAAATTGAATTTAACTGATCATTTAACAACACATTTGTATGTTCATGGTTCATATGATATTTTTACTAAGTGTTCTATTTTCGATTTTTATCAACTCACAAACTTGCTACGGTGTGCGAACCTCTGTTTGGTGTTTTCTCTAGTTCCTACAACACCCCCAACCTGATGGAGGACCTGAAGGGCCTGTACAGAACTGCAGGACAACAGGGCAAAGGCATCAGCTTTATTTTCACTGACAATGAGATCAAGGAGGAATCCTTCCTGGAGTACATGAACAACGTCCTTTCATCAGGAGAGGTTAGACAACCGTTCTGACATTATGCTTATAGAAACACCCTTACCCACAAGCCCCACAGCCTCCATTTCTGAGCCGTTCCATGACGTTTTTAGAACACATGGTAAAATAAGCCTCCTACATGTTTCCACGGTTACAGCGTATGCCCCCTATAACTCAACCTTTATGTCACTGCAAATAAGTCAGATTTCCCGAGGTGCTGTAATGTAAAATAAACAAAGGGAGCATGTTGCCTTGTCCTCTGACAAATTACAGAGCTCATTCTGTGTGGTAATGACACACAAATAAATGGGATCTGTAAGGCCCGAGATGCATTGCTTCATATTAGGGAGACAGATGGGTTTGTCAAAGGGGGAAGAAATAGCAGCTAATGCATCCTGCAATGTGACATGTTGTGGAGTCCATGCATCACACTGAAACCAATGGAGTAGCACTGGGGATGTGTTGCATTAACATGACTGCACCTCAGGGGAAAGAGCTGAAGAGCTGAAGACAGGGGGATGAGTTGGATAGACAAAAAGTTTTTTTTAGATTACATTATTGAAAGAGACAGGGCACTTCAGGAAACTTTTCCAAGAATATTTCTGTTGTCATTTACTCACCACCACATTGTTCCAAACCCACAAGGTACAAGTTTGAGCTTCCATTTTTACCTCATGTGATGCATTATATGTACATGTGGAGATAATTGTTTAGCACAACTTTTCATCGTCAATGCCTTTAGAAGGCACAGCAGAAGTTTGAAGTCGATCCCACTAAATCCCTAGGAGGAGTTTGTTAAAGTACGGAGTGTGTAAATCATCCAAAAATGGCGGTAAAATTAGAAATGGGCGACTTCCTGTTGAGTTTAGGGCATATAGATGTACCACAGAAATTTTGTACATGTCGGTCAAACATGCGGCGGGGGCTGCTTCGTTAAAGGCCACTTCCTGTTGCCACTAGGTGGCGCTATGACTGTGGGTGAATGTCGGCATGTAGATTTGTTCATGGCGGGACTCTTGTCAAATGTGTAAAATTTCGTGCAGATCTGGGCATTTACAGCCAAGTTACTACAACTTCCTGTTTCATGGCGAATCATTGACGCCACGGACACGCTCTTCGACGAAAACGCGCAGATAGCACAACTTAGTCAATGCCTTTAGAAGGCACAGCAGAAATTTGAAGTCGATCCGACTAAATCCCTAGGAGGAGTTTGTTAACGTACGGAGTGTGTAAATCGTCCCAAAATGGCCACCAATTTCAAAATGGCAGACTTCCTGTTGAGTTTAGGGTATGGGTTCTTGAGGCTTTTTTGTGTGTCTTGATATGATACACCTCCCCACCAAATTTCGTGCATGTAGGTTGAAAAAAAAATAAAATAAAAATAATCCCAACAGTTTCAATAGGGCCTCGCACAGTTAGTGCTCGGGCCCTAATAAGCACTATGAAGAAGAATGTGTTTAATTAACACTATGCTCCAATGTGTCTTTCTCACTATCCCTGAATAAATAAAGGGGTTTGAGAATAATTGGCTATAATTCAACCGCAGGGTGCACCTCTTGAGGGTTTTAGAGCTGCCATGCAGTCTTGGAAAGGTTTTTGGTCAGCCAGATTTGGTGAAGGTTGTTATTTCATTAATCATGTTGTTAAGTACATAAAGAGAATTGACTGGAGAGGAGAAGGAGCATTCAAGAGCTCTGCTCAAGAATATTAATGAAACACACAAGCCCTTAGTTATACTAAAGATTTCAGGGTTTAGTTTGAAAACTGATAATTTGAAGACAGATGAAATAACAAATGGAGTTTAGTACAAGTTATTATCCACAATTCTGTTAAGAGACATGACTAGACAGACTCCAACATTTTTATCTAATTTTTGCTGTATTTCCGTGAGACTTAGAGTGTGGTACTGTCATGCACCAGGAGGACTGTGTGGCCAAACTTAAGTGAAATATTGCCTGGTTCCAGTCATGCACTAATCCATTTGTAGTCCTTCTGACAGACTGTTGTAGACTGTTATAATAAAAAAGCATTGTCTTATATAGTGGAGAAGTATCAGACCACCTTGATAATATGGGATTCAATACGTAATTTGAGCCAGAAAATAAATATGTTTAGGTGTTTCTGTAAATGTAAAACTACGGAGCCCCTCACATGCAGATTTTCACATGCTCACGAGAAACATATCTCGTACTCACGATCTTGTGTGTCACCAATCCAAAAAAAAAAAAAAAAAATCAACACAAAAAGCTCCTTGGAACATTCTCAAATCATACTGGAATAGTTCAAGTGATGCTGCTAATTAAGTAAACGGAGGACATTTTCATGAAATCAATTTTCAGTCTAACTTTTCATTTAAATTACAATTATTCTCCATTTTCTGTTTTGCTAATTTAACTATAGTGGTATTAGGTATTGAACCACACTGAAATTCTATCATTAGTTATAGTTTTTCTAATTGAAAAAGAATTTCTAATTGCTGATTTGACAAAGTTTGGGAGGAACCAATCTGCATAAGAGAGGCCTGTATATATACCGTAGCTGTCCCTCTCCTTTGTCCAGTGACAGTTTTGTAGTATCCCTCTATAACCCCAACACCTCACTCTTGACTTGTTCCCATTTCAGTCGAGGATGGGGGTAGCAATCTGGGTTTGGACTAAATTCCGAGCTTGGGGCCCTCACCTCGGATGGCATACAAATGAAACACTTGACTTACAGTGATCAACTTGCACTGTAAAAAAATATTTTCAAGATTTGTTATCACAACATATTTTCTTTTGTCAAATCAACTTTATAATAATTTATTTAGTTCAGATAACTTATTATTTTGAGTTTCTGATGGCTAAATTAATCTACTTCATTGTATTAACTCACTTTTTCCAGTTCAATCAACTTAAAATTTTAAGGCAACCCAGGCTACTTACTTTTTTAAGTTAAACCAACAAAAAAATGTTACAGTGTAGTAATCACAACATTTTTTCTTTTGTCAAATCAACTTAAATAATTTATTTAGTTCAGATAACATATCATTTTGAGTTTCTGATGGTTAAATTCATCTCCTTCATTGTATTAACTCACTTTTTCACTCAAATTTTAAGGCAACCAGGTTACTTACTTTAAGTTAAACCATCAATATTTTTTTACAGTGTGCTATCATCATTGACATCCAGAAAATAAGCAATATGCTTTTATTGTAAAAAAGTGCAGTCTTTATAATGTCTTTGTGGTCCAAGAAAGAAAGTCATATGGGTTTGGAATGCTTCGAGTATGAATAAACGATAACTGAAATTTTTATTTTTGGGTGAACTAACCCTTAAGTGATTCAGAGAATGGCTAAAAACATTTAAACGTATTCCCTTCCTTGAAGGAGTAATTTTGTCCCCTCAGGTGTGTCATTATGTCATGATTGTACATTTGTCGTAAATTCCCTGTGAAACCAATGCTAGGTTTAATCTAATGAGGTGTGAAATATTCTCTCTGCCACAGGTGTCCAATCTGTTTGCTCGAGATGAGATTGACGAGATTATCAGCGACCTCATTCCAGTCATGAAGCGCGAGTTTCCACGGCGACCACCCACGAATGAAAACCTATATGATTATTTTATGAGCAGAGTGAGACAGAATCTTCACGTGGTTCTGTGCTTCTCTCCAGTTGGGGAGAGGTTCCGTAATCGAGCTTTGAAGTTTCCTGCTCTTATTTCAGGATGCACCATGGACTGGTTTAGCCGCTGGCCCAAAGATGCTCTGATCGCAGGTCAGTAATTTGAAATATTAGACCCAAGGAGGTCCAATATACCCTGGGGGAACCCTAAAACCGGGTGCTGATTCTGATGCCTTAATCAAAATTACCTCGTGGCCGTGAGGAAATGTGAATCAACAAAAACTAGAATGGAGCGTACACTACCTAGATGGATTGGATTGACAAACTACCAATATTTTCCCCACTGTTCGAAATAGTTTTGGCCGAGTTTGAACCCTTTGCTTCATGTGCACTCAGTTCCAGATATTTTTTAATCCATCACTGTAAATTCAAAGTGACTGTTATTGAACAATTGAACTCTAATATTAAACTGTTTTATATTAGAACTTCTTGCAGGAAGGAAAACAACTAGAGAAAGATTAGGAGCTTTTAAAAATCGGTACAATTGAAGCATTTACTACAAAAAAAGCCCTTTTGTGATTTCCATGTTACTTAGAATACATGACTACCTTTGAATGACTGACAGTGGAGACCCAGCAATCTTTTTAACAAGGTCTAGCCGCTGAAGCTGCAAAAATCAACCCTGAAACTAAGGTCTTATAATGTTTATAATCTGAAAATAACCACCATGATTTATTGTCCAAGTAAATCTGCATGTCTACATTTCAATGCAGACAGAAAATAAACTATTTGGGAATATCACACACTGTTACACGAACAATTTAAACCTAGCATATTTTGGAGAACAGCTCATATCGTGGCAATAATTTTAAAGAATGTATTGAGAGACTATCAAGAAAAGCATCACAGCAATCAGTCGTTGCAAAAGATCGTGACTGTGTCTATTGCTAGATAAACAGCTTATTTGTGTATTGTGCAAAGAAATAATACAAATATCTTTTTGTTTATTTTTCCCTCAGTGTCAGAACACTTCCTGTCCAGGTATGACATAGACTGCTCTCCTGAGGTAAAGGGGGAAGTGGTTCAGTGCATGGGCTCTTTTCAGGATGGGGTGGCAGAAAAGTGTGCAGATTATTTTCAGCGTTACCGACGTTCAACACATGTCACACCCAAATCCTACCTGTCCTTTATCCACGACTACAAGACCATCTACAAAGAGAAGCACTCAGAGGTTCAGACTCTCGCCGAAAGGTCGGTATGAGCAAAACTACAAAATGAGAGCATAAATCAATAAGGAAAAACTATAAATATATTGTATCATGTTCTGAAACCAAGGTACAAATTCACTTAAGGATTTTGTGTACTGTATTTCAGTAAATAAATAAATAAATAACCAGGTGATAAACCTGGTGTTGAAATAGTGCTGCACTGTGTATTTGAATAAAGTCATTGCTAATCCTTTATGTCCAAACATGGCACCTTTCTATGTAAACTAAACTATAAATTGTACCTTATTCAAAACACAGCATTATTTGCCTTGAATAATTACTGTAGTATCATTGACCATGGAAAGCAGATGATATATTGGGTGTTGTGGATTGATAATGTAAAATGTCTGCAAAGTATGCCATGTTGCAGCAATCTCCTGTACAACCCACTGAAAGATTTTGCGAGTGCATTTGTATTGTTTCATGATTTGCATAATTCATTTGTTGAACCGTGAGCTAAAATGACTCAAACAGTGCGTGCAAATAAACAGCATTATCAGCAGGTGGAATTCATTCATAGTGGATTCCCTTCTGACTTTCTGTAAATAGTGATGTGGAGTCTGCAACCATGTATTATAGACTTTAAATCCGAGTGTATTGTTTTATTAGGATGAACACTGGCCTCCAGAAACTCAAGGAGGCCTCTGAGTCTGTTGCTGCCCTCAGCAAAGAGCTGGAGGTGAAGGAGAAAGAACTTCAGATAGCCAACGAGAAGGCTGATATGGTAAATAAGCATGTAGAATGTATGCATTTGTTGATCATTGCCTCCCAGACCTAGATACTTGTCTCCCTAAATATCATTTCCAATTCATTCTATTTCAAAACGGTATTTATATACTTCTAAACATAGTTAGATGGGAAAGGTCAACAAAACTCTCTCAAAGCCCAGGTCAGTTTGTACAGAGGCCCCTCAGGGTGTTGCAGCTCCCTGTTCACTTCACTATCCACAAGTTTCCTACGCCCCATGAGGCCTTGCGTCAAAAGTGGGCGCGACTTCCGGTTGAAAGTAAACAAAGCGCGATTTGACATGCTTGACACTCGTTCATTCAACAGTTGACAGTCATTCAAGTTATAGAGATCCAAACTAGATAACGATGTGGGAACACAACCTCAACAAAATTCAAAAGGGTGAAATAACAGTACCTTTACCCTCCGCAGTAGTTGATTGGGAGTATTATTAACATTATTAATAATCAATACTCATCAAGGCATGGTGACAAACAGTTGTGCGAGCTGACAAACAATTAAAATAAAAAATACAGACTTAGTCATTGTGCTTTGGAGTTTATTCAAAATTATAAATGAATGTGCTACTTGAACACATTAACTGGCACATTTGGTATTCTGTCAACACAGGCTTTGATCCTGAGTTTAGCTGTAACATCAGTAGAGAACAGCCAAACACATGCTGATAGAGTTTATAGAACATTAAGAATTTAAACAAATGTACACAGGAAGATTCGTCGTCTTTTGGGAGGTGATGGAAAAGTCGTTGGCAGGATCACTCTGATTTTGTTTTCAGCTGTTCAAAACAATCCCGTTTAAGCCACTAAATTAGTTTAGTCCGGTTATACATACAACCGCGAACAGCACATGTTGTCCCTGAGCTCCGTAACGACATCTCTCATAAAGATTTGCGTCTTTAAATAGTAAAATAATTCTCCGAAAAACAGCTAGCCTCTTCGCTAACTAACACACAAAATACCATTGGAATGCTACTTCCGCCGCGTCACCGGAAGTTTCACCCACTTTATTTTTTACAGGAGCGCCCCTCGGAAACTAGATTGATAGCTTGAGTCATCATCCTAAAAATGAAATTTGCAGGTAATATTTCACTTCTTGGTTTGTTCTACATGGGCAAGAGTACCACAGTTTATTACTTAGATATTGACATGTTTGTGTCCTGTGGACAAAACACTTCCCTAAAAGAGGCTATACAGGTTGGCCTATAGTTATTTACAACCTATTGTGCAGGTCATCTTGTGGAGATTGACTGCATGCTCACCTTAAGCGTACAAGTCCTGGTTAGATCAGGGATGGGGAGCACTGTCCTGCACAGTTTAGCTCCATATTTAATAAAATACACCTAAAAAAATCTAACCAAACTTCTGGATTGTTTGAAAATTACAGGCAGATGTGTTTGATTAGGGATGCAACGAACATTTGCAGTACAAAAGTTTCACATGCCTGCACTAGTTTCACAAGTTCACACTTACATACAATTAGAGGGAGTAAAGTTTAATGAGTATTTGGCGTGCTGTCCGAGGGTATGTAGCGAGGCTATGTAAATGGTTAGGACTAGAGGAGTGGAGAATAGGGTGGTGAAGGGATGCTGCTAAAATGTTAACGAATTGAGGTTAGACTTCTGAATATACGGTATATACACCTCTTATCGTTGATTGTTGAGCGCTCTCCACTCATGTTAATGATCTGAATGTGCTCCTCCTGAACTTTGTTAATAAAACATTACTTTTTTCCACAAACCTTTTAAACTTTTCATGCTGATATTGATTTTCACACTCAGAGGCACCTGTATTGTACTGTAGGTTGTTTGTATGTGTTCCTAGACTGACTGATCGATGCTTAATGGGTTGTGGAACTGGCCATAGCTTTGTACATTTTATAAAAAAAATAGATATATTGCAGGGGAAAAAAGTCTTTTCAAAAAATATTTTATTTTTGACAGTGAATCAGTTTTCTTCTATACAAAACAAAAACAAAAATGCAGTCTACAAAGAAAACAGTATGCCTTATGTGCAATGCATCAATATGAAGCCTTGAGCAGACTGAGTTAGTATGCCAGCTCATGTTCCTATCTTGCTCCCCTCTCTCTCCCTGGGCGGAAAAAGTTCCAAAAAGTTATATGTGAATTTTAGCTGTGCATAACAAATATTATCATGAACACAGTGTTGTAACCCAGGTTCATTGCAAATATGTGCCTCTACAACACAGTCTCATCCCAAAAAGTCATATAACTGACGTCTTGGGACGTCTTTTGACCATACGTCAATATCCGCCTTTTAGGGCCCCCTTAAACGTCGGTAGATGGCGATCCCGGGCCGTCATACAACTGACGCTTTACCTTTAACGTCAGTTAGGTGACGGGTTAGGTTTAGGGTTAGGTTTAGGTCTGGGGTAGAGTTAGGATCCCATTACCTCATCTACCGACGTTTAAGGGGGCCCTAAAAAGGCGAATATTGACGTATGGTCAAAAGACGTCCCAAAACATCAGTTAAATGACGTCTTGGGATGAGACCGGGTTGGCCTTTACCTACATTTGTGCAAAACCTATGCATACATTTCACTACGTATTATATGTGAAATGGCCACACGAGGCAAATTATGCTTACAGGGGCAGATAATTGATTAAAAAAGAGGTATGAGTGGCATGAAACATGAATCACGACTCTCCCCAAAAGAACTAAAGCCTCGTAAAAAAAAAAAAAAAGAAAAAAATGGCATGGTTGCTTCAGCACATGTGTTTTCATCTCATGTTTACTTTTGCTCACACTATCAGTTAGGTTTAGGGGAGGGTTCAGTGTAGGGGTACGTTAAATTCAAATGTGTCATGATGCTGTGTAGATTGCACCAAACATATTATTGAAAAACTCTTTAAACAATGGCTCTCATGGCACAAGATGCTGATGCAATTTGAATTTGAATCGATCAAAAGCCCTAGTTATTTGAGAATATCTTTCAGGCTTACAGATTTTAATCAGATATGCAACACACATAATTGCAGTAACTGATACAATCAGTTACAATCACAAGATTTCACACCTTGTAAAAACTGCCATTAAAAAATTATCAGAGTTAATTACATCTCTCCATTTGATACAACTTCTCATTAGACAGGCTGAGAAGATAACTCTCCATTGTACGTTTTAGTTAACCATCTCCTGTTAGAAAATTGAAGTGGCCCCAGGAGAAGATTAAAGTTGTTGATGCACTTTAGTCCAAGGGGCTGTACAATATGTTACGATTATTTACAGTGAATTAGTCTATTTGTGTGAATGGGGAGAAATGTATTGTAATGACCTGTGTTGCACTGATTGATGCTGTTGTGACTGCTGTGCATGTCTTTGTGAGTCTATGTTAATTTTAGTCAGCATGAAATGAAAATGTATCATTTAATTTTTTATATATATATTTTTTCATCATTTTTAACCAAAATATCATATCTGGAGCTTCTGGTGAAAACAACAGACTTCTTTCTTTTTTAATAGTGTATGCATTTTTTTTATTAAAAATACAAAAAGAAATGTAATATTGTTAAATATTAAGTCAATTTAAAATAACAGTTTTCTATTTTAATATATTTTAACATGTAATTTATGATCAAAGCTGAATTTTCGAATGATTACTTCCATCTTCAGTGTCACATGATCCTTCAGAAATTATTCTACTATGTGGATTTTGATGTCCAAAAAAACATGAATTATTATTATAATTGTTGAAAACAGTTGTTGTACAATTTTTTTCAGAATTCTTCGATGAGTTTAAAAGAACAGAATTTACTTATAAATGTCTTTACTGTGACTTTCGATTAATTTAAATCATCCTTGATGAATAAAATAATGGACCCCCCCCCCCCCCCCCCCAGAAAAAAAAAAAATAAAAAAAAAATAATAATAATAATAATAATAATAATAATAATTAAATACACATTCTCACTGACCCCAAACTTTTGAACAGTAATGTTTAATGTTACAGACGATTTCTATTTCAGATAAATGATGTTCTTTAGAATTCTATTTATCAAAGAATCCTGAAATAAAAATGTAGATAAATGTTTTCAACATTGATAATTATGAGAAATGTTTCTTAAGCATCAAATTAGAATGATTTCTAAAGGATCATTTAACACTGAAGACTGGAGTATGCTGAATATTCAGTTTTGATCACAGGAATACATTTCAGTTTGAAAATAATATTCAATATTTGTCTGTATTTTTAATCAAATAAATGCAGCCTTGGTAAGTAGAAGAGATTTATTTTTAAAAAATTAAAAATCTTACCGATCCAAAACTTTTGACTGGTAGTGTATTTAACAAAGATATGTTGCTTCTGTTTCATTCTTGACTTTAACTTAATGTATGGTAAAATAATCCAAGATCAATTTCCCTGTAAAAGTACTTAACATACCTATTGTATTCTAAATGAAAACCGTCATGCTGCATACAGTTTGAAAGTATCCATTAGGTGAAAGACTCGCCTCCTCGTCACAGGCTAACTAAAGATCAATACAGAGCTCTGAAACATGAAGATGATAAATGAATAACCACATACTCTGAATTATGGCATGAAAGGCTACAGATTTTACAATTTGAGCGTTTTCTCATTTTTGTTTCAGGTGTTGAAGGAGGTGACCGTAAAGGCTCAGGCAGCTGAAAAGGTCAAAGTCGAGGTTCAAAAGGTCAAAGATAAAGCGCAGGCCATAGTTGACAGCATCTCTGCAGACAAAGCCATCGCTAAAGAGAAGTTGGAGGCAGCCAGGCCTGCTCTGGAAGAGGCTGAGGCAGCATTGCAGGTCAGGAACAGTATGGAGCGATTACATGAAAGAGAGAATGGGAGGAGTGTGATGTTCATGGGGCATTTCGGTGCCTGCAGCTTCTGTGTAATTACATGCTGTCTATGAGGGTTTAAAAATAGACCGTGTGATGGCAGGGTTGCTGTAGGTGGTCTCGTAGCAAGCAGGGGTCTGACAGCAGCCGCCTCTAACTAACCCCACACACCCACTCAATCATACAGTACAACCACCCAAACACACAGCCCACCTCTTCCCTCCACCACCTGCCCACTGCATCCTTCCCATGTATCTGTCCATGATGTAACCTTGTATCATTCTCGGGACAGGAATCACACACTTTAATAATAATACACTCAGACAGCAATCAAACAGAATGACTAATCATTATCAGAAACCATATGACAAAAGAGTGGCGGAAAACTAGAACAAAGGAGACATGTGTCTGAAGATAAACAAACTAAAAGTCCAAATAATTACAAATTCTTACTGACCCCTAACTTTTCAATGGCAGTGTATTTTTAATCAAATACAAAAACTGTAATTTACAAATACAAATAAAAAGGAATGGAAATTGTTCATGTTATAGTGTTATAATGGTTTCTATTTAAGAACACTGTGGAAAATCTGTGTGATTGTGATTGACTATATAATTTATCACTTTTTATGAGCTCTAAATACTTTGGGAAAATGAGGATTCCTCGGATTAGCACTTGAAGCAGGGACAATAAATGCATTGTTTGACTTTCTGTCCATTCTTGAGCCATCATTGTGTCAATTATCAGATGTAAACATGCAAAATCACCATACCCCCCCATATTCAAGCTAAAACATGCCATCATTGTTTTTCATAAAGTTGCAAACTGTGCATCATGTTAAAATCTCTGTTTTATGGCTTGTTTCCACTGAGGGGTACGGTACGGGACAGTACAGTACGGGTCGGGTCGGGTACACCGTGATCAGGCTTGCGTTTCCACCGCCAACAGTACCCTTACCTGATAGGCGTGGTATGCTGGAAAGAAGTGATCGACGTCATTTTCGTGCGAAGAAAGTGACATAGTAAACAACAATGGATGACAGACTGCAGATCTTGTTCTTGCTTCTCGGCATGTTTGTCACTAGAAACAAGCGCTGGCTTTAGGCGTTTCCAAGAAGCCAACGCAAAGTCCGACTCAGGAGAATGATCCCGAGGACGCGAGTTCTTGAACGCGGCACTGAGCTCGCTCTGGCTCTGCGACTCCGGTTATCTCTATGTTCATTTTAGGCAACAATAAAACGAAATGTGTAATAAAACACCACTCTGCTTCTTTTCGATTTCATTTCAATACATTTTAAACATTCTACAGCACATAAATGTGGTTCAGGCAACGCATAGCCTATTGATTATCACTGCATGTATGTAACGTTATATATTTATAACAAAACTAAATATAAAACAACCCTGCCTCTTTTCGTTTAAATTTTAAAGTATTAAACATATTCCAGGCAATATGTAATGTATTGCATATCGCATGCATTGGTACAAATGTTGCAATAAAGAACATTACAGACGATCTTGTAAAAAAAAAAAAAAGACAAAACTATCTCTTTTTGTTGAATTTCAGTTTTATCAATAGCCATTATAAAAGTGGTACAAAACACAGTAAAGCTTAAATAACATCAAGAAACAATTCAGTCAGTGAAATATACAAATTCAGCGCTCAAAGATATGAAACTTCACGTAGCCTTCTGCCAAAACTATTGGCCAGGGAACGAATTATAGATTCACGAGACTAAAGATCACCTGTTAGGTTTATACAAGACGAACTATATCTCATGTTTAATCACTACAAACAGAGACGTCCGCGTTAGCGGCAAACATCAGGATGACTAGCCGAGGAAAGGCTGTTCAAGGCGGGGGACACGAGCGCGAGCGTCCGGTGATCGCTTGGAATGGATCTCAGTCAAATTATCAAACATCTATAAATAAACCACAGATTTGATCTTTAAAAAACTACTTTCTCGCCTGAAAAACTCTTAAAACTACATTTCGTGACACAATAACAGTAAAATTATATTATGCTTCTAATGCCCTTGTAGCACGCGCGAGTGACGACTCTGTCCACCAATCAGCGTTCTGCAGTGAGTCTAGCTCCACCTTTTAGTACCCTTTCACTGTGCTAGGTACCCTAACGAAAGGGTACCCAAAAAGTGGTACGGTACGGTTCGGCTTTTTGGTACCATTCACAACTTTTGACAGTGGAAACGCAAATAATTGCGTACCGAAACGAACTGTACCGTACCGTACCACTCAGTGGAAACGAGCCATTAGTGTGTCATGATCTCACACTCTCAGCTGTTTCTTTCCTTTCACATCTTTCATCTGTGTTCTCCCATCCTTATTTCTCCCTTTCAGTGTTTGATCTCACCTCTTTTTACCACTTCCCTTTCTATGTACTCACTCAACCCTTTATATTAACCCTTAACCCATTAACTGTATCAGCTATCAAACCCTATAACATACTGTGCACCTTCCTGCTCCATCCGCCTCCTTCCCACTGGTTCAAAAGATCCTTCTACTTATAAAGATAAATCCATCAAGTATTGCTCATTAAGCTGTGGTGCACTAAACTTTGTCAACCATGAGCCATAACAGCTGCCATTAGGATTAAGTTATGCAAAGTGCTGCTGCATAGTAGTTCATATGTCAGACTGTTAACAAGATGTCTAATTCACTTTCTCTCTGTCTCTTTCTGTATTTCTCTCCCTGTTTATCTGTAAACAGACCATAAAGCCATCAGACATTGCTACAGTGCGAACACTGGGCAGACCGCCCCACCTCATCATGCGTATTATGGACTGTGTGTTGTTACTCTTCCAAAGGAGAGTGAACATGGTGAAAATTGATCCTGAGAAAAACTGCACCATGCCGTCCTGGCAAGAGTCACTAAAACTCATGACAGCTGGAAACTTCCTGGGCAGTCTACAGGTATTAAGTCTTAATACCAGATATTGGTGATATAACATAATATATAGTCAAAGATTCTTGTACTAAAAAACAGGCTTATTTTGTTTTGAATGACTATTTCCCATTCTCGGTCACCCACACAATTAAACAAGCCTTTTCTCTGTTATGAATTCTATTTAATATAGTATTAACAGCTTATTTCTTCCATATTAGCCCATTAAAAAGCTTAAAATAACATTGTGACAAAAAGCAATATGTGCCATTGAAACAGTAATGGTATGTGAATAAGTACAGGAAGTAATGTTTTCTAGTGAATAATCAAACCTATTTCTGTTTTTATCAATCCACTGTGATAGAATGGACCAAGTTTCTAAACACTACGTTGTTTATATGCATGTGTGGGCGTCAAACATTTGCAGTGTCTAATATATATATTTAGCTACAATGCAGGACCTCTGTAGTTGTAACCACTGTAGGAGTTCTACCAGTAGGATTTTTGGCATTAAACCTAATTTCAAAAGCCAACAGATGGATCGACTAATTAGGTTTTTAGTCGACAAAATCTCTTGGGTAAAGCTCTGGCACAAACAACTTAAAATACTTGCACAAACAAGTCCAGTTCTGACAGCTAATCAATTCAATATCTCACATGCATACATATTAACTGATATATCTTAGTATTAAAGTCCCCGTGAAATCAAAATTGAACCTATTTACTTTGTTAGCGCATATTACTAGTCTTGTGGTGAACAATTAATCCGTGCAAGTAAAAATATATTTAAAAAATGTTTTACCTTGGTAATCTTTAATCAAAATCTGAAAAGTTACTTCCGGTCTGGAACGGTTTCTTTTTCTGATGACGTAGGTTTCACAACTTGGGTGGGGAAACGCGTAACCACTCCCCTCAAACCGTTAGTTTGCTATGAGCGAGAGATGGAGAGGAGGAGCGCTAGAGTAAAACCCTGCCCTCTGTTCAATATTCCGTTTCACTTGGAAATACGTCACAGCACTGGAGAAAAATCGTTTGCAACTTCCGGTTCACGGGGACTTTAAAACATATTTTAAAAGCTGTATGTGCTTTTAAAATAAGGTTCCATGCATGATCTATATCTTCTCACAACTTTACAGGAGCCTGAGCAATAAATATCAAATAATATTGTCATTTTCAAGAGATTCAAATATGTGACATATCCTGTACTGTCACAGGTGTGGTGCTGGCAGAAGAAGGCAGACAGGGTCAAAGGCTCCAATTCAAAACGTTTACTAAATTCCAAAATACAGATACAGGTTAACGGGCAAAAGAGATAGCACACTAAACCAAGTAACACTAACATATAAACCAAGTAACACAGAAGAGAACCGACCCAGACTGAAGGGAACTAAATACAGATACAAATGAACCCTAATGAGGTGAGGACAGGTGACACAGATGATAATGACGATGAACAGGTGGATGATTGAGGGAGTGATGCTGCGTTCAAGTCATCTCGTATAGATCGTATTTACGAGTTGAACGCACTTGAACGCCACCACAATGTCGTAAATCCCAGTGGGGAGCTCGGGATTTTCTTTAAGCCCTGATCTGTACGAGTTGGGGGCGTGTCAGTGAGAAACGTTCATTCAACGTCTGTTGACGGTAAATTTTAATTGAATTTCAATGTTTACTCATTGACATTGTAAGGCTTTTTCATTTATAAAGCAAGCTCTCTGCACAAAATATGTAATCATTATAATATAAAAATTATACCTAATGATAGTTTACATTGGCTTCATAAGCTAATAAAAAAACATAAAAAGTAAAACCCACCTGATGCACATTCTTTGTTCTTCATTTTTTTTTATTAGCAGAGTTGATAAACCTTGCTGTATTTTTGTGTAATTCATTAAACGAAGGTACACCGCCATTTTGCTCCGACGAAACTGACTTGAACGCACCTCACGTCGTAAACACGACTTCCCACCTTGTACGTACGAACTTCCCAGGAGGACTTGAACGCAGCATGAGTTCAGGAGTGGAGACGAGAAGGATTCTGGGAAGTGTAGTGAAGACTAAGACAGACAGGTGCAGACGAAGACTGTGACATGTACACTAGTATTGTTTTACTCCAGCTTTTGTTTTGTTCTCCAGCAATTCCCCAAAGACACCATCAATGAAGAGGTGGTTGAACTCCTCTCTCCTTACTTTGACATGGCAGACTTTAACATAGAATCAGCCAAGAGGGTGTGCGGCAATGTTGCAGGTCTTTGCTCCTGGACCAAAGCAATGGCTGCCTTCTTTTCTATTAATAAAGAAGTGCTTCCCTTGAAGGTGAGATCACTTGATATTTTTTTCAAATAATGCAACTCTGTCAAGTTATCAGTTTTTTTTTCTTTACTAACAGGCCATAATTTAAACTGTGAAAACCATGATTTATTTGATGAATTTCTATTATTATTTGATTATTCTTTACATGCTTTTAGTCATCATTTATTAGTGTATCATCTTTTGATATAATAGTTTAATTTCAATTGGTTGCTTGAAGCCTCAGATGCACATTTGTAGATTTTAGCTGCTGTTAGTTCATGTTTGTTAGCTTCAATTGAGAATGAGGAGTTGATGTCATTTTACAGAGCCCCTCCCCTCTCCGCCATGTTGGTTGGATTCCCATGGCAAAACAGTATTGATTACGTGTGTTTTTAGCTCGGTAGTAGAGGAGTTTCTCTCAATACCGCACTGTTTTACCATGCCTGGAAGTAACTGCTGCGTGAAAAACTCCTCCAGTAACTCACACGATACATATGGAAAACATAGGAACAATGGTTTTTGGGGTTACAGAAATTGACACAGCAGGGAGAGTCTGATCTAACGAGGAGACGCCGGATTGCTAGGTTTGCTGATGCCTTTAGCATACGATTTTCACTGTTTGCTGTGCCTTAACGAAGTGTTGTTTGAGTGACTTGTTCATTACTTTTTTATTTCATTGAAATAAATGTTTGAAACAACTTGATATGGCTTAACAATATTTATTGAGAACTGAAATGGGCTATTTGGACAACATAAGTTTCATGGATAACATAAGTAATAATAATATAATAATAATAATGTTATTAGAGCAAAAGAACAAATATATTGATGGTGCTTCTCCAAATACAGCTGTTTTGTACTTTGTGTGAGTTTGTTCCTGTAAGGTCCCTTTTCTTTCGCCTTACCTTTTAGCATTGCTTTACTTTCTTCCTTTTTTTCTCGTATTCTTAGATCCGTCTCTGTCCTGCCAAAATAATAAATGCGCGAAAATTTAAGAGCTCTGGAATGTTTAGTCGCGTCTATGGGTTCTAAAGGCGTTGCCCCTGGTAACCGATAGCGTCTCCTACCACCATGGCCGACCGGCTCAGACCCCGCCCAAATAGGCACGTGACTCCTCATTCTCAATAGTATATTCCATTTCCTAGTACAACTTGACCACCTTTTGCAGATATGCGCATGTATTTCTTTCTTTTTTTGATAAAACATACTGAAAATACTCATGCCTCTTATAATCAGGAGCAACCCCCTACTCCCCCAATACTTAACTTCTTCAGACTAGTAATTGTAGGTAAAAGCTTTTAAAAAGCAACATCTTGAGGCTTTAAATGTAAAATGAAAGGAAAAACACTAAAACACTTAGGACTCCAAAGTGTGACAATTTGAAAATTGAAACGCAACTGAGAAAAAAAAAAATTGCGGTTTTGTTCAGTGGAAAAATATTTCTTGTTTCCTAATAACCTATGGTTTTCCAGGAGTTGGATCATTTACGACTCTCTCTTTCTCCATCACCCTCAGGCTAATCTGGCAGTGCAGGAGAACAAGCTGACTATAGCTAATTTGGACCTCCAGACAGCCCAGGCAGAACTGGATGCTAAGCAAGCAGAGCTGGATGTAGTTCAGGCTGAATATGAGAAGGCCATGATGGAGAAACAGGTATGCACTGAATTAGATAGATTAGGGCAGTGGTGTCCAATCCAACTCCTGAAGGATCACTGTCTTGCAGAGATTGGCCGCTAATTAAACACACCTGAATAAACATATCATGGTTGGGATTACTTTGGGATTACTAGAAACTTCCAGACTCCAGTGTTGGGGCAGGTTGGCACTAAACTCTACAGGACATGCACCCTCCAGGAGCATTATTGGACACCACTGGTTTAGGCTCAAATGCTGCGTTCACGGTTTGTTGTTATTATCGTAGCTGCGAGATGACAACATGTGACGTTATACATCCTCAAGGGGATGGACTGCATTGGACTGCATTTTATATAGCACTTTCACAGACCCAATGGCCACCAAAGCACTTTACCAAAGCGCTCTGTGGTCATTAAAAATCCTTTAAAAGAGTAGGAGTGTAACCCCGGCCTCCTGGCCAAATTTACCCAATTGGCCGCTGTCCATCATTGCCTCCTGATTATCACCCTAAATAAATCACTGACAAAATATTTGTTGAAGTTCTTATTTGCCTTAAAATCCAGCTGTAGCCAAAATAAAATGAACCACAATCCACATTTTTACTATTATCTTTCTAATTATTCTGTGAAAAATGGTGAATCGGCTGTCGTTTAGTGCCTGAAGTAAATACCAAATCACTCATTAGCATTTTTGCATATATTTTGGATGTAATGCACAATTTTGTAAACAACCCTAAAAACATCTTGCAGATCATTCAGGCTTGTACATTGTGTTCCTCTACAAAATCAATGCTAACTTTATAAATAGTTTGAAGCAAATATCAATGTTCCCATTCACAATGTATTACAGGCCTTCCTAACATTTTATAATTTAGTGGAAAATTGTGTGATTAACAGCTTGTGACTGACCGATCCTTTTCTGATTGATTTACGTCGGGCCTGATCATTGAATAAACTTATTTAATTGACTTTAAACACTTTAATTAGTTTTCTTAATTTACTCATTTACACGTATAAAGAAGTGATCATCTCTACCCTAGGAATTAAAATGAAGAAGGGCATGTGCTCTTGAAATGTAAGACCCATACTCATCAGTCAGTCAAGTTTGACGTTACATCCGGTGACTGATGAATTGGCATCTTGTCTGAGAGCCCAATCACCTTTGAGTGTAAACAGAACATTGTGAGCGAGATATGCATCACGAACCACTCCTCGTGAAGTGGGTATAAAAGGACACTTATAGCACTTGCTCATTTTAGCTTTAGCTTCGGAGCCGAGCATTTAGTTGGATGCAGCAGTTTAGTTAACCATTTGCAGTATTCTACAAAGCCGAAAGGAGCTCTGCAGAGTGTTGATGTGACGGTGGGTCAACTGTGGTTGCTTTGAAAAGAGCTTTTCCTTCTGCATTCATTGTAGTTAAAGGAACAGTCCGACTTTTTGGGACTTTAGCCTATTCACCTTACCCCCCAGAGTTAGATAAGTCCATACATACCTTTTTCATCTCCGTGCGTGCTATAAGTCTGTTTGACGCACCCACCGCTAGCCTAGCTTAGCACAAAGACTGGATGTGAATGGTTGCAGCTTTCATACTAATCCAAATGAGTGGCAAAATAACGCAAACGTTTTCCTATTTACATGTTGTGATTTGTATAGTCACAGAATGTACAAATAACAAAGTCAAATGAGACACAGACATCTTTTAACCATATAAAACCTGGGAACTATTCTCTGAAAGCGAAGCACTGCTAGTTTGGCGGAGTGATAACCGCATCACCGGAGACACGCTCAGAGTTTGGGTAACAGAGTCAGCAATTTATAAATAGTAAAAGCGTAGTTTACAGTCATGGGTTTTCGCTCTATTGTAAATAGCTGCGACAGTAAACAGGGGAGGTAATACCATGTTTCACAGAATTCCAACTAAAAACGCTGACTGGATGAAGAAATGGCTAACTTACTTACTCTGGATATTTATTCAAACACACCTAAATAGATTATCAAGGGACATTATGTTTGCTCGGTACATTTCAATGGACGACTATTTTGAAAAAATGGAATTTGCCACACGGACCATAATGTGCTGAAGGATACGGCCATCCCATCTATAGCACAGACAGGACAAGTGGATCACCTGCGGCTGAGGTAAGTGTTCCGTTATGTTTTTAGATGACCTACTGTAACAGTGCCATTAGCCAGATCTGATGTAACGTTAGTGACACTATTATGAATATGTTTTTATCTTGATGCGGTGCGGACGCGCTTGGAAAAAAAACGAGCGCGTTCACCGCGTTGAACTTGCACCCTGCGCGCTGCGCGCCTAGTAGCCTAAATCTAAAATAACCATGGAAATAACGAACTTGAGCGTGCAAAAGGGTACGATAGGCTGTGAGTTCATTGTGCAAAAGCAATTTGTGCTATTACTTTCCCCTTATTCTATCCTATAGTAATGCAATTATACTGTATATTATATACTGTTGAACACATTTGGTTCAGCTAATAAATTGCATTTAAAATATATTGATTCCTGTAATAATAATTATTTATTCATGTGATATTTATAAATCTGGGTGTGTTTTTGGTTGGAAATCAATGAAACATGGTATTGTCCCAGTTTATTGTCACAGCTCATACAATAAAGCAAACACCCATGATGCTTTTCTATCTAACGTTAGTAATTGCTGACTCTTTACTCCAACACTGAGCGAACTCTCTGCTCCTCATCACGGTGCGTCTCAGGTGATCATGGTTATCACTCCAACCAAAGTAGTGCTTCGCCTTCAGAAAATATAGTATTTATACGGTCAAAAGATGTCTGTGTCTCATATGGCCTTGATATTTGCACACTCTGTGACTATACAAACCACAACATGTAAATAGGAAAACGTTTGCGTTATTTTGTCACTCATTTGGATTAGTATGAAAGCTGCAACCATTCACATCCAGTCTTTGTGCTAAGCTAGGCTAGCGGTGGGTGCGTCAAACAGACTTATAGCACGCACGGAGATGAAAAAGGTATGTATGGACTTATCTAACTCTGGGGGGTAAGGTGAATAGGCTAAAGTCCCAAAAAGTCAGAGTGTTCCTTTAAAACTAAATCATTGCAGTATTTATTGAGAGAGGTGGGGGCCTTGGCGTAAAAAAGGTTAAGAACCACTGGGCAAGAGTCCTCCAGGGATGAAGATTCACCTGCACTGCACCCTTCAGGAAAGAGGACTGTTGTTCGAGTCTGACGCAGAGCTGACGGCCATGCTTTTCCAGGCCGCTGAGAGCATCGGGCTCAAGTTGAATCCTTCTGCATGTCCCGAACACTCAAGGCAGGATGATTGGTATCATGAGAAGGTCACAAAGTCGTGGAAGATATCTTTTTCTGACGAAAACGCTCCGGCGCCTTCTCCTCTCTCACTACCCTGGATGGTGGGGCTGCCAAAGGGTACCGGGTTGAGAATCTTTTGTTGAGTTTGGTACCCAAATTCTCAGTAAAAGAACAGTTTTCTTTATCTCCAGGTCTCTATCTCAATGTGCCTTGCCACTCTCATTCCCATCAGCAGGCAGTGATGTGTGGTTTGAGGATGCCTTCTCACATGACCCCTGCCAAAACATGGCACCGCACAGTGTTGCACTGCACACTCTGTCCCCACTACGGGAAAATGTGCCTTCCGGGTCGGCCCCGGTGCCCATGCTGCCCCATTGCAAGTGCGTTGGTAGTCCCTCTGACCCTCCTTGTAAGGCATCTGGAAGTCTGACTAGTGCTTTCTCATCTTGCTGGCTCATTCAGACTCAAACTCAAACTCAGCTATGCGATTCAGTTCGCCCAGCCTCCCTCCAGGTTCAGCAGCATCTAGTTCACCTCACTGGTGGACAAGTACTCTCCTGTCCTGTGTGCAGAGATCGCAGTCCTACTGGTGAAGGATGTGATAGAGATTCCGTATCATACGGAATCATTCCGTATTTGACACATAAAAGTCTTGTTCCGTATTGAACTGATACGGAACGCACTTTGTTCCGTATTTTTGAGAATCAGTTCAGTGCAAATCCATGACAGACACATCTTCAAATATATCTCAGACAGACTATGAACGAAGACCTCACCAGTTGAGCCACTCGTGATCGAATAGTTTTATCGCAAATTAGTTACAATATCCTCTAATCTAGAGCAATCGTGCATGCATGCGAGACAGTCTGATGTTGAGCTCCTAACGGCGCGGACGCAAAACCAGGACTGGAGCCAAAGCACATTCCTCTCTGCACTATAAGCGTTCTGTTATCACTCCGATTTCATCCACTACGGGTTTTCCAGTCTCACTCACAGGAAAAACTGCTCCGTATTCAATCGATTTTAAAAGATAATCTTATGTTTTACTGTCTGCTGCCCCGCAAGAATTATTATTTTTTTTTTTATACATTTTAAGGTTAAATGCATCAGTCTCGTGCTCTTTGAGAGATCAAAATTAAGAGCTTCAACCCATGAACTGCTCGTTAAACAAAGATAAAGCATTGATTTGTACTAGGACAATAAATAGGGCTCAAACATCTTTTTAGTTATGAGAGTCTCAGTCTACATTACATTATCAATGGTGTTTCAGGATGCCAAACAATTATTATAATAATGTAATAATGGTTTATATAATTATTCCTATGACGTAAAAATCCACCTAACTGTAGGCTACTATATAAATGAAAATGAATATTTCAAAAGTATATTTTAATCAACATTACACTATAATATAGGAAAATTAAAACACTTTTGTCCTATCTCTACACTTGCAAGAAATAAACCCTTGAGCTTTTATTTAGGAAAAAACAGATAGCCATGCTGATCGTGTGAGCAAAGTGTACACATTTCTCTAAATCACGCAGCACTAACAGGATGCCTATTTGTAAAAGTCTTGTGCTGTTTTATAAAGGCAAAAAGTCATATCATGGTGTCGATTTTAGTTCATTGGCAAAATATAACGCTAGAGACCTTCATGTTAGTTTATACATTTTACATCTCATATGTTCGGCAAAAGGCGGATTCTATTAAATAAGTACGCACAAGGCTAGAAAACGGTTGTTTATTTTTCTTCAAGTGCAGTTTAAGCCAATGAGTTTTGAATGTTATACATTTTATTTGCTGAAATTAAAAACTAATTCGACTAAAAAAAATGATAAACTAAACAAATCCATGGTTCATTGTTGGCAAAATTATCATGATAGCCTTCATACACTCACCGGCCACTTTATTAGGTACACCTGTCCAACTGCTCGTTAACACTTAATTTCTAAGCAGCCAATCACATGGCGGCAACTCAGTGCATTTAGGCATGTAGACATGGTCAAGACAATCTCCTGCAGTTCAAACCGAGCATCAGTATGGGGAAGAAAGGTGATTTGAGTGACTGAACGTGGCATGATTGTTGGTGCCAGAAGGGCTGGTCTGAGTATTTCAGAAACTGCTAATCTACTGGGATTTTCACGCACAACCATCTCTAGGGTTTACAGAGAATGGTCCGAAAAAGAAAAAACATCCAGTGAGCGGCAGTTCTGTGGGCGGAAATGCCTTGTTGATGCCAGAGGTCAGAGGAGAATGGCCAGACTGGTTCGAGCTGATAGAAGGGCAACAGTGACTCAAATAACCACCCGTTACAACCAAGGTGGGCAGAAGAGCATCTCTGAACTCACAGTACGTCGAACTTTGAGGCAGATGGGCTACAGCAGCAGAAGACCACACCGGGTGCCACTCCTTTCAGCTAAGAACAGGAAACTGAGGCTACAATTTGCACAAGCTCATCGAAATTGGACAATAGAAGATTGGAAAAACGTTGCCTGGTCTGATGAGTCTCGATTTCTGCTGCGACATTCGGATGGTAGGGTCAGAATTTGGCGTCTACAACATGAAAGCATGGATCCATCCTGCCTTGTATCAACGGTTCAGGCTGGTGGTGGTGGTGTCATGGTGTGGGGAATATTTTCTTGGCACTCTTTGGGCCCCTTGGTACCAATTGAGCATCGTTGCAACGCCACAGCCTACCTGAGTATTGTTGCTGACCATGTCCATCCCTTTATGACCACAATGTACCCAACTTCTGATGGCTACTTTCAGCAGGATAATGCGCCATGTCATAAAGCTGGAATCATCTCAGACTGGTTTCTTGAACATGACAATGAGTTCGCTGTACTCAAATGGCCTCCACAGTCACCAGATCTCAATCCAATAGAGCATCTTTGGGATGTGGTGGAACGGGAGATTCGCATCATGGATGTGCAGCCGACAAATCTGCGGCAACTGTGTGATGCCATCATGTCAATATGGACCAAACTCCCTGAGGAATGCTTCCAGCACCTTGTTGAATCTATGCCACGAAGAATTGAGGCAGTTCTGAAGGCAAAAGGGGGTCCAACCCGTTACTAACATGGGGTACCTAATAAAGTGGCCGGTGAGTGTATATATCTAGAATATGTGGTACAGTCATTGATTAGGCATACTTTGCTATTATATAAATTAATGTAGGGGTCTAATAAGTTTCATTATTCCCCCTCCCCCCACCCCCCGGCTCCTTATTTCGAAATCAGAAAGTTGGCAACCCTAGATAGGGCCTTAGAGCCATTTTTACACTTTTTTTTACACTGCATTCGAGGGATTTGCATATCAGTACAAGGTCCTCCCCTTTCGACTGTCCCTGTTGCCTCACATTTTCACAAAGGTCGTGGAGGCAGCCCTTGCCCCCTCTGAGGGAACAAGGTGTTCACATACTCAACCACCTCAATGATTGGCTCATCCTTGCACACTCACGAGAGCAGTTGTACAAACACAGGGACTTGGTGATGAAGCACCTCAGCCATCTAAGGCTTCGTGTCAACTGGAAAAATAGTAAGCTCTCCCCCGTCCTGAGTGTCTCTTTTCTCGAAATGGAAATTGACTTGGTAAACATGACAGCATGTCTCTGGTTGGGCGCCAACCAGACCTGGTTCCCAGAACTGATGCTCCTTGCGATAGCCCCTAGCTGGCGGATTCTGTTTTTTTTTTTAGAGACGGGGCACCTTATGGTATGTATGTCCAGAGCTATATAATCTCACCAGGAAGACCTCAGGAAGTGATCAAATCAGATCTGTGCTTTCCGTCTTGCAGAATGTGTTGAGGTGAAGACTGTCTCCATACTCCCTGAAAATGTATGTTGCTGCTATCACCGCACATCACAGTGCAGTTGATGGTCAGTCTAAAGGAAAGCATAACCTGATCATCAGGTTCCTAAGGAGCGTGAGAATCCTCCCTGACCTCTCCTTATACCCATTTGGGACCTCTCCTTGGTCTTTGTCTGTCTCTCAGAGAGCGACCGTCGACCCTCTGCAGTCAGTAGAGCTGAAGATAATGTCTCTCAAGACAGCGCTATTGACTGCGCTCACTTCTGTCAGGAGTTGACCTGCAGGCATTTTTAGTTGACGGATCATGCCTAGAAATTCTGGCCAGCCAGTTCTCACGTAATCCTAATACCCCAACCTGGATTTGTCCCCAAGGTTCCCACCACCTCCTTCCAGGATGGAGGAGGAAGACCCAGTCCAGGTCCGCTCTGTCCTGTTTGCAATTTGTGCTTGTACATAGACCGCATGCAGAGCTTCAGGACCTCAGACCAGCTCTTTGTCTGTTGGAGGCCAGCAGAAGTGAAAGATTGTCTCTAAGAAGAGGTTCAAGCTCAAGAAGAGCCTTGCCCCCTTAGGTTGAGAGCTCACTCCACTCAGAGTGTTGTCTCTTCCTGGGCATTGGTGTATGGTAGCTTGCTGGAAGACATTTATAAAGCTGTGGGCTGGGTGACACCTAACAAGTTTGCAAGGTTTTAGAATCTTAGAGTAAAGTCAGTGTGTACTGGTTACAAGTAGCTAGTAAGTGGGCAGACCAGCTCTGTGTCTCGCTTGCGGTGCCATTTACACTCGAAAGGTGATTGGGCTCTCAGACGGGATCCCAATTCATCAGTCACCTGTATTCGTATTGTCTCCGTTCCCTCCTTCAGGGAACGGGAGTTACATTAATAACCTAGATGTTATCTATTGATGGAGGTTTGTGTCTTGACAGTCTTGTTTCCCATTTCCACTTAATCTACCAATTACTTCCTTTTACCTGTAAAGGTCATATCTAATAAAAGGCAAATCCTTAAACGGCACAACATTTTTATTAAATATACATATAAGCTAGTGTTGTGTTAGTTCTCACAGATTCAATTTAGAGTATCAAATGTAAAGTAACACCATAGATATAATAAAATGTTGATAATAGAATAGATAATAGAATAATAGATGCAATAACATTTTGATAAACTTTTATGCAAATTAAAAGTGATTTAAGGTGTTTTTTTTTTTTTTTTTGGTAAATACCATGCATACAATATCTGTACTAACTGACACTGCGTAATATCACTTAAATACGTGTCCTGAGAAACCCCACCTGTCTATTAAATAAGGCAACATGAATTCTATTAGATCACGTTAAATGACACTCTATTGAATTCACACTCTCACTCTTGATAAGAGTCAATAAATGTGAAGAAGCGCACACCTGCACAGTGACAGAATGAATCTTTTTTTCTTTTTCTTTTTTTTTTTACCTCCTCACCTCACCTTTCTCTCTCAGACTTTACTAGAGGATGCAGAACGCTGTCGCCACAAGATGCAAACGGCCTCTAGTCTGATCAGTGGGCTGGGAGGAGAGAAGGAGCGTTGGACACAGCTTAGTAAAGAGTTTGCTGCTCAGACCAAAAGACTAGTTGGTGGGTTACGTAAAACCTTTTTTTTTATCCAGAACATACAATTTGGATGATAGAACAGGCAAAATACCTCATAGACCTGAGCCATGTCAAGGAACCAGAATATAATAGAGACTTGGAGCTCTTTTGACTTTATGTTAGAACGGTGTTGTGTTAGCGTTAGTTAATAACCAATGATCTTTGTAACAGAAGTGAATAAATCAAAACTAACTTTAGCTGGACAATAACTTTAATCTAGAGCTGCTATAAAGCCAAAACAATCTTTGTTACTTTATTTGCCTATTATCACTGTAAAGCTGCTTTGAAACAATCTACATTGTTAAAACTGCTATAAAGGTGACTTGACTTGGTCTGGTAAGCAGCCACCTAGCATTGCCGTAGCAACCACCTAGAACTTCCTAAGTGTCCTCATGCTGAGTAGTGGTGTGTTATTACAATTACAACTGTTGGGACAATTTTTGCATCCAGAAAAAATAGGTGATAAAATGGGTGTTGTCATATCTTTGACTTACATTTATGAAGGAAACCAAGCCGACTTGGGCCGGTAATTAACAACCATAGCAACACCCTATTGAATTGCAATGCACTAAAACCATATAGCAGTGACATTGCAACGACCGATAACCTGTAGAATTCTAAGTGCAAGATTATTGTAACTGAGATACCACTCATATTTACTTCAAAAAACGTCAAAAACTAATGACATTGTTACTATTATTATTAAATTTTACATTTCCCATGCTCAGGTGATGTGCTGCTGGCTACAGCCTTCCTGTCCTACTCCGGGCCTTTCAACCAAGAGTTCCGCAACCTACTTCTCACTGATTGGCAGAGAGAAATGAAGTCCCGCCGAATACCTTTTAGGACCAATCTGAATCTCACTGAGATGTTGATTGATGCTCCCACTGTAAGTGAATGGAACTTACAGGGGCTCCCCAATGATGACCTATCCATCCAAAATGGGATTATTGTTACAAAAGCTGCCCGATTTCCCCTGCTGGTTGACCCCCAGACCCAGGGAAAGATCTGGATCAAGAACAAAGAATCCAAGAACGAGCTTCAGGTGACCACTCAGAATAAATGACTTGTACATTTATAACAATATGATTTTTGGGCTTCATGTTCATTATTTAATTTGTAGCATGCGTACTGTATGTAAACAAAAAAAAAAGTAGTTAGGTTTTACAGTTACTAATAAAACATTTGCATTTACATTTAAATTACATTTGTCTGTTTGCATAAAGTGCTACATGGACATCCAGTTAGTCATGCTGGTCAATGGAAAAAGTAGCTTGTTACTGAAAATACTGAGAAGCTGCTGTTTTTAATATAATTTTTTATTAGTGTTGCTATTACAAATAAATGTACAATAACTTGATACATTAACCATTTGCAGATGATCTAAACATTCATATTCTTGTGAATCATGTTGAAATCTAATTGATTATGCACAGCTTGCATTGATGCATGAGTTCTTTTTAAGAGGTCAAGCACATTTTGTAATGGTGTAACCTCATAACAAATCACCACCTCCTCTGGTAATAGCTTTCCCAAGTAACAGAACTTGAGCTGGGTCAGTAAAGAGGTCCTGCTGTTTTCACAGATCACCTCACTGAATCACAAGTACTTCAGAAACCACCTAGAGGACAGTTTGTCATTAGGACGTCCCCTACTGATAGAGGATGTTGGGGAGGAATTGGATCCTGCTCTGGACAATGTCCTAGAGAAGAACTTCATCAAGACTGGGTCCACATATAAGGTATTGTTAGATAAGCTCAATAAGCAAAAGAGGAATTTGGATGCTCAATATTATTATTTTAAAGAGTTTCATTTTTTCATTTTGAACCGTATTCACAGCATGCCAAAAGCATAACGCTTATTTGTTTGCATTTTCTCCTGTACTATCAAAAGTTCTCATATATAAACAAATATAGTATATGCTTCGGAGGAAATGGGGACATTGCCATTAAAGGGAACATCATTGTCCTCAGCAGTTCCAGTGATTTAAAATACATTTTGCCCTATTTTTGATAACATTTTTGCTAGGTAATGAGTGAGATTGCTTTGTGTAATGAGAAAATTCTCTATATTTGTACAGAACCTCTGCTTCTCATTATTTACAAGAAACAATAGAGAAAACAAATTGGAATTGTATTTAACATCCTGTCCTTTATTATACTTTTTATCGGAAAGATATCTAATGCGTAGGAAATCAGGACATAGCAAGTACTCTGAAAGAATAGTTCATAATTAAGAACCTAAAAAAAGATATAGTGCTGCGTCTGTGCTCTTTCAGTTCCTAGTTGAGGTGATGACATCAGCTGCTCAAGCTGTTTAGTGTTAGTGTGGGACGCGATTGTGAGTGACAGTCGTGATCTTTCGGGCATCTTTGCTTGATCTCATTATCAAAAATCCAGTTGTTTGAAAAAGGCTTTGCTTCATCACACACAGCAGCTGCTTCACACGTTCAAAAAAAGAATTGGAAGCAGCAGTGAGAGCTCTGACGAGTTTAACTACTCAGCTCTATTAATACAAAGGTGCAAACACCTGGTCACGCTTTTTTTTTTTATAGCAGAGACTGAATGGAAGACGTCGCTTTATCATTGTCAAACCACTGCATAATCACATCACAACCGTGCAGTCTATTTCCGCTAATTAGCATGGAAATAAAATTAGTTACTCCCTGTTGAGATAATTGGCATTTTATTTTAAACAACTTCACCAACACCTTTTATGTTTGGAAGGTCATTACACAGCTGTTATTAGCTGTCTCTAACTTCTTTCTAAGGATCTTCTGATGTTCAAATGTTTGTTATTCTTTAGAAGCATCTCAAGTTATTTTTCTCTAAGTCATCCTCTAGTGTAGGGGTGTCCAAACTCGATCCTGGAAGGCTGAGATAGTGTGTCTTTACTCTCCTGATGGTTTATTTTATTTTTTAGTATTATTTAATTATTTTTTTTATTATTATTAAAGCGGCTCTTCACCTGCATGGACTTTGAATTCTGATCTGTGACTCGTTCATGCCATCAGGTAAAAGTAGGTGATAAAGAAGTGGATGTAATGAAGGGTTTCCGTCTATATGTGACCACCAAACTGCCCAATCCAGTATACACTCCTGAGATCAGCGCACGGACATCCATAATCGACTTCACCGTTACTATGAGGGGCCTGGAAGATCAGCTACTGGGCAGAGTCATTCTCACCGAGAAACAGGTATGGGCCTTTTGAACTCATATGTGCAAAAAACAGGTGTAGGAATGATCTGAAATGTGTGTTGGGGGCAGTAGCGGAGTGGCAATCGGGAGAGTCGGGAGTTATCACGGTGGGCCGGTAGTGTTTCGAGGCCGCGAGGGCCGGCCCCGTCTGATAAAATGTATTTATTGGAAGTTCGCAATGGCCCAAGCTAAGGGAAGAAAACATTTTTTTTTTTTTTTTTTTTTTTTACATTTTCTATAACGGAGCATATTTTTGCACTAAGTGCCTGTCTTTACAGCAAAACGACACCCGTCTTGAAACAGCCTCAGTGGCGTAGGTCGTAGGGCATGAAGTACTTGAAAGCAGCTTTTTGATGCGCTGAACGCGAGTTCGAATCCGCCTTGCCGAACTCTCTCTTCTCCCTTTTCCCAACACAGATATGTAAAGATGTAAAACCTAACATTAAGGTCTCTAACATTATATTTTTCCAACGAACTAAAATTGAAACCATGATATGGCGTTGCACCATTATAATAACTGACATTAGAATAGCATCCAGTTTGTGCTGCGTGATTACTTTGCTCACGCGATCATCATGGTCAGGCTGCTGGTGTTTTCTCCTAAATAAAAGCTCAAGGGTTTATTTCTTGCAAGTGAAGAAATTAGGACAAAAGTATTTTAATTTTCCTATAGGCTATTATAGTGTAATGTAGGTTAAAATATACTTTTGAAATACTCATTTTCATTTACATAGTACATTAATAGGCTATAAATGGATTTTACAGTAGATCATAGGAATAATTATAAATCATTATTATAATAATTGTTTGGCATCCTAAAACACCATTGATAATGTAATGCAGACTGATCTCATAACTAAAAAGATGTTTGAGCCCTCTTTATTGTCCTGGTACAAATCAATGCTTTTTCTTTGTTCAACGAGCAGTTCATGGGTTGAAGCTCTTAATTTCGATCCCAGAGCACGAGATTAATGCATTTAACCTTAAAATGTTCAAAATTTTCTTGCGGGGGAGCATGCCCCCGAACCCCCCTAGAGGCACAGAGTCCACCCAACATAGTTTTAGAAATTACTATGGGAAAGAACGACCATTTATGAACTTTACTCCAGCATACTAGTACAACAAAGTTCCTTTTAAATCAGTAAAACTGTAAATGCTATCGGCTATTAAAATCATGCCGGCGACGAGGGCCGGTGGTCTACAAAATTTCCCGGTAGATTTTTTGGTCCCACTCCGCCCCTGGTTGGGGGCAATATTGTACTTTTATACCTTGACTTATGAATATTAATTACGGATGTAACGTTCACCCATTAGTCCTTGCTGAAAAGCATGTAAGTGGCCCTTTGCCAAAATACTACTCACCACTTGACCATTTGTTCAGTGAAAGTGATCAGAGGGCAATGGATTCTGCTTCCTGTTTCAGTCATCATTGTAATTGACCACTGTTTTTTGTAAGATAAATTTACTGTTTTTTTTTTTCTTTTTTCTCCTCACATTTGTATGTTAATTGTACTGGAATTTTAGACATGCAATGTTAAGTTTTAAGTTATCCATTAGGAAAGGCTATTCAAACCTTCTGGTGGTGCATTCAAAGGCGCAAATTATTCACTAACAGCTGGGTTTTCCTCATGAAGATCCCTACGGTGCTTAGAGAAAAAAACAAACAAAAAAACAACAACAACTAAACATTAACAACCCAGAGTTTTTATGACAGAGCAAGCAAGAGGGAGAGAGCACTTCTGTTATTTTTAGGGTCACTGGACAAAGTGCGTGAATTGTGAATCTCTGTACTCAGAAAGACCATTAACGTTTAACATAGTAAGAGTCTCAAGGGTTTTATCTCACAAATCTCTGTTTTTTCTTCTTCAGCACTGCAAAAACCATTCCCTGCAAAACATTGATTCATTCTCAATATATATTTTTGTAATTTTTCAAAAAAATAAAAATAAAAAAATAAAAACACTAGTGAAATCTACTTTAAGGGTGCACTTTAAGGGTGCAGTTCGGCAATCTGAACCGTGCCTGAGCACCTGTGACCCCCAAAGTCTGGTTCATTTGACTAGTGTGATCACTCTGTAATGTGACCGCATGCAGTTCGTTTAACCCTCCCCGGACCGCATGGAAGAGGTGGGTGAGAGTGTGGTTCAGTTGGGCTTGGGCACAGTATATAGTGTGATCTCTAACCGCGCCGGTGCATTGGAACAGCTGCTACTTTTGTGTCGCTACTGTTATTATGACAAACATATTCTATAACTACTTGAATAGAACTTTTTCAAAAAAAATAAATAATTAATTAATTAATTAATTAATTAATTAGGTTTATAACGGGTCTGGTTCTCACCTTATTGATGAACCTGAAATTTAGTTTGCGAGTAAAAATTCCTCAGCTGCCTCTGTAATAATCTTCTGATATGTGCAGCACAATCAAGTGAAAATAGCGGTGTGGCATAATTTATTATATAGTCATCAAATTCATTAAAAGAAAGATGAACATAATTCAAAACAAGTCTTTTATCATCACGAACATTGCTGGTGTTATGAGATTTTGACGGTGTTTGATATAGCACCTTAAATTAGAGCCCACAACATCTTTATGTCAAGTTCAAGAAACACCTGAATCAAAGCACCAGAATCTTGCAATGCTGTAGAGAATCGCTGTAGTCTTGGCACATTTCAGACCAGTACAGTCAGATGGGCTTTGATGGAGTCTGCGAATTTCCAGGTAGCGAAAATTAAAGTGCCATTCAGAACATATTCACTGCTGGACATTGATTTGTCAATCAGGAATAAGGGCCATGTGTGACGCTTTTTACACTCAGTATAATAAGAGTACAGATCCACATGCCACCCAGCCCAGCGCTGATCTAAATTATAATAGCTTCAGGCTAGTTAGTTGTCTCTGCCTGATGGGGAACTACGTTTTAGACTATTAATATCAGAAAGGGACATTTGGACAGCAGGGGGGGGGGGGGGGGGGGAAGAATGGTACTACTACAATTTTGAAAGCTGACTGAGCAAAATGGGCTGCATAATATACTATAATACTAATGTGAAGCTGAAAAATCATGCAGTTTACTCAGGCCTCTTGGCTCAGCAGCCTGAATAATGTTCACTGGTATGTTATTTCAACGTTTTTACATCGAAGGCTTACTTCACTGCATTGAAAAATATAAGTCATTGACTTTTCACGCACTGCATATTTACTAAAGAACATTTCCACTCAAGTACTTCTGACAGAGAACTATTTTTAGAAGAAAGAGTAGAAACAGGAAATGGCTGACAGCAGACCATTTGATGTTGCTGGGAGGGTTACATTAAAATGTAAGGGTGCAAAATGTAAATGTAAAACCCTGAATGTTTGAAGTAATGTCAGTAAAAATGTAAAATATTGTAAAATGTTTTAAAAATTCTACGACAAATAATGTATTTAAGGGTTAATCAATTTGTGCCATCTTTCAAGTCAAGTCACCTTTATTTATATAGCGCTTTTATAGATTGTTACAATATAGTTTCAATACAGCTTTACAGTGATAACAGGAAAAAAAATGGGTAACAACATTGTTGTACAGTGTCCTTGTTACATGTACTTACCATAATAATAACAACAGTAAGTTATGCATAATTACATGCAACTAACCCTTAAACACCTAATCCTACCCAAATCCTTTAGTAGTGGTTGCTTAATATTACTCAGTAATATTACTCAGTAATTACTCAGTACTAACTATATAAATACGTTGTAACAATGACACCTTAAAAAAAGTGTAATGTGTAAAGTGCTGTACAATAGATTTAGAAGAAAATAGCGTACTCCTTCCAAAGTCCAGTTTAAGTAAATTCAGTGAGGGTTCATTTTTGTTGTAAAAAAAGTTATTAATTTAGTTATATATATATATATATATATATATATATATATTGTGTATATCATAGATATTGAATCTACATATTGTCTTTCAAATTTCAATTGATAAATCTTATTTATATTAATATGTAGAATAATAAAACAGTAACATTTTATTTCACAGCGTCTTTGTTAGACGTTACATGTAGCCTACTTACTATGGTAACAACAGTCAATTAGTACATAGAACTAACCCTAAACTAAACCCAGACCTTATAAATACATGTGGTTAATTGATGTCACTCCGTACTTAATTGTTTAATTACGCTGTAAAAAGGACACCTTAAATGAAAGTGTAACCTAATGAATTGGGAATTTTACGGTAAGGGTACATGAATTATCATGAATTCATGTATAAATTAATGCATGAATTATGCATTCATTCATGCATAAATATCTCATGAATCATGAGGAACTAACACGAGTTCAACATTTTTCATTCATGACTTAATGGATGAACAACACCTTAATTAAAACATCAACTAAGAAGAGCACATCATCATGAATTGTGATTTATTACACATGATCATTATATTTCCTTTGTTCACAGTTATGCAACCTAGTCAAACCTTTCAAAGGACCTAGTCACCAGTTTATTTGAACCACACACATGATTAAGTAATTGATAGATATTCTTAGTTAATGATGACTATTGTATTGGACAGACCCCAAAATAGACCAATCACTGCTCATATCACACAAATTCTGGTGACATTTCAAATACAGTAGTCATCATGAACTAAGCTTTATCTATCAATGACTCCATCGTGTGTGGCCCCTCAACTAAAGTGGTGGCTTGGTCCTTTGAAACATTGATGAACAATGTGCTATTAATGGTGGCATAACTTTGAACAAAGAAAACATAATGATCATGCGTAATAAATCATAATTCATGATGATGTGCTCATCTTAGTTAATGTTTTAATTAAAGGTGCCATCTTGCACATAAAATCAAATCATATTCCATATTCCATAACAGATGGGGGCAGTATACCTCCAGAAAGTGAGTTTGTGCCGTGGCCGCACGCACTCTCATGTCTTCAAACAACACAAACAAGCGCTGTTTTGCTCTCTCTTTCTCGCACATGTTATTCAAATAATTTGACACGATAGTAAAAGGTTGGAAGACCGCAGTTTCACGTGGAGCATTTGGAGATTTTTAGAGATCAGAGACTCAATGAACAACATCTCAACACTAAATGATGAAGACCGTCTCATAGACGCCTGTCTCAAAAACAAGTTGGTGCATTTCGACGATATGGGAAAATAAAAGCCTGGGCTATTATTTTAAGTTTACGGTATTCGTTTTGTTCATTTTACACTTTTATTGTTAGTTTGAATTAATTTGACAGACAGCATTCGCTGATGTTGATCAAGCTAGCGCCATTCAGAGCTGCCAACTCTCACAAATTCACCATGAGACACACGCAATTGACACTTAGCAAGCAGGTTACTTAAGCTCTCAGATTCTGTATATTTAATTACGCAATTCAAACAATAAATACCGTTTGGGCGCTTGTACATGTTACACCACAGATCCCTAGCGCACGTGAACCGATCATCTCCATATATCTATATAAAGGCTAGATGTCTCACGGCGGAGTATTTATTGTCATCACCGGCGGCCATCTTCTCACAGACAGGCTTTCTGGCGGGCTCTGTGGTATCTGATGTAAGAAATTTGTAATAAAAATTCTTACAAATGTTATTGACGTGGCTATAATTCTGGATGATTATTTATTTATTTATTTATTTATACACTTATTATTCATAAGTATGCAGTATCATAACTACATCTCTGCCGTTTATAACAAACCAGACCGTTTGAAAATTTAAAAAGTACATGCACCATTAAAACAATGTTACCAGTGAGCGAGCTGCCTGTGACAAGATGGCCGCCAGGTGCTGACGTCGACCTCCATTGGCCAGCAGTGCGGACGAGATGTCTAGCCTTTATATAGATATCTATGATCATCTCTACTAGCTAATGTAAAAAGAACATGAACACTGTTGAAAGATACACTAAGCTACAACTTACCAAAATGTATTCCTCATGCATAATGTCGACCAATCATTTTTTGAACTCTTCCCTGAACTGAAATATAGTAGTGGGTTGTATTTCCACACAACTGACATCAGGTTCAAGTACACACACAAGCCGGCGCTACTTACTCGTGTACTGCAGTTTGGCTGGTGGTTATGTTGCCCGCCCGCATACCGCCTCCCATGGCCGAAACTGGTATTACGACACCTGCCAGGCCAGGGCTAGTAATTTAGCATGCTAATTTAGGTTTATATCTTGGCAGCACTATAACTTGTCAGTTTTTTAATTACATCATTGCACTTATTTCTTCTCATTCTTTTGATGCTTGTAGCTCATTTTTTTGTAGCTTGACTTCGTCATACTCGTATTCAAGAGATAATATGAGTCTGAAACTCCTCCATTGGGCTTTGATTATGAGGCGTGTCATAACCGAACCAGGAAAAAAAAACCTCTGCACTCAATTGGATAGTCGGTAGACCTACAACCAATCAGAGTAACACATACTGTAAGTCAACTCCTTTGCATAGCGCAGTTTTCAAATACAGAACGTAGCATAACTTTATTTTTTTTAGAAGTTAAATAACGAGTGTTACTTCTTTTGCTTACTTCTCCATGAGTGCCACCAAAGGAGAAACCACAACGACCACAGGCTTTTTATTATGTCCCATCTTCTTAACGACCGTCATAGCCAGCTGATAAGTTACACTTTTCCCGAATCATGTAGGAAGGACGCCAATAATATCTTTCCGATCGACAAATGCCTTGATTGCAGTTCTCTGTTTGTTTATTAAAATGAATGCGGTGTCGATTTATTTTACAAAAGACGCGACAGCGGAATCTATACATTTCAATTCTCCAGCTGCAGTCATCTCTGAGGGAAACCAGTTAAGCGCTCTTTGATAACGTGATGATTATGTCCCTGCAGATCATCTGTCCATCATCGTATAAAGCCCGCCCTGGCAATTTGATTGGCCCGTTCATTTTTTACCTGATCATAATTACTCCTCATTGGAGCGAGTCCAGACCGAACTTCCCGGCCAAAAAATATTGTGGGCGGAGTTCGGGCTGGCATCCAGGCTAGATTTTTTGGATATTTTTACCTCAATTATTCCATATGACACCTTTAATGTGTTGTTCATCTATGAAGTCGTGAATGAAAAAACATTGGACCTGTGTTAGTTCCTGATGATTCATGATATATTAATGCATAATTCATGCATGAATTTATACATGAATTTATGAAAATATCCTTACCGTGAAGTGTTACCATTAAGGGTAATTACAGTATATTTCTACAATGTGTGTCAAGGTTCTGTCACCTCTGTTCTAGTTTTTCCCTGGATCTATGGTGACGGGATCTTGACACCCCTATTAGTCTTGTTATGTGTGAGCTTTTGTCTGTTATATTTGGTGTGTTCGGGACATGGTGTCTGGATCCTGACTCCATGCTCTGTGCTTTCGTCAGTCTTGCATTTTGTTTTCTGTTTGAGCACATGCATCTTCTTTCTCTTTTTTGCCATGCACACTTCAGTCTTGCTATTATCCTTTGTGACCTGTGTGCAATGTGCTCTTCTTGTCTGTCTCTCGTCTTGGCCCTGCTCCCCTTGTTACCTTGTTATTAGTTCAATTACCCTACTTGCTTTCCTTCGTTACCCTCCTTATTTGCTTCCCTACTTAATCTCCCTGTGTTTTGCTTGTTTGTTGTAAGACCCCTTCATGGTCGACGTCACAGAAAAAAATGCGGTGCGCAGTGCGCATGTCGGGGTCAGAAAAGTTCATTCCATCGTGCTGTAACCATAGTTTAAACCAGCTACCGGAGAATTTCTCGTCAACATGCCTACTTGTTGCGTCGATAAATACTAACTTGCAAAAAATACTAACGATAAATACTAACATGCCTACTATGATTTTTGTTTTATGTATTTTTACATCGGCTATGTAGACTGTGCATGCTTGTTCTAACCGTGTGTTGTGTCTTAATGAGTTTTTTTTATGTTTTTTTTTTTTTTACATCACGCACTGACGCGATTTCCACACATCTCAGCGATAGTTGGTGAAATGACAGACACACGTTTAGTTTAGCAATAATGACCCTGGAGGAAAGGTGACGAATGCTGGGTAAGTTAAGTGATTAGTAGCCTAGTCGTGACAGTTTTCTAGGGAAATATAACCATCAAGTCAATCAGTCTACAGTGCATCCGTCTCCAATATGATAAATAATTAACGTTACCCTGCCATGCAGGTGCAATTTGCAGTATGGATGTAGCTGCTAGCCTTCCCGCTTGTTGATCACGACCCAGGCTTTGTACATAGAGGTCTTTTTCCCCTGGCGCTGGCTCGGTAAAACCTCCGCTTTTAACACACAAAAGTCATCGCTTATATCGCTATATATAACACGCGCTGAGAAGGGCTGGTATACCCGTGCGATCGGAGTGCAATGTCAAGCGCGTGTCATGTTTCTATGGCAACCAGAGCAGAGCTTCCGCCAAACCGCGCTTTACATTTTCTCCAATGTTTATAATAATATAAATGAACCGTCTTGTCTAATCTTAAAGTTTTGGTGGTCAGATTCAGACTCAATGAAGAGCAGAGAGCACAGATATGATCAAGCTGAACAAGCAACAAACAATCGTTATTCAAAAGGGCAAACAGTTAAAGTTATTATGCGAGTTAACTCGAGTCAGAATGTACATGTGCAAGGTTGCATTTGTCATCCATCACCGTGACATCAAGTGGACTTTTAAAGCTGAAATAATGAGTGGATTAAGTTTGAGATAACGAGATAAATAACATGGATAGAACTTTCTTGTCGGTGGATTAATGCATCAGTCAGTCAGTAACGTACAAGGAAGTGAGACGACGGCTACTAAAATTAGGTAAGACAAAAAGTTTTATTTTTCGCAACTCGTGTGAAATAATATGTGACAATCGGGTCCAGTCGGGTTTGTGTCTTCCTGCCGGGTTCGGGTCCAGTTTTCAAATAATAGACGGGTCCAGGTCGGGTCCGGGCAGTACGTTTATGTCATTTCTCGGGTCTGCACGGGTCCGGGTCCAACTTTTGAAATGAACGACGGGTCGGTTCGGTGTAGCACATTACGGGTCTCTTTCGGGTCGGGCATGAGTTTTTGGACCCGTGAAGACCTCAAAGACAGTGCATAACTTGACACAATATCATGCCGGTCTATTAGCCGCGCCATTTTTCTGACCCCATGCTGCGCGCGCACCCAACAGAGGATTCCAATGTGTACAAACATTGAAGGGGTCTATTCACAGTGTATAGATATTCCGTTTGTCTGATCATGCAATTTTGTTTCCCCCCGTGTTCCCCCTCGGCCCTGCCTTCCTGCACCCGGTCCCATTTTGTTGGCTTTTGTCTGCCCTGACTGTTTTTCACCGGCTGGGTTATTTTTGTTTTATGTTTACTATGTAAAGCATATTGTTGACTCTGCGCCTGAGTCCTGCCTCCATCTCTCATTCTCACATGGCTAACAAAGTGATGTTTGAAGAGCATTTTAGAAAATTACTTTTGTAAATATTTTCATAATTTAAATCTTTCATGTCATGGATGACTTTTTAATGTATATACTGTATGTGATTAAGCTTATACTGTAAGTGGCAGAGAAAACTGGCAGTTAAATCGTTAATCACACTCATATTGTAAAGAACATGTTTAAACTGAAATGAATCAATGTTGAACTGACTTGAGCTGAATAATGATGTCTTGTCTTCTGTAGAGCTGCTTTACAGCAGAATTTTAATTTGTATCATGTTTGATGAAGTCTGCATTGCTGATCTTTGTTTTCCTGTTTATTACTGTGAAACTGCTTTTAAACAACCTGTATTGTACAAAGCACTAAATAATTAAAGGTGACATTACTTTAAGCTCTTTGTGTGTGGTGAGATAATGACTATGTGATGTTTTGGGATTTTCAGGAACTGGAGAAGGAGCGGACCGACCTGCTAGAGGATGTGACGGCCAATAAACGTAAAATGAAGGAACTGGAGGATAATTTACTTTTTAGGCTGACCAGCACGCAGGGCTCCCTGGTCGATGACGAGAGCCTCATCACAGTGCTGGGAAACACCAAACGCACGGCAGAGGAGGTCACACAGAAACTTCAGATTGCTGCTGAGACTGAGATCCAGATCAATGCGGCCCGCGAGGAATACAGACCCGGTAGGCACTTAGAGCTTATTTTTCCTTTAGTTCACCTAACATGTATCCCAGAATTGACTCACCCTCAAGCCATCCTAGGTGAATTTGAGTTTATTTTTTCAGCCAAACACAATCAGAGTTAAATATATATATCCTGGCTCTTCCAAGCTTTATAATTGGAGTGAGTAGAGCCTGAGATTTTGAAGCCCGAAAATGCACCATCATATCCATCATAAAAATAATCCGTATGGCTCTAGGGGGCTAACAGAGGCCTTCTGAAGTGAAGCGATTGAATTGTTATTTTTTAAGGCTTTTTTCAAAGATGTGTAAATAAATTTGATCAATCTTTTCCTCTAGTTTGTTAGTCTTATGAAGTGAAAATGTAAAAGGTAAATTATTAGAATAGCCACAATCTGTACAGAACTCACAAACTTCTGTAAACTGAACCCTTTAAGTCGACACCTGGTATTAATATTAAGGCTGTCAAGTGATAAAATTTTGTAATCTAATTAATTACATGATGTTCTGATTCATTAAAGGGTTAGTTCACCCAAAAATGAAAATTAAGTCATTAATTACTCACCCCCATGCTGTACCAACCCCGTAAGACCTTTGTTCATCTTCGGATCACAAATGAAGATATTTTTGATTGAATTTGAGAGCTGTCTCACTACCACATTGGCTGCCTAAGGGACTGGCTCTTGACGGCCCAGAAAGTCAATAAAGAAAATGTTTAAATATCCCATGTGACTACCGTGGCTCAACTATAAGTTTATCAAGCGACGAGAATACTTTTTGTGCGAAAAAACAAACAAAAATAACGACTTTATTCGACTATTCCTTTTCTTCCTTGTTGGCCTGAAACGAGACTTCCTTAGATTTCCATGATGCATGCACGAGAATTGCAATCTCCTTCAACCACTTCAGTTCAGTTCTCGCGAATGCGTAATGGAAATCTAAGGAAGTCTCGTTTCAGGCCAACATTGAAGAAAAGGAATAGTCGAATAAAGTCGTTATTTTTGTTTGTTTTTTCGCACAAAAAGTAGTCTCGTCACTTGATAAACTTATAGTTGAGCCACGGTAGTCGCATGGGATATTTAAACATTTTCTTCATTGACTTTCTGGGCCGTCAAGAGCCAGTCCCTTAGGCAGCCAATGTGGTAGTGAGACAGCTCTCAAATTTAATCAAAAATATCTTCATTTGTGTTCCGAAGATGAACGAAGGTCTTACGGGGTTGGTACAGCATGGGGGGGGGGGGTAGTAATTAATGACTTAATTTTCATTTTTGGGTGAACTAACCCTTTAAGTATACATTTTTTATTATTATTTATGAAATAAAAGCTGTTAGTAGATGGCGGTAAATGTCTAAATTAGCGAGCATTCTGGCGCAATATGGCTGCCGTTGCATCATCCATGTGGATGCTGCACATTGGTGGTGGTTGAGGAGATTCCCCCTGCCATTTGTAAAAGCGCTTTGAGTGCAGAGAAAAGTTATGCATGTAACAAATTATTAATATTATTATTATGTAGTCACAAAATCCGACACTTTTCCCTTGAGTTTCCCTTTTCCCTCCAATGTCAAAGGGATCATGTCTAGTTGCATCTGAGACTTCTGTTAATACCAGATGTAAATACTGACTCTTATGTATTTTCTGAATGTAGTTGCCACAAGAGGAAGCATCTTGTACTTTCTGATGACAGAGATGAGCATGGTGAACGTGATGTATCAGACCTCCCTGCGCCAGTTCCTGGGCTTGTTCGACTTGGCCTTGGCAAAGTAAAACTCATTTATCAATTCATACCTTATTCCTTACTTAAATTAGTTTTTCAAAGACAAAATGGCATGTATTTTTGGTCTTCATCACCAAGCCAACATTTCCTGATGAGGCCAATGTAGGTTTAAAGGGTTAGTTCACCCAAAAATGAAGATTCTGTCATTAATGACTCACCCTCATGTTTTCCCAAGAACGTAAGCCCTCCGTTCATCTTCGGAACACAGTTTAAGATATTTTAGATTTAGTCCGAGAGCTTTCTGTCCCTCTTGAAAATGTTTGTACGGTATACTGTCCTTGTTCAGAAAGGAAATACAGACATCAACAAAGTAGTACATGTGTACTTAGAATTTTTTGAAGCATCGAAAATGCATTTTAGTCCAAAAATAACAAAAACTACGACATTCAGCATTGTATTGTGCTCTGGTTCTGTTGTCAATCCACGTTCATGAGTCCACTGTGACACTGATGACGTAAGACTCTGCTGTTATCTGGTGCGTCCGTGTATTTGGGTTCAAATAAATATGGCTGTGCAACCCGGTCTCATCCCAAGACGTCATATAACTGACGTTTTGGGACGTCTTTTGACCATACGTCAATATTCGCCTTTTTAGGGCCCCCTTAAACGTCGGTAGATGAGGTTATGGGATCCTAACTCTACCCCATACCTAAACCTAACCCGTCACCTAACCCGTCACCTAACTGAAGTTAAAGGTAAAGCGTCAGTTGTATGACGGCCCGGGATCGCCATCTACCGACGCTTAAGGGGGCCCTAAAAAGGCGAATATTGACGTATGGTCAAAATACGTCCCAAAACGTCAGTTATATGACTTTTTGGGATGAGACTGTGTTAGGCTGTGCAAAAAAATGCAAGTCTTCCTCTGTGTCGAAATCCTTAGACATGTTTGCGAAGACTGTTTTGTTTAAAGCTTGCATCACCCTTAGACTGTGAACGAAGCTCTTTCGCACCAGATACATGTCAGCAGCGTCTTACGTCAGCAGCGTATTGACAACACTGAATGCGGATTGACAACAGAACCGGAAGACAATGCAATGCTGAATAAAGTCTGAGATTTTGTGATTTTTGGACCAAAATGTATTGTCGATTCTTCAAAATATTCTAACTAACCCACTGATGTCACATGGACTATTTTGACGATGTCTTTATTTCCTTTTTGGATAAGGACAGTGTACCGTGTATTAATTTTCAATGGAGGGACAGAAATCTCTCGGAATAAATCTAAAATATCTTAAACTGTATTCCGAAGATGAACGATGAAGATGAAGAAGATGAGGAACGACATGGGGGTGAGTCATTATTGACATAATTTTCATTTTTGGGTGAACTAACCCCAAGGTATGGACCCCAAATGTTTTGTCCAAGGTTCCAAGGCAGATCTGAATTAACTCTGGTCAGACTGTAAATGAGATTCAAAAGGGCTAGTTCAGATAGGGCCGACATAGAGCCTGCGGACAAAGCCATTAGGGACCCTTACCTCAAGCCCATATTGTGGCTACACGTGGCTCCACCATGAAATATCTGTTGGCTGATGTCCAAATGTAAATTGACAGGATATTGGTGTTATAAAATAATGCCTGTTGTTCAGATTGTCCATGTGAAATGTGAGAGTGCATTGAGTATGGTTTTACATAAGATGCCAACTTGTTTCTTCCTCTTGGAGAGTAGGTCCTCAAAGAGTCCAATTACAAGCAAGCGGATCGCCAAAATCATAGAGTACATGACCTTTGAGGTGCACAAGTACGCAGCTCGGGGTTTGTATGAAGAACACAAGTTCCTGTTCACCCTGCTGCTCACTCTCAAGATCGACATGCAGAGCAACAGGGTCAAACATGAGGAGTTCCTGACCCTTATTAAAGGTCAGAAACCAACCCGTCTTACTCAAGTCAGTCTCTCTCAGTCTCTCCTTTTTAACTGTTTTTCTACATTCAAAGACTTTCTCCTCCTCCATAGTTTCTTTCTATTTTTTTTTACTGCATATCTTACGTAATAAGTTTAGACACCTTTTCTCATTCTTTATTATTATATATCCTTTATTAATAGGGTACAGACAGGTTTTAAGGCTTTCTTTTGGAGCAGTGGGTTTAGACAGAACTGAGCAGCAGGAACCCATCAGAGCCAGACTTCTACAGCTATTAGTGTGCTATGAATGAAGCACAGTGGTGCCTTGTGACAAGCTGTGAGGTTGAATGCCAGTACATTTTATGTAAGGCTACTTAGTACATTGTGTTGCATACTTGCATTAGTTGAGACATATTAAACATTCAAATAGCCATATTTTTTTTAAAGGAATCTTTCAAGTTCAATACAATTTGACATGCACCGTGTTTCAAATGTATAGCCTCAAAAAGACTGTGATTTTGCCATTAGAAGCTTTTGTGATTTTTCTTTCCTCTGGGTAACAAGAAAAATCATATTATTGGCTCTTTGCAATTTGTACATGTTGTTCATGGGGAGTCCTTGGTGACTCTGTAGATTGATGAGCTTCTATGTGATTACCATGTTGGTTCATGTGCTTTTGCTTCATAAAAAGCATCAGATCCACAATTTAATCACTGAGAAATCATAGCCTTGCGGGTCAGCGAAGTGGCCCATTACCCAGAAGGTCAATTTGATTCCCTGTGCTGGCAGTGGACGTCAAGACAGTTAATACCATTCTGCTCTTTAATGCACTCTTGTGAGAGCCTCTCTCTCTCTCTTTGCTGCCATGTTGCTTGTCTTGCTTGTCCCCCATAGAAATGAGCTTTTCTCAAGATTTCTCAAGTTATAACATTTGCAAAACAAGAGAGGTTTGTTTGTACCTTTACTAGATAGTATTTCAAGAACAAAACGTTCCTCAGACAAGATGAGTACAAGAAAACAATGTATTTTATTAATTACAAAAGTGTATAAAGCCAATATTTCAGTTAAAGATACTCAAAACAATTTAACCCAAAACTCAATAAATGGCCAGTATAACAACAATAGACTAGAAAACACGTCTTGCTTTAACATCTACCATTTAACTAAAAAATGTAATATAACTGCTCCACATTTATTTGATACAAAATAATAAAATTATGTTTTTTTAATTAGTGATACAACCTTCTGTAATGTGGGGAGCAGGTAGAGATGAGGATCTACTTACCAGGGGTTTGTTCGTAATAGAAAAATCAACAACAATCAGTAACATGAGGAGCAAATAGAAAGTGCGGCACCTGGCCACCAAGGATTTATACATTTAGTCATGGGAAATGTTGGTATTATTAAAAAAAAAATCAAATTTATGGTTTTGGTGGTTGTTTGCTCTAACTAGGTAGCGAGTTGTTGGCTAGCTAAGTGGCTCAGCTGGTAGCTTGCCATCTGATAGCCACGGCTCATGGCTAGCTGTCATTAATCTGGATTAGGCCTGTCACGATAATCAATAAATCCATGAATCGCACAATAAAAAAAAAAAAGAGCTTGATAATTTTTCCGGCCGCGATAATTTCTATTTGCATGCTTTGTTTTCCTCCTCCTCTCTCTCTCCCTCTACCAAAGAGACCAGATGACAAATCTGTTAAAGACATAACCGACATATTTTACGTGAATACTCTCCAAAACGGACATTTAAACATAACTTTGTGTGTATTTGTCCATTCAGACACGAAACAGAGCTCAATTCATTACTCGCTGTATAGGGGTCTATGGCTGCATGCTTCGTCTCGGGTGTGTGCGCACAGAAAGATGAAACTTGATACAATATGAGACATTTCTTCTATCCTTTTCTTTTGTTATAGAATAAAATATCAGTTCGGCTGATTTGGCTGTTGTTGCGTTGGTCATCAAGATGGCGGGGCAAAGCTGCAGTGACGTCATGTGAACCGAACAAATAGACTGAACACTGTTTTACAGGGATCTCCCAGTCACATGACCCCTTGCTGCGTGTCAGCCATTTTGACGGAATACATCCGTCAGCCACTCAGTGGCAATGGTTCTATTATTAGGGGTGGGTATCCCCAATAATAGATCCATTGCCGTGGGTAATATTGTAACAATCGGCCTAATCGGTAGAGTTACTTAGTAAAATTGGGGTCAGATTAAACTGTGTGAGTTTTATCTCAAGTGTTTTAAAATATGAGACAACAGAAATAAAGTGAATAAATAAAGTGTATTTACAAACTTTCACAAGGAACTTAAAACAACACAATAAAACTAGAAAACTTAGGCTGTTAAAAGAATAGAGTCCATTGGTTCCATACCCTAAAACAGACCTTAAGAGTCCCAGCGTGCTGTAAGTCCCTACAATCCAACTGTAGTGATAATCCAATGAAAAGTGATGAGGTTTGCTGGAATGGAAACTCCTCAATCCCACTTTGGTCGTCTTGACAGAGTGTTTGTTTGCCATGCTGCTTCTTTTATGCTGGCTATTTCCTGTTTCCTATCATGTGATCACTCCCATGACAGGCAGCCTCAAAATCATTTAAAGACATACAGTACACACATAAAATAGATAAGAGGAATAAAATTGACTAAAATGACTAAAACAACATGTAAACCTATTAAAACTCTAATATACATAAAATCATCATAATATAAATAAAGTGGTTTAAAACATGTGTCATGTGTGACAGAGTCACAATATATATATATATACTTATAATTATTTTTTTATAATTAGCCTACATATTGCAATACTTTGTGCAGTACTGATATAATTGTATAAATGCACTTATATATTATAATTATTTTTATAATTGGCCTTATAATTAGCCTAAATATTGCAATACTTTACAGTATTTATATAATTGCGTGAGCAGATATCTCGATACTGAACAGAATTAATTTTTTTCCTCCACCACTATCTATTATCAGTGCTGTACACCTACAGTAATACACATGTGCATGACGTCCTCGACTTCAGAGTATCGAGTTTGTGTTGTTTCCACAGAGACCGTTTTCAAAAACGTCCACTTTGAAAGCCCCCTTGTTCTCTCTTCAGTTGTCCGGTATTATGTGTGCAAGGCACACTGTTTCATGTTGTTTTCTCGTTCTGTGGATTACCTGCTTTTGAGTTATTTAATAAAACTTGTTTTATTTGATACTTTTTGGCATTTCTTTGTCATGTCAAACAAATGACAGCTTTTACACTGTCCCGTTTTGTACAATTGAAAAAATAAATAAATAAATAAATAAATAAACATTTAGGCAATTTCGCTATACTATAGGAATGCCTAGAGACTGCTTAAGGGTTTTGGGCTAAACCAAGTCCATCAGGGCTAACACACCCTCATACAGTACATCCGGGAAATTCACCTGACCTGCCTCATCATGGCTCGGACAGAACTCAAACGGGTCCTTCTTGCTGTGAGTCAACAGTGCAAGTGCTACCCACTGAGCAACTGTGATATAGTCAAGTCACATTTCTCCATCCAATCTGATGGAGTTTGGTTCCTTGCCACTGTCGCCTTGCTTTTGGCTTGCTTTGAGCTTGCTCAGTTGGGGTTATTTAGTGTTTAGCAATGTTGTTGATCTGTGTTGTGCTACTTTCATGTTATCAGTGTGAAGCTGCTTTGATACAATCTGTATTGTGAAAAGCGCTATATAAATAAATGTGACTTGACTTAGGTCGTGACTTGACTTGATATAGGCAAATGTTTTGATTAAATTTGATATAATAAGTTAAACTGTTTAATGTTGATACCAGTTCTGTGAGTTGGCATTCATTAACCTGCTAATCAAATTATGAAGTGAGCAGTTGGGCAGGGTTAACATGTTGTCATTTCTACCTCATTTACTGTAAAGTCTTTATTTTTGTACCCAGAATCTTACTATTCTTACTATGTGTGGTAGAACTTTTACGCTTTGCCAAATTTTTAAGTGGGTAACTCATTCTAGAGCTAGTTAGAATGTAACTTTTAACAATACTTCATAAATATTGTTTGTTGTTAGATTATATTAACGTATGCAACCTTTCTGTTCCATCTACCATAACAAAAGTAAGTATACTGCAAAAACTGTAATAAGCAATCTAGTATTTGATTCTAAACATACTCATCAACATGCAATCAATCAAAAACAAACAAACAAAAGAAAAACATTTAACTAAGAAATTCTAAAATCTCCTACACTCTGGTGCAAAATTCAGGATTCTGTTTTCATAATAAGAATGTGATGTGTTTTCTTGATGTCACCCAGGAGGTGCTTCGCTGGACCTGAAAGCCTGTCCACCCAAAGCTGCAAAGTGGATACTGGACATAACATGGCTCAACCTGGTGGAGTTGAGCAAACTGTGGCAGTTCTCTGACATTCTAGATCAGGTGTGTGGTCAGATACCTATACACTTAAAGGATCAGACGCATACAGACATGGAACACATTTACACACACACACACACACATCTGTCGCTTTGAGTTCCCCTTCCTCATTAAATCCTTCTCACTGCTCACTCTTTGCAGTAAACATGTCAATATTTGATTCATCTGGTCTACACACACACACACACACACAGGCACAAATACATTCACGACCCCTCCCTCACACTGTCGACTGATTGGCAGGCCATGACTGCCCGGGGGAAATTCATGCTCAATGCAGTGTGAAATGAGCTTACTTTGGCAAACTCTAAATCAATTATTGTGGCTGAAAGAAATCAGATTAAAAGCCTTTTGTTTAATTAACCATTTCCAGAACACCACAACTAGAGAAATTCGGCTAATCCACACACAAGATTTCATAATACAATGTCATGACACATCAAAAATCCATGCTTTTCGTATCATCATGTTTAGTCTTTGTCTTTAATAATTGAATTGCAAAACACTTTATTTTAGATGCTATGTAGTATATATTGACAGTTTAGTTCACGCAAAATTGAAAAATGTGTAATCATTACTCATGCTAATGTTGTTTCAAATCTGTATGACTTTCTTTCTTCTGTGAAACATAAAATAACATATTTTGAGAAATGTCTTAGTGTCTTTTTTTCAAACAATGGAAGTCAAATGGTAACCAAAATGGTTACCAAAATTTTAAATATAATACAGTATATTGTTCATTAAATAACATGTATAAAGCTATTATTTGGCTTTTTTACCATTTAAAATATAAGTAAAAATAATCAAAATGCACCCCGTAGAGTCGTAGAACATGACAACTTTCCAAAATGATTTCTTGTCAACTGTCTAAATTAGTACCAGATTCACTCACTTTTGTGTATACTTGTGTTAACAGATTGGGCGTCATGAGAAACAGTGGAAGAGCTGGTTTGATCGAGAGGCACCTGAGGAAGAACCAATCCCAAATTCATATGACCAGGCTCTGGACTGTTTCAGACGGCTGCTCCTTATTCGATCCTGGTGTCCAGATAGAACCATTGCTCAGGTATAAATGAGCCCATTGTGAATGCAGCGTATCCAGTGAAGTCATACAATTATTGATTTTTTTTAATATTATTATTTTGTGAAACTCCTCACATTGCATTTTTTCATCACAGAACCAAAACAAATTATTTTTGCACACAGATGTTATGACAATTAATGCACTCATTATCATCTCAGTCTCATTATTATAATGCACAAAATGCCTTCTTAGCTCATCACAAACTCATTACTGTTATCAGCAAAATAATCCCGAACAGAAGAATTCTGATTACAGCATGCCTATTTGCTATCAGCCTTATGTATGGGTGTAATATTTCTTGACCTTCTGGATATCCATCACTTTGGCAAGGTGAGAATTGGTCCCCTGACTGAGCCTTATTTCCCCCAGTTTTTTTTTTTTTTTCTCTCTATAACAGTCAGCTGTATTAGTTTCTTTCTACTGTCCTTGCCAACTGTTGGCTTGCTCAGTTTGAGGCTTTACCATTTAGAAATATCAATATGACTGCACTGATCTGATTAAATTAAACTAAATATTTACTGAATTTGACCTGGATAATATTGTCTTCGGTAGAGCTGCCGTACAGCTGTTTTATAGTCATTTCATAATTGATACAATTCGCAACACTATTATATACCTGTTTATTCCCGTGAAGCTTGCTTTGAAACAATCTGTATTGGGTAAAGCGCTATTAATTGCATCAGGGTAATTACTTGTTTTCCAATGTGTAATTGAAAGGCACGGAAGTACATCATGCACTCAATGGGGGAGAGATATGCTGAGGGAGTGATTCTGGATCTGGAGAAGACGTGGGAGGAGTCTGACCCACGCACTCCTCTCATCTGCTTCCTATCCATGGGTTCAGACCCAACAGACTCCATCATCGCCCTGGGCAAACGACAAAGAATTGAGACTCGTTACGTCTCAATGGGTCAGGGGCAGGAAGTTCATGCACGCAAACTTCTGCAGCACTGTATGGCTAATGTATGTTCTTATTCATGCATTTTTAATGCTACTTGCTTCTATCCCATCTTAATATGCAGAGATAACAATAAACTAGTCATTCATGGGTTGATTTTCCCAAAAGTGTCAACACAATGGCTCTGTTGTTGAGTTTACTGTTTATTGAACATTTTCTACAACAGAATACAGTACATTAGCTCAGCCAACCATGATTTTGGGACCACATTATTTGTCTGTTTAACTAATGGAAGAAAGTGGAGAGTTTGGGATGCATCTTTGAAAGAAGAGATTTTTTTTGCAATTCCACTTGATGGCTTTCTCATCTCTCAGTATTTGTGCTCAATGAAGTCTATAAACCTGAATACTTTCTCTAAAACCAAATCTTATCTCTCTCTCCCATTAGGGAGGCTGGGCTTTACTTCAGAACTGTCATTTGGGTCTGGATTTTATGGATGAACTCATGGATACAGTCACAGAGACAGACAGCATTAATGACACCTTCAGACTGTGGATGACCACTGAGGTCCACAGACACTTTCCTATCACTCTCCTGCAGATGTCAATCAAATTCACCAATGAGCCTCCACAGGGACTGAAAGCCGGACTTAAAAGGACTTACGGAGGTGAGCCTGACCTCTCTGGATATTTAGCCTGTCAGTTTTATTTATTTCTTCACTCCATGTCAACTGCAGGCTGTTTTTTTATATCCTCCCTATTTGAGATGAAAAACTGTAGCATCACCTGATGCAACAAATGGATTTGAAACATTTAGATGAATATTTAAAGAGGAGCCCTCAATATTCCAATATCATGAAAAAAACAAAAAATAAAAAAAACAACTAGTGTGTTTGTGTTATTGATAGCGAAAGTCTTACAAATTGGTAATGCCCAATAATATCTTCCAGGTATCAGTCAGGATCTTCTAGATGTGAGTAACATGGTCCAATGGAGGCCCATGTTGTATGGGGTGGCATTCCTCCATTCCACTGTCCAAGAGAGGCGAAAATATGGACCTTTGGGTTGGAACATCCCATATGAGTTCAACCAGGCAGATTTCAATGCAACCATACAGTTTGTCCAGAACCACCTGGATGATATGGACATCAAGAAGGTGAGAGTTGCATTATGGAGCCGCTGTGTTACTAGATCGTAATAATTAGCACAATTAAATCAGCTAAACACATCATAAACTTGTTTCAGAAAAATTTTGTAAAGTTTATTTGGTCTAATTTGTTCTGTAATTATACACCTTGAATAATCCCACATAAACTTAAATGAGAACTCCAGCGCAAAATGAACCTTTGGTCTAATAAAACTTTGGTACCCAGTTAACCGTTCTCTGAGATTTGTTTTCATGATAATCCAATGTAAAGAGTTTAATCTCTAAAAACTGTTTTAGTGTATAACACTAGTATATGGGGGCATTTATTAAGTAAAAAGTAATCGCTAGTTGATACCACTAACAAGGTTAAAAATAGCCCCACACTAACACAGTAACATAATGAGGGTCCCTACGTGCAAAACGAAGCATTGAGAACATTGTAAGTGTACAGTAAGTCCACTTTGTGTATACACAGCAGGAGCCATCTTTGGAAAACAGTCTGGACAAGTTGAACCACGAACGCCATGTGGTTCAACTTGTCGAGACTGTTTTCCAAAGATGGCTGAACTGTATGAAGTTCAGCGAACTTCTGAACTGTATGAACAGCGTTCGTGGTTTTGACTTGTTTTCTCCTGCCTGTATACATGAAGTGGACTGTCTTTATAAAGTATCTTCTTATTAAACGGTCTGTACACTTTCAAAGTTCTCAATGCTTCGTTCTGCATGCAGGGACCCTCATTATGTTACTGTGTTAGTGTGGGGCTATTTTGAGTCTTGTTAGTGGTATTAATTAGCGATTTCTTTTTACTTATTATATGCCCCCAATATACTAGCGTTATATGCTAAACAGTTATACAGATAAAACTCTTTACATTCGAATATCATGGAAACTAATTTTAGAGAATGGTGGACAAGGTACCAATGTTTTATTAGACCAAAGGTTCATTTTGCGCTGGAGTTCTCCTTTAAAATAACCTCTATTTGAGAGTCATTTTGAATTATATGGTTTCTTGTCAAATGTCTTTATTATTAAAGTACGGCATGAACATAACCTTTTCCACATCTGCGAGAAGGTCCTTTTACATAAAGTCTATGTCTATGATTTACATCTTTGTCAAGGGTCTATGCAAAAAGTTGCCATAAAAATAGACTCAGCACCTGGCATTTTAATTTGAATGAGTATTTTTACAGGGTGTGTCCTGGAACACTGTGCGCTACATGATCGGCGAGATCCAGTATGGCGGTAGGGTGACTGATGACTATGACAAGCGCCTCTTGAACACATTTGCGAAGGTGTGGTTCAATGAGAACATGTTCAGCCCTGATTTCTACTTCTACAAAGGCTACTGCATCCCCAGATGCAATAATGTGGATCAGTATCTCCAATATGTTCAGGTGAGATAGAAAGTTCCAATGAAACTGCTCAGTCAGTCTCTTTGGGATCAGTCGCTTCTATTTGTTCTACAGGTTTTGTCTCTTTAGAAGGAGGTGAGAAATTGAGGTGAGACTGTGTTGACAATTGTCTGTGTAGACAATGGTGGTTTATTACATAGCAGGGTGACTCCAATTAACATTTACAATAAAAATCTGCCAATACTAACAAGTATTAATATTTACTTTAAAAACAACAACAAGAAAAATACTACAGTGATGCCAAGTAATGTAATAAATTGATCCAAGCAGAAACAAATTCTGCACCATCCTCTGCAAGAGATAAATTATGCAACAGCTTTACTGTTAATAAGCTGTTAATGTAAATTTCAAGTGCATTACAAAGGTGTTCATTTCAGATTTAGTGAAAGTTCTTATTTTCTTCTCTCTCAGAGGTCTCTGGCAAATGTGCAATAAATGGTACCACTATAAAGACCTACCATCACCCCCCTTTCAGCAGAGTTGGTGCGAACATAACAGTAATTAATATTCAAGTCGCATCTGGCACAGTTTGTGCATGCTGACAGAAAGCAATCTGAAGACCAAAACACCAAAACATATATATATATATATATATATATATATATATATATATATATATATATATATATATAAACAGAAAAAAGGCCAATCTTTCGTCAACTGTAATGTAACAAACAGAGAGAATAAAGCTGATTCATCAGGCTTGAAAATTGTGCAGCTCAATCAAAGCCACATATATACAGTACACCACTTCATAATAGCCATTCCAGTGCAAAGAGGAACATAACCAGCCTCTCACTGACCTTATTCCTGTTGTACATTAAAGGGTTAGTTCATCCAAAAATGAAAATTAAGTCATTAATTACTCACCCCCATGCTTTTCCAACCCCGTAAGACCTTCGTTCATCTTCGGAACACAAATGAAGATATTTTTGATTAAATTTGAGAGCTGTATAACTACCACATAGACTTCCGGGACTGGCTCTTGACGGCCCAGAAAGTCAATGAAGAAAATGTTTAAATATTCCATGTGACTACAGTGGCGCAACTATAAGTTTATCAAGCGACGACAATACTTTTTGTGCGAAAAAAAACACACAAAAATAACGACTTTATTCGACTTTTCCTTTTCTTCCTTGTTGGCCTGAAACGAGATTTCCACGACGCATGCGCGAGAATTGCGATCTCCTTACACTACTTCAGTTCAGTTCTCGCGCATGCGTCGTGGAAATCGTATGGAAGTCTCGTTTCAGGCCAACAAGGAAGAAAAGGAAAAAGTCGAATAAAGTCGTTTATTTTGTGTGTGTTTTTTCGCACAAAAAGTATTGTCGTCGCTTGATAAACTTATAGTTGAGCCACTGTAGTCACATGGAATATTCAGCCCGTTCTCATCCTTTAACGTCATATAGAACGCTATATGCAAAAACGGCGCTATTCTACGCACATGGCATCCTTTATCGTTAATATAACACGCGAACCCAAGACGTTATAAATCCTTTAGCGTGAATATGACACGCACACCCTACCCCACACCTAAACTTAGCCCTCACAGCACGTGTTATATTAACGATAACGGTTGCCATGTGTAGTATAGCGCCGTTTTGTCATATAGCGTTCTATATGACGTTAAAGGATGAGAATGCGTTGGAATATTTAAACATTTTCTTCATTGACTTTATGGGCTGTCAAGAGCCAGTCCCGGAAGTCTATGTGGTAGTTATACACCTCTCAGATTCAATCAAAAATATCTTCATTTGTGTTCCGAAGATGAACGAAGGTCTTACGGGGTTGGTACAGCATGGGGGTGAGTAATTAATGACTTAATTTTCATTTTTGGGTGAACTAACCCTTTAAAGACAGTGAGTCATGCAAAGCAGTGGTGTCCTCGTGAGAGAAATAGTACAGCTGCAAGCAGAGTACGGCTGAACTTTATTCTGTCTGAGCTGATTGTGATGGATGTTTTTAGTCCCAACTCGCAGCAGGATGATTCTCTCAGACATGATCTCTTCGAGCCATGTCTGTGCACTCACAGCGTACACTCCAGAGCTTTGTTCAGTATGTAACACGCAATGAGCTTATCATTATTAGTTAATGAAACCACTCACAAAAGCTCCTGAAAAAACATGTGAGACATTTTGCTTCAAAAAAGAATAAAGAAAATAAATTAAAAAATATCTTTCGTTCAGCTGTTCAGTATAAAATCTCTAAGCACATGTTGTTAAGCTTTTGATGAATTATGATGAATGAGCGTGTAATGCGAAATGACTTGTATTGCTGGTACACAACACTGAATGCATGCGTGGATCAACTAATAAACATCTTTAATAATGATTGCTCATCAAAAAGGAAGAGATGTGGGAAAGCATTCATCCATTTATCAAAACTGATGCAGTATGCTTAAGCTTTCCTAGCTAATGAGAGTGAGCTCTCATAATGGTTGTTTATATCATGTGAAAACTGATCGCAAGACACTCATCACTTTATTTTTAGAATATTTAAATTTAGAATCAAAACGTGGACCTTTATACACCAAAAAATAGCACATTTCTTAAGTATTTGCATCTATTTGATTTTTATTCAAATAATCATATCTTCAAAAGGAAATTATTATAATGGCTTAGAATCAGCAAAATCATGTTTATTCTGAAAAAAAAAATCTGTTTAAAAGTATGAACATGGTATTAAAATGGCTAGCTGTGGAACAAGATTCAGTTAGTTAAAATGAATGAGAATGAAACTAGTTTGGTTTTATTAAAAGGGGTGGTTTATTGCTTTTTTTTCCTTTGCATGATTGTGTTTATGAGGTGCAATATACCATGTATTCGTGGTTTTTCTTTTTTAAAGTCTTATTTTTCATAAATTTCACTGTTATTGTAAGCCGCTTTCTCCTCTGTCATTTGAACGACTGGTCTATGAAAGCACTCCCCCAGAAACAGGCAGTGGGCTCAGATTGGTTAGTTTGGGCCGGTGTGTTGTGATTGGCTAAACTGTAGTGCAAGTTGTCCATAAGGTTCCCGCCCATTACCTTTATGGGCAAAGTTGCATATGTGTTCCTGTCAAATATAAATAATGGTGTCGATACTGCAGTGTCAGTATGAGCCAGAATCAGTATGAGCCAGAATCAGACCCAGAAAGAGAGGCAAGCAGAACCTCACCACACACGGCTCTTACAAAATTCACGTCCATAATGTTTGTACGCGTTTGCCGTAGACACAAAATAGCATTACTAGTAGCCTAGTGGCTATAAAGCCAGCGCTGGCATTTGATAAAAATAAAACACAAGGCTACGTCTGAAATTATACATGCAAATTAATTTAAAATGATTAAGTCTTAGCCTACTAACAGGTTGTGGCCCAACAACTGCTGCCTCTGGTTTTCAATTTGGAACTGCTTCATGTTTTAGTAACAGTTTCTTATTGAATCCGGCATTGAATTCGTGGAGATTCTGGAAGCTGTCTTTTGAAAATGCGCTGCACAGAGATAAATTACGATTGTCATTTTCAGGAACATAGTTAAACATAAATTGTGTCCATTGTTGACGAAGTACAGCATCCGTGGCAAGCCCGAACACAGAAGACTTGACAGCTGGGTGAAAATAACACACTTGTTTGCATATTCCGGAGGGAGGGTTGATGTAAATGGATGAGTTAGTGACATCTAAAACCCGGCTATAGTCCCAATCGAGTCGTTTTTGTGGGCATTAAACTTCCTGATTTTTAAAAGACAGTATCTCTGCTTACATTGAACTTTTAGCGCTGCAACTTTGCAGATACTGTTCATGCACCAACAGCAACATTACACATTATTTAAAATGAAAAAAGTGAAATCGCAGTCAACCTGTCACGGGCGTGGGTGCAGGCTGAAGAGGACGAGGAGTCAGGATACAAATAACAATAATATTTATTCCAAATACTGGACGGAAGACAAGTTTCACGTACACGCAGGGTAACATTCAACAACGACCGACAATGACAGACTGAATGAGGAGGAACTAAATACACAGGGGAATCAATCATAATGAGGTGCAAACAGGTGAAACAGGACGCTGAACGGGAGGCTGATGAGGGAGTGAGTTCAGGTGTGCAGACGAGAGGATCATGGGAAGTGTAGTGCTGAAGACAAGACAGACTGGTGCAGACGGAGGACTGTGACAGAGCTCCCCCCTCCCAGGAGGCGTGACCTCACGCCGCAGAACAGAGGAAGGAGGGGGGACGAACTGGGGGCTGGGCGGGGCGTGGCCAGGGCGGAGCAGGCTGAGGGCGTGGCCAGGGCGGAGCAGGCTGAGGGCGTGGCCAGGGCGGAGCAGGCTGAGGGCAAGACCAGGGCGGAGCAGGCTGAGGGCGAGACCAGGGCGGAGCAGGCTGAGGGCGAGACCAAGGCGGAGCAGATGAAGGGCGAGACCAAGGCGGAGCAGATGGAGGGAGGACCCCTGGTGGAGCCGATGGAAGCGGGGCTGACAACACCAGGGGGCCGACTGACAGGGGCGGAGCAGATGGGAGAGGAGACCAGGGTGAAGCAGAGGGACAGACGACTTTGGGTGCTGAGGAGGGACCGAGGGACCATGGTGACACCGTAGGCTCTGGTGACTGAAGTGACGACAGGGGCACAGAGGGACACGGTGAGGTCAGAGGGAGTGAGGGCTGACGGGTGACTGGAGGGAGTGAGGAGTCCGACAGAACCGGGGGGGTGACATGACAGGGCGGAGCAAAGGGAAGGAAGTCCAAAGGTGAAGGGAGGATGACGAGGGAGCGAAGGGAGTCCGGAGGGTCGAGGGAGCCTGGCCGAGCTGGTGGACTGAGGGGCCATGGAGGAGCTGAGGGAGGTAGGAGCCACGGGGGAGCTGATGGGACAGAGGGCCGAGGAAGTGTCCAGATAGAGGAGGTGTGAGGCCAAGGCCGGGGATCCAACGACCCAGCTGGGTCAGGGAAGCTGGCAGACGGAAGGGCTGACGGCTGCGTGACGGGAGGAGGTGGGAGAGGGAGGCTGGGTGGGATCCTGGTCTCGGGCTCTGGCTGGACGGTCTCGGGCTCTGGCTGGACGGTCTCGGGCTCAGGCTGGACGGTCTCGGGCTCAGGCTGGACGGTCTCGGGCTCTGGCTGGACGGTCTCGGGCTCTGGCTGGACGGTCTCGGGCTCTGGCTGGACGGTCTCGGACTCTGGCTGGACGGTCTCTGGCGCTGGCTGGACGGTCTCTGGCGCTGGCTGGACGGTCTCTGGCGCTGGCTGGACGGTCTCTGGCGCTGGCTGGACGGTCTCGGGCGCTGGCTGGACGGTCTCGGGCGCAGGCTGGACGGTCTCGGGCGCAGGCTGGACGGTCTCGGGCGCAGGCTGGACGGTCTCTGGCGCTGGCTGGACGGTCTCTGGTGCTGGCTGGACGGTCTCTGGCGCTGGCTGGACGGTCTCTGGCGCTGGCTGGACGGTCTCTGGGGCAGGCTGGACGGTCTGGACGGGGCTGGTTGGAACCAGCGAAGAGGGGAGCTCGGGCTCGGACAGGCTGGGCGGGACCAGCGGAGAAGAGAGCTCGAGCTCGGCGGGGCTGGACTGGACCAGCGGAGAAGAGCATTCAGTCTCTGGAGGGCTGGACGGAACCAGCAGTGAAGAGCATACAGTCTCTGGAGAGCTGGACGGAACCAGCAGTGAAGAGCATTCAGTCTCTGGAGGGCTGGACGGAACCAGCAGTGAAGAGCATTCAGGCTCAGAAGGGCTGACGGTGAGCGCGGGCTCGGCAGGGCTGACGGTGAGCGCGGGCTCGACAGGGCTGACGGTGAGCGCAGACTCGACAGGGCTGACGGTGAGCGCGGGCTCGGCAGGGCTGACGGTGAGCGCAGACTCGGCAGGGCTGACGGTGAGCGCAGACTCGACAGGGCTGACGGTGAGCGCGGGCTCGGCAGGGCTGGCGGTGAGCGCAGACTCGGCAGGGCTGACGGTGAACGCAGGTTTCCGGGGGACGAGAATTAACCGTGGTCGCAGAATCGGGTAGAGTCTCCCCTGGAAACATATGCCGTTCATCTTGTTTGTGGTCGGTCGTTCTGTCACGGCGCCGGTGGAGTGTAGGCAGAAGAAGGAGAACAAGAGGCGAATGCTCCAATGCAAACACTTTAATTTAACTCAGAATAGCAAACAGGCACGGGTACAGGCAGGAATACACTCACGACACGGAAGGGTAACATTCAACAACGACCGACAATGACAGACTGAATGAGGAGGAACTAAATACACAGGGGAATCAATCATAATGAGGTGCAAACAGGTGAAACAGGACGCTGAACGGGAGGCTGATGAGGGAGTGAGTTCAGGTGTGCAGACGAGAGGATCATGGGAAGTGTAGTGCTGAAGACAAGACAGACTGGTGCAGACGGAGGACTGTGACACAACCCCCCCTTTAATGATAAATTTATAAGCTTATAGTTATTATGTATTTATTGTGTATTTCATGTTTTCGGTATATCATTGCTGTTGCAGAAATCAGAAATATGTCAAGTCAAGACACCTTTATTTATAGACTGTATTTTTTACAATACAGATTGTTTCAAAAAGGGTTTACAGTAATAACATGAAGATAATGTAACAAAGTTTGTTCCGACTTTACAGCTGATCTAGAAAAAAAAGGGTGTCATAGTCATAGTAAGTTCAAAGTTGGTTAATTTCTGTTGTAAAAAAGTTATTAATTGTGTTAATTTATTTATACAGCAGCTTTGGAGAAAACAGTGATGCCATTGTCCAGTTCAGTTCTCATATAATGCTGTCAATGCTGGCAGATTACAGTTTTTTTCGATTGCTAAACCACAGTGGAGCACAACTGGAGCTACATGTGCAAAACTCTAACTACAGTCTGCACAGCAGCAGTTCATGTGGACCAAACTCTAGATCGTTTTTCATTGCTTGAACACAGTTTTCAAAACTCTACACACTTATCCCATGACTTTAACCACAACCTGCACAACACTGTGGATTTACAGCACTTTGTTCAAATGCTTACACACTGCTGTCAAAACTGTGAACCACTCATTCAAAACAGAATAAATTTCAGCCTTGTGCCTTTCACACACTGCTGACTTTCAAACAATTTCAGCTGAAAGGATGAAAACTTGTGGACTAATGCTTGAGAAAGGCAGGGTTACAGTATTACAGTATGTACTTTTAGTTTCTACCTTTTTTTCTAATTACCGTAATTCTGAAAATTACTACAGACTATTGAAGCAAACTGCTAATTTTCAATTGTTATGTTCTAAAAAATTAAAAATATCAAATGAAAGAAGGTCACTGTTTTCTTTGAAGAAAATATTACTTTGTATGAAGTGTGAAATTGTTGAAACTGCAAAGATGAAAAGTTTGGATTTTCTGCATTGGTGTTTGATGCTACTGTTTTTCCTCTCAGTGTGTTCTGAGTGACCGTGTGTGTTATCTCAGTGAGGGTTGTGCATAGTGTTGTGCACACTGAGCCTGTTTTGAGCCATGTGTTAAGAGTTGTGCTCAGGTGACTGTTGGTAATGCAGACTGTAGTTAGAGTTTTGCACATTTAGCTCCAGTTGTGCTCACTGTCGTTTAGCAATCGAAAAAAACTGTAATATTATTGTTGAATATTAAGTGTTTCCAACTAAGCAAACCAAAGGCGACTTTGGCAAGGAACCGAAACTTCATCGGGTGATAAAATGGAGAATCCAGTTCTCCTCTGGCCAACGCACGAACCGTGTATATGATTCAGGCAGAATTAGAAGTCAGATTGAGGTCAGATTCGATCAGGACATTCAGACTATTTATCTAGTTCCATGTGGTTGAAGATCGGAGTCATCACACCGGTATGAAGATGTGTTTGTTGAAGATCAGTGCCGATGGCTGTCGTGTTGATGAGAACTTCACGGGAGAGTCTAGTTGACACAATCTCTGCTGACATTTCAGGGACGCATTGTGGTCGTGTCTAGGCTCAGATCCTTCCTCTGATCTGGATATGGCTCGTACTCGGCTGACTACTGTAAACCTTGGGATGAACAGAGAGACTAATATTAGCATAGATACCATTCTTCTTATGATGTAATGAGTACATCGATTCGGGTGTCAAAGGAAGGCAAGGTTTTCCCTGTTCCGGCTGAAAACCTTGACATGGTCTTTGAAAGTACATCTTGTATTTAGCGTTAATGTCCTCAATGGAACATGGCCAGCCTTGTTTCTAGTATTTACTCTCATTTACCACAGCCACATACTGTAATTTGTTTTATAGATTAAGGTTTTGCATGCATTACTGAATCATGCCTTTGTGGACAATCTCCAGATATTATAAACAAATATTTTAAAGGAATATTTTGGCTTTATTTCAAGTCAAGCACAAATGCATTTGTGCTATGATGATGCTGACCATGGAAATTATTTGACTTACAAGAAGTAAATGGTCGACTTTGAGGATTTAAAAGGAGAAATGTGGACTTTTCCCCCCAACTGTTTAAATTTAGAGTCCTATTCCTTTTCTTGTATCATTGTGAATCATAAACGTTTACCAGTTCATGGTCATGACAATCGCATTAATGTTCATACCAATGTGCCTTGCTTTAACTGAGGGACAAATGAAAATAATACTCTTTGATAACCAATATGGTTCTGTAGGCAACATCATAACTCATACTGAACCCAGAACATTCCTTTATCTGGGACTAAGATTATTATTATTTATTTATTTTTTTTTTTTTGTCTCCTGAAGGGTCTCCCTACATATGACACCCCTGAGGTGTTTGGCCTCCACCCAAATGCAGACATCACCTACCAAAGCAAACTTGCCAAGGACGTACTAGACACTATCCTGAGTATCCAACCAAAGGACAGCTCCAGTGGAAGCGGTGAGACCAGGGAGGCGATTGTGGGTCGGCTAGCGGATGACATGCTGGAGAAACTGCCTCCAGATTTTGTCCCATTTGAGGTAAAGTTTCAGACTGGATAACAATGATGCAGCAAAATGTATGGTTGATAGAGAAAACTCAGAGCCCAATGGGAGCAAATGGCGTTTGCTGTCTGGAGCTTGAGTCCTGTGGGGACATTCTCAGGGTTGACGGATGGTGTTGAGGTCACAGATGCCTGTGCTAATGCTTTTTTTTTTTTTTGGAACTTAGAAATGTTTTAAAACCCAACGTCAGTTGCTTATGAAACATACAGACAGTAATTTGCTGTTACTCCCCTCTGATTGTTCGCCAATTAACGAGGCAGCAGAAAGAAAAAGGTGCCTTAGGGTGAAAGAGCGATTTTTGCTTTCATTATCTCTCACAGCGGACTGCAGAGAAGCAGATTTGTCTCAATCATGAGCTTTCCTAAAATATTTAAAACCCATGCCCTGCTTTCTGGCAATTTTGAAACTCTATTATTAATAACAATAGCAAAAAGAGTGACTTTAGAGTGTAAATAAAACATTGTGCTTTCTGCACCTACCATCCTGTTTACCCAGATCTGAAATGTGCTTCCAATTATGTCATGATGCACTTTACATTAAGCTATCACCACACATAGAAAGATGGCATTAAACTGCAATTCATTGAAAATAGTGTTTTTATACATTTCCGGTTGTTAGCAGCAGAAAATCATGCAATTCATGGAGAAGAGTTTTACAACTGCAGTATAAAAAAGAAACACTTTTGGCATTTAAGAGAGCCGATTTGGCTGTCTAGATAATGGTGGTGAAGCAGTAGAATATGTCAGATTTCAGTAGTCTGTTGCCTAGGTGCTCAGAGGACTCAAATTGAGGAGTTGCGCCCATGTAAACTGTGTCAATGCTAATATTTGTCACTGTCTCCTTTACTTGATTAACAATAAAAATTAATAGATCTAATAAACTAATAAATGACACAATAATACATTTAAACTGCATCATTTATCCAGGTCAGAGAGAGATTGATGAGCATGGGTCCCCTTCAGCCCATGAACATTTTCCTGCGGCAGGAGATTGATCGCATGCAGAGAGTGATTGTTCTGGTCAGGAACACGCTGAGTGACCTAAAGTTGGCCATCGACGGAACCATCATTATGAGTGAGAACCTGCGAGACGCACTGGACTGCATGTATGACGCCCGAATACCTGCACGCTGGAAAAAGGTTAGAGTCCATTGCCTGCCTTTTATGTGTCAAATGTAGGACATACTGTCATAATTCAAGTCTGTCTTCCCCTGTCTCCTCTCATGTTTTCAGTTCCCCATTAGTTTGATTAGTCTCCCCAGGTGTTTCTTGTTAACCACACCCCCTTGTTATCTTGTCTAGCTAGTTTTCCCCTGTATTTATACCCCTGTAGTTTAGTTGTTCCTGGTCAGTCGTTGATGTTACTGTCTTGCTGTTCCGTGTTCCTGCTTAAATAAGTTCTGCACATGGATTCTCTCTCCACTTCATTCCTTGCCCTACGTGACACATACAATGTACACATCAAAAACACAAACCCAGTTGGGAATAGTTTTTAAACAAATGAATTATGACTTAAAGTAGCTAGTGTAGATATACACTCACCGGCCACTTTATTAGGTACACCTGTCCAACTGCTCGTTAACACTTAATTTCTAAGCAGCCAATCACATGGCGGCAACTCAGTGCATTTAGGCATGTAGACATGGTCAAGACAATGTCCTGCAGTTCAAACCGAGCATCAGTATGGGGAAGAAAGGTGATTTGAGTGACTTTGAACGTGGCATGATTGTTGGTGCCAGAAGGGCTGGTCAGAGTATTTCAGAAACTGCTAATCTACTGGGATTTTCACGCACAACCATCTCTAGGGTTTACAGAGAATGGTCCGAAAAAGAAAAAACATCCAGTGAGCGGCAGTTCTGTGGGCAGAAATGCCTTGTTGATGCCAGAGGTCAGAGGGAGAATGGCCAGACTGGTTCGAGCTGATAGAAGGGCAACAGTGACTCAAATAACCACCCGTTACAACCAAGGTGGGCAGAAGAGCATCTCTGAACGCATAGTACGTCGAACTTTGAGGCAGATGGGCTACAGCAGCAGAAGACCACACCGGGTGCCACTCCTTTCAGCTAAGAACAGGAAACTGAGGCTACAATTTGCACAAGCTCATCGAAATTGGACAATAGAAGATTGGAAAAACGTTGCCTGGTCTGATGAGTCTCGATTTCTGCTGCGACATTCGGATGGTAGGGTCAGAATTTGGCGTCTACAACATGAAAGCATGGATCCATCCTGCCTTGTATCAACGGTTCAGGCTGGTGGTGGTGGTGTCATGGTGTGGGGAATATTTTCTTGGCACTCTTTGGGCCCCTTGGTACCAATTGAGCATCGTTGCAACGCCACAGCCTACCTGAGCATTGTTGCTGACCATGTCCATCCCTTTATGAGCACAATGTACCCAACTTCTGATGGCTACTTTCAGCAAGGCAAGGCAAGGCAAGGATAATGCGCCATGTCATAAAGCTGGAATCATCTCAGGCTGGTTTCTTGAACATGACAATGAGTTCGCTGTATTCAAATGGCCTCCACAGTCACCAGATCTCAATCCAATAGAGCATCTTTGGGATGTGGTGGAATGGGAGATTCGCATCATGGATGTGCAGCCGACAAATCTGCGGCAACTGTGTGATGCCATCATGTCAATATGGACCAAACTCCCTAAGGAATGCTCTCAGCACCTTGTTGAATCTATGCCACGAAGAATTGAGGCAGTTCTGAAGGCAAAAGGGGGTCCAACCCGTTACTAACATGGGGTACCTAATAAAGTGGCCGGTGAGTGTAAATGTCCTGATTAATTTCATTAATGTTCAGTCATGGTGTATACCAATTGGACTACATTCTTTAGGATATACACTGACCTAAAGCATTATTAGGAACACCTGTTCAATTTCTCATTAATGCAATTATCCAATCAACCAATCACATGGCACATTGCATCAATGCATTTAGGGGTGTGGTCCTGGTCAAGACAATCTCCTGAACTCCAAACTGAATGTCAGAATGGGAAAGAAAGGTGTTTTAAGCAATTTTGAGCGTGGCATGGTTGTTGGTAGCCTGGCTGCGCCCTCCTACACACTTCCGCTCAATTTCATTTTCCTTCAGTACTACGTCTTGGACTATATTCTTAGGTTTACAGAAATATATATATATATATATATATATATATATATATATATTAATAATGCATTATACTAATATACAGTATATATATATATATATATATTAGTGCCTTCAAACGATTAAAATATTTAATCGCGATTAATCGCATTAATTTCATAGTTAACTCGCGATTAATCGTACATTTTTATCTATTCTAAATGTCCTTTGATTTCTTTTTTTCCTTATTTTAATGCTCTTGTCAACATGGAAAAGTGGATCGGCTTGTTTAGTGCAAATTTTATTATTATTATTATTGAAAATAACATTACCCAGACAGCAAACTGACATTGAATCAACGTGGAAACGACGTCTCTCATGACATTGAAACAACGTTGATTTTGCTCATCGAATTAACGTTGAACCAACGTCAGACGCGTCATTCTTTCAAAACTAACGGAAAATCAACTTGAAATCAACGCGTTGTTTCAACGTTATGAAAGCAAACCAATTTTAGATTTTCATTTAGCTTTGAAGAATGCCACGTCTGACGTTGGTTCAACGTTAATTCGATGAGCAAAATCAACGTTGTTTCAATGTCATGAGAGACGTCGTTTCCACGTTGATTCAATGTCAGTTTGCTGTCTGGGTAGTGTTCAATTTCAAACTAACATATATACTGTAAATAATCTCTCACACAATGTAACATTGTCTATCAATAAAAGGGTGAAAGAAATACTGACGAGGTCCTGATATTGGCGAGGGGGCGGAGAATTCGCATCATCTGTGTGTGTGTGTTTGGCCATCATCAAGTGGTGTTTCAGACTGGACGTGCTGCGATGATGATCGCTCAGTTCACAATGACAAAACACACAGATCACTTGGTCTTGTCAATGGGACAATTTGGCAACTTTTTAAAAGTAAACTTTCCATTCAGAATCTTAGGGCATCCATTTCGGCGTCTCGCGCTCGTCATCCACTCAAAATTTAACGTTACTATTTGGCCGGCTCGCAAGCCGAAACGAGTGTGTGCGGCACAAAACGTCCTCGCGCTGCGCTCTGAACCCATTCATTTCAATGGCTTGCGCTGCGTGAGGACGTTTTGTTGCTTATTCGACCAAAGAGCAAGCGAATCTAGCTAGACCGTAAACAAAACAACAGGCACGCCGCAAACACACGTTTGGGCTTGTGAGCCGGCTTTGAGTGGATGACGAGGGCGAGACGCCGAAATGGATCAGGACGCATGCCGCGTCCTGTTGCAAAAGCATGTGAAAAACCTACAAAGTTTGCTAAGACAAAAAGACCGTTAATCGCGCGATAAAAAAAAATAACGCCGTTAAAATTTGTTTTGCGTTAACGCCATTAATAACACGTTAAACTTTTTTTTTTGTAGAAACAATCAGCGAATAGAGGTAGTGGCTGAGAACGATGACGTTGTTGTAGCTTGATGTCCAGTTTGAGTTCAGTAATGGTAGCGAAGAAAGACGTGAGACAAGCTATTCGGTTCGTTGTTGGAAAACTGCCTAATATACAGAATTTAAAGCCGGAGCAAGAACAATGTTTGCTAAGTTTTGTTGGTGGCCATGATGTTGTGGCCCTCCGGGGTTCGGGAATAGTTTGATTTTCCAGCTCACTCCGCTAGTGGTGAATGAGTTAGCTAAGGCGAACGATAGCGATGCAAGCCAATGTTTGTTTTCGTCTCCCCTCTTGTTGCACTAACAGAGGACCAAGTCAAGGAGAAAAGTTAGGAGTTTGTGCTGGGCAGCTCAGTCTGCATGATGACTGTGACATTTTGGATGTATGCTTTAGCCTGGTGTTCGGAAGCCCCAAGTCCTGGCTACTAAACTGTTGTTGAAGATGCACTCAGGAGTCATGTCAGGAGCTCAGATTCCGAACAGTAAATTTAGTGATTCTTGTGATGAATAGAACATTTCGAGCCCCTTTGTGTACTCGTGCAGGAGCATGGTTGTTGTAAATCATTAAAATTTGTTGTAATTTTTTTAAATAAATGTCATAAAAAATGTGAAAAAACATACTTTGAAGACCATAATATGAGTTTCAGTTTTGATGTCAATTGTTAATTTGTTATTAATTTTTAATATAAAAAAACTAAATGTCATAAATAAAAATGTACAAACACATACTTTGAAGACAATAATTAATTAAGGTATTTAAGAAACAAGACATAATATGAAAAAATGTTGTTTATTACACATCTGCTGATAGAGACAGATCATTCACTGTACAGCATTTGCGGCAGATCTGAAATGACCGCAGCGGTGTATTTTTAATGATTAGACCCACCTTCGACAGTTGAATGAATACATCACTGTCCTTAGTGTCAAATATACATTTAGAATTAAAGGAACAATTATTAAAGCGTTCAACTTGTAAACACTGACTCTGTACTTCCGGCTACGTCGCCCGTGACCTTTTGAACGTAATTACGTATTATGTGACGTTACAAACGCGCCTCAGAGAATATAGCAAGGCTAGCATTTGTCCTTAGAAAAGTTACATTTTTGGAATAAGTTTTGAAATAACCGATCGTTTCTCATGAAAAGACCCTTATTCATCGTCTGGTGTCGTTTAAAGACATTTGAAGCTGCATCTGAAACTGTTATTAACACTATCTTTTGGACCTTGAACCATCCGGTTCCCATTGAAGTCCATTATATGGAGAAAAATCCTGGAATGTTTTCATCAAAAACCTAAATTTCTTTTCGACTGAGGAAAGAAAGACATGGACATCTTGGATGACATGGGGGTGAGTAAATTATCAGCAAAAGTTTTTTCAAAAGTGAACTAATCCTTTAATAATTGTTCCTAGATTAACAAAACCTGCAGCTCTCGTTGACAGACGTCTTATTGTAAACATAATCCTCTGATCATTCGGACTTGTTGTTTCCGGCCGGTTTCGGCACATTACATCACAATCACACGTTAGATCCTGAGTGACTCTGGGCAGAGCCAATAGTTTTGAAATTTAACAGAGAACCCGCCTACAATGAAGTAAACGTTTCTCAATGGAGAGAGGCCAGACTCTCTGTGCAAATGAAATCTATGAGTCTGGTTGAACCAGGCTAGGTTGTTGGTGCCAGACGGGCCGGTCTGTGTATTTCACAATTACTGGAATTTGCATGCACAACCATTTAAAGGGTTTACAAAGAATGTTGTGAAAAGGGAAAAACACCCAGTATGCGGCAGTCCTGTGGGCGAAAATGCCTTGTTGATACTAGAGGCCAGAGGAGAATGGGCAGACTGATTCAAGCTGATAGAAGAGCATCTTTGACTGAAATAACCACTCGTTACAACCGAGGTATGCAGCAAAGCATTTGTGAAGCCACAACACGCACAACCTTGAGGCAGATGGGCTACAACAGCAGACGACCCCACCAGGTACCACTCATCTCCACTACCAATAGGAAAAACAGGCTACAATTTGCAGGAGCTCACCAAAATTGGACAGTTGGAAACTGGACAAATGTTGCCTGGTCTGATGAGTCTCAATTTCTGTTGAGACATTCAGATGGTTAAGTCAGAATTTGGCATAAACAGAATGAGAACATGGATCCATCATGCCTTGTTATCACTGTGCAGGCTGCTGGTGGTGGTGTAATGGTGTGGGGGATGTTTTCTTGGCAAACTTTAGGCCCCTTAGTGCCAATTGGACATCGTTTAAATGCCACGGCCTACCTGAACATTGTTTCTGACCATGTCAATCTCTTTATGGCCACCATGTACCCATGCTCTGGCTACTTCCAGCAGGATAATGCACCATGTCACAAAGCTTGAATCATTTCAATTGGTTTCTTGAACATGACAATGAGTTCACTTAACTAAAATGGCCCCCACAGTCACCAGATCTCAACCCAATAGAGCATCTTTGGGATGTGGTGGAATGGGAGCTTAATGCCCTGGATGCTCTGGACAAATCTCCATCAACTGCAAGATCCTATTCCATCAATATGGGCCAATATTTCTGAAGAATGCTTTCAGCACCTTATTGAATCAATGCCACGTAGAATTAAGGCAGTTCTAAAGGCGAAGGGGGGTCCAACGGTATTACTATGGTGTTCCTAATAATCCTTTAGGTGAATGTATCATAACATTCGATTTTGGAGCTAGTTTTATATAATGCATTTTGAAACACCATATCTGTACTAATGTTCCCATATAGTTTCCCTTTAGTTAATGATATTATATATTGTAATGATTGTCCTATAAACTGTATTGTTAATCTCTTATGAGCTGTGATGAGCTGTGTCATCTTGAATGTGAAAAATCAAACCCAGAGGTGCAGGGCTTAAGTTTCTTAAACACCTCGTCAGCTCTCCTGCAGCAAAACAGCTTCATTTAACTCTGCTTTTCAAATGCTCCTCAAGCCGAACCAATCATGAGCTAATTGAAAATGCCTGCTGAATAACAATCAGGCTGTAACTTACCTTGCATCTGCACACATGTGTTTATATGTGAATTTATCATGCCTGTTTGTGCGTGTAAATGCCCTGTTTTGTACTTTTACACTGTTGGCCTGTCCAAAATGTATGGTATTTTTGTCTCAAGCTAAACAAATTAAACAGTTTTCTTTGAACAAAAAGGGACAAACTTTTTGTTTTCCTGACAATCTGCAAAAAGGACAAAAACATCATCTAATAAAAGAACCATAAAATTAGTCCATTTGACTATATAGACTATATTCCAAATATCTGTCTTGATACAAAGATATTGACTATAAAATCTTCACACAAAGAGCTCTTTTACTTTATGGTGTTTGTAGTCAGTGCTTGACAGCCCAGGTCAGGGTAAAAATCCTGTGTGTATCTGTCTGTGTCAGCTGGAGTTCAACCATCAGCCATATGCCTCAAGCATCCCTCTAAGATCTGGATTTGCTAAGTGTCACTCTGACTTTGTACGTGTTAACTGTGGTTCTGCTCTGCTGACCTTCTGCCGATGTGTGTGTGTGTGTGTGTGTGTGTGTATCCAGGCCTCCTGGGCTTCTACCACATTGGGGTTTTGGTTCACAGAGTTGCTGGAGCGTAACCGGCAGTTCCACTCATGGATTTTTGAGGGACGACCCAACTGCTTTTGGATGACAGGCTTCTTCAACCCACAGGGCTTCCTGACAGCTATGAGACAGGTGGGTAACATGAACACTTCTGCTTAACGCACACTTGTACTCATTTCCCTCCCGATCTGTTGATCTGATCGTTTTTCCTTAACAACAAGTTTTAATTTTGTCCTTTAGGAGTTAGATGTTAACCCTTTAAAGCCTAGAGTATCTTTTTATGTATATTTGATATGCAAATGTCTAAGGCCTTCAAATTATCAACAAAACCTTGATAAACAACATGTTGTACACTATCTGCTACCCTCTGATAGTTTATAAATTTTTCGCAATTAAAAGACCTTTTAGTTAAAAAAAGTACACAAAAAGTTATTTTTATAAAGTAAACGTACGAATAATTTTGAAACTGTTAGTAATATTTCAAGATAAACATTTACTGGAAGCTACTTTAGGTTTATTTAATTATCCATAAATCCTGTTTTCATCAACAAAAAAAAAAAACATGATTTGCATGAAAAACATGATTGATGACAATTAAAAAAAAACGATTGTCTTTCAAGTATGATGCATCATGATTTTGAGGAAGGTTTATTTAAACAAACATCTCTTAATCATCATTGTATAACAGTGCATGAAATGTTATGCCCCCACAATAAAAAATACAGATCATTAAGCATTTAAATTATCATCGTAATAGTCATATTATTGGGAGATAATATTAGGAGTGACCTATTTATATGAATTATGTAATATTCTGCATTACTGTTATAAAAAAAAATGTAATTGATTTACATCATCAGCTATCAGAATTTCATTTTACTTTCTAGCCATATAAATATCAGCAAATGCACTAATTGCATCTTTTTGCTCAGTTTGGGCCTCTAAATATATATTAAATTCTAAATTATCAAGTGAGGTGCTCACTATATAATATGAGCCAATAAAGCCTGATGTATCAAATGTGATACTAAACAAAAAAAAAAAAACACCTATGCAAACTTTAAAAATATTTTGTCTAAAGGCTGAATAAACTGTTCCATAAACATATCTGAATTAACTGTTCCATATAAATATCAGCAAATGCACTAATTGCATCTTTTTGCTCAATTTGGGCCTCTGAATATATATTAAATTCTAAATTATCAAGTGAGGTGCTCACTATATCATATGAGCCAATAAAGCCTGATGTATCAAATGTGATACTAAAAAAAAAAAAAAAAAAAACACCTATGCAAACTTTAAAAATATTTTGTCTAAAGGCTGAATAAACTGTTCCGGTTAAAACAGTTTAGGCTGTAAGGGAACTGCTCAGTGGGGTGCATTCTAGCTATTGCCTTGGGGGTAAACAGCTTGCATGAAACAGGATTATTTTAATTAATATTGGGCACCCATCCTGTTTTATGTTCTCAGCTGTGTTTCTGTGCCAACACCTGCAGCTCTGAGAGTAAAATTAAGGGAAAGAACCCAGGCGCTTCATTGCGGGATACACTAAAAATGCCTGATTATATATATATATATATATATATATATATATATATATATATACATTTATTTATTTATATTTATTTATTTATTTTTTATTTATTTATCTATCACACAGTATATATCTGTCGTTTTAATTGAAGGCCAGGGAGGCATGTTTAACTTGGTTTGAGTTGAATAACGATATATATTGGGTGAATTTTATTGAATTACTCATACTATATATTTTTATATAGACATGCCAGTGTTTTTTTTTTTTTTTTCAGTTATATTATATTGAATTGTAATTATACATAGCAGATATATTCATTAATCATGTCTCTAACTCAACAGGAGATCACTCGTGCTAACAAGGGGTGGGCGTTGGACCGTATGGTTCTGTGTAATGAAGTTACTAAATGGATGAAGGATGACATCACGCAGCCTCCTTCAGAGGGGGTGTATGTCTATGGCCTCTACCTGGAAGGGGCCGGCTGGGACCGCAGAAACTGCAAGCTCATTGATTCCAAACCCAAAGTGCTGTTCGAGATGATGCCTGTGGTCAGGATGTACGCAGAGAACAATGGTGAGTTTTAAATATAAATAAAACACTTTAAGAATGCTTTAAGAATACCTCAATACTTTAAAATGCAAAGACAAACAGCAAACATTTGGTAAAACTGCAAGGGAAACATTTCAAATAAAGGAGTAGAACAACAAAATGCCATTTACAACTAATGGATAACCTTCTGATATTCCATCAGAAATAAATTACAAGAAAGAGGTGAAAAATGAAAGTGGGATGTTGTGTGGCACACTTTGTGGACCCAAGTTCTAAAGTCTGATTAATCTCCAATATACAGTCGCTGGTTGTAGAATAATCCCAGATTACCATCTTTAACCAGCCGATTCTAACTATATCTATATTTGGCTGAAACAGTAGAATGCTAGAGCATTATTTTTAGCATGCTAGAGCAGTTTCCCCAAACCCTGTTCCTGGAGGCACACCAACAGTAGACATTTTAGATATCACTCTTGCGTGTTTGATTAGGAAGAGTTTGAAAAAGTGTAGTGTTGGCTTGTCTCCAGGAACAGGGTTGGGAAACACTCTGCTAGAGATATAAACTTTTTGGTAACACTTTACTTGAAGGGGTGTGCATAAGACAGACATGACACCTTCATAATTATGATATGACACAATGGCCTCATGACAGCCAATGTCAAAACCAACCACCTGACAGTTTATTGTAATGTTAACCCATAAAGCTAAGTGGTTTCTTAAATGTAATTTCTTGATAATTAATCTGTTGTGTCATGTTTATGACATATTTATGACAGGTTGTGTTGTCTTAGTAATGTCAAGTTGTCATGACAAAGACACTGCAGATTATGATGTATTGGTTTATGTCAAGGTGTCATTAGCAAGACATCTCAAACAATGTCATATTTGCATTAAAAAATGTCATAATTGAGCAAATGACACTTAATGACAGTTTTCATTCAGTACACATGCATGACAACCTCCTTCATATTCATGACTTGTCATGTCATGATAATGAAGGTGTCATGTCAGTCTTATGCACACCCCTTCAAGTAAAGTCTTCAAGTAAAGTGTTATCGTGATATAAAGTCATTTGCAAGAAAGAAAAAAAAACTCAGCATTATGAGATGAAAAGACAGCAATTACTTTCATTTTTATTCCGTAGTGGAAACAGTCTTCCATAGATGTGTTCATTCGCTGCATTCATTTTGTATATTTTTAGTCATTTACCAAACACTTTTATATGAACATAATCGTTATCTTTCCTTCTATATGAACATAATCGTTATCTTTCCTCAGGTGTCAAAGATGTTCGCTTGTACTCAAGTCCAATATATAAGAAACCTGTTCGAACTGACCTGAACTATATCGCAGCTGTTGACCTGAAAACCAGTCAGCCTCCCGAATACTGGATCCTGAGAGGAGTGGCCCTGCTGTGTGACGTCAAATAATCATCTTTTAAAATGATCATCTACAAATGTGCCCTGATGGCTTTCTGATCTTTTTCTCTATTTTTTACCAATGTTTACCCTGAGCATCTGAATAAAACATGTACAGCTCTCAATTACACCACACATGCAAGAGCCTTGACATCTAAACCTGTGAATCCATCTTAAATATTGTTTAGTCACACATCGTCATATAGTTTTCCGAGTGCCTCTCAAGACCATCTGCTGTGTCTCGTCTTTAAATGCATGAACCTGTGGATTAAAGGCCGAATGTAAGCCTGCTGCTTAACAGCCCAGCTGAAGTGTATTCATGCTTGTCCTACAGTCATGTGTATTTTTCATCTCTGGTAACGAGATATGGGCTGTGTCCAAAATCACATACAGTATTTCCACATATGATAAAAGTAGTATGTCCGAATTCACAGTACTCAAAGTACCCGGATGACCTACTACTTCAGGCGAGATCCTAAATTGTGCAAAAGATTGACACTTTACTATCCCATTTTAGAATGGCAGTGAAGCGATGCATCTGATGCTAGTAGGTCGCATGATAATGATAAGTATGGGTTACATTAATAGTACACACATTCAGAGTGTAGATTACTTTTTTAGTGCTCACAAAGTAAGTTTAAAATAAGTACCTACTCAAGAAAGTATGCGTTTTTGGAGGCAGCCATTGTCCATCTAACCATATAATTCTTCACAGTATAAATTACTTTTTCTTTTTTTTTTCTTTTTTTTTTTGTCAAATGTCATCCTAGAACAGAAAAGAAAACTTCAAGCTTGTTTGAAACACAGGCCTGTACAACAAAGTTGAACAAATTAATGATTGGGTTGTATTATTGCAAGTTGACAAAATTAGATACATTTGTAATTATTTCTCAAGAAAATTACATTCAGTCACATGAAACATGAAGACGATGCGATTCTCTTCTCTTGAAAGCATGATCAACTTCATTAATGATGAAGAGAATTTTATGAAAATGAAAAGTTCATTCTAATTAAAATAGCTATATATATATATGAAGAGTTCAGATGCAAAAGCCTCTAAATGCCATTTGAAATTTTCTTCTTTAATGATGATTTTTATAAAACTTGTATATTTAAGTTCAGTAATTTCACTTAAATAACAATTAATAGGTAATTATCATTGCCATTTAAGTGAAATTACTGAACTTAAATATACAAGTTTTATAAAAATCATCATTAAAGAAGAAAATTTCAAATAGCATTTAGAGGCTTTTGCATCTGAACTCTTCATATATATATAGCAAATCATCATATAAATATTTTTATTAGATATTACACCAACAGATAAAGGCCATATGGAAATCTACATCTCTTGAATTAGAAAGAATCTAATTTTGTCCATCTCTAAAAATAAAGCATAGATCTCTAAACTCATTTAATTTGAAATGTCAGAGACGGGAAGTGCTTCAGAGATGTCACTGTGATCACAGCTGCTTGGTTCAACTTACTAAAGCTTTGTGGAACAGGTCCCAAGGAAACGGAATACAAAAACGTAAGAAATTTTCATTGCTTGCTGTTTGTAAAGATGTTTTAAAAGTTTGATTTTTTATTAAAAATCAAGTCTTGTACAGCTCTTTTATCTCATCATTGAAATTTAATTTCATAAAATCATAAAATAGCACTGTCGGTTTACAGCTAAGAGGTCCTTGCTTTGAGTCCCGACAGACCCAGGGTGACTTTCTGCTGGTATTTATGCTCCATTTTCACCCACAATTCCCCCCTTTGTCAAGACTGTTTCCCTGCTTATGGTCTGAGATCCCTAGCTGTGACTTTAGATCAATGAGATCCTGTCCAGAACTGACTCGAAACCTTTTCAAAGACATAGCCACATCAAGACCTTATTCATTTATCCAACTACAACTAAAAAAAAATGAATACATTAAAGGGGTAAATATAAAGTTGAAACAATCTGTTGTGCTGTTTCAGATGCTGTTTCATCCACTTGGGACAATAATACAACAGAGAAAATGTACAAACACCTCTCAGGACTTGACGATAGTGGTCCAGCACCAATTCACATAGATTGGCACGGAGGTTGCAAAGAGCAACTAAACAGTGCACTAGTTTTTTTTTTATGAAATACATAACGGGAAATATTTTCATTATGAATGAAAACATGACACAGACATACAAACATAGAATACTATATTACATTCACAACTGTTTGGCGCTACTCTCCAAAGCTACGTCTATATGCCAATGGTGTAAATATGTCACACATATCATGCACAGCATGTCAGTGACAACACAGAAAAGTTTAAGTACTAGCTTATTCCTGTAATATGCACTACAATATATCAAACCGTTGTCAATCATAAAAATAAAGATGCCCTCAAAAAAGACAAGTACATATAAAGTTTAATGAAGTTTTTAGAAAAGAAAAAGAAAAAAATGGTGTTAAAACATCAAAACACTTTTTGTTATATTTGGTTTTCTTACAAAATAATTGCTACCTATTTACAGTACCCTGTGCACAAACCCTGCCTATGAGATACGGTAGAAATGGTATCACTTCCAATACATCCAATATTTCGTGCATCTAAAACTAGGCACAATTATTTACAAATGTCTCTTTTATTCCTGTTTTGTAGATGTCCGCAGTTCATTGCATGTGTTGTATAATTCATGGCATTACATTCCCCTGGGATAAAGACCGGCTCATCTCAGTGTGGACGAAGTATGTTTTGAGCTCTCCTTTCCCTTTCACATTTATTATTCCTCTGCATGTGCACATGTAGCCTAACGTCTGCAAGATACGGCTCGTCTCTTCTGTAACCTGCAAACACATCCACAAGGGAATTAAATGTATTAATGAGTCATTACATTGCACTGTTCTGAATCTCACTGGTTTTACATGGAGCTACTTTACCTCGACTAATATATCTATTAAAAGGACTCGAGGCAATTTAAAGATTTTAAATCAACAAGAATTTATGGTTCTGTATCTTTTTTTATAAATTTCACAGATATACTGTATTGGGGGGGGGAAACACTCTGGTAACACTTTACTTAAAGGGGTGTGCATAAGACTTACATGATACCTTCATAATCATGACACGAGGGTTAATGCATGTTTATGACAACTGTCATTAAGTGTCATTCGCTCAATTATGACATTTTTAATGCAGATATGACATTGTTTGACATTGTTACTAATACATTATAGCCTGTCAGTGTCTTGGTAATGACCATTTGACATTACTAAGACAACACAACCTGTCATAAATATGTCATGAAAATGACATAGCAGATTAATGATCTGTCAGATCATTAATCTGCTAAGAAAGCACTTAGCTTTTAGCACTAGTCATGTGGTTGGTCTTGACATTGGCTGTCATGAGGCCATTATACATGTTAAGGACAAATTCAATGTGTCCCACTGTAGTTTAGGTCAAGAAAACATGACACAGTTATGATGACAGCCAATGTCTAAACCAAACATAATTAATCTGCTATGTCATGTTTATGACATATTTATGACTTGTGTTGTTGTTAGTAATGTCAAGTTGTCATGACAGGTTATAATGTATTGGTTTATGTCAAGTTGTCATAACAAAGACATCTCAAGCAATGTCATATCTATATTAAAAATGTCATAAGCGAATGACAGTTGTCATAAACATGCATAAAGCCTCCTTCATTCTCATGACATTGACATGACACCTTCACAATCATGACATGAAACGTCTTATGCACACCCCTTCAAGTAAAATGTTACCAAACATCGTATCTTACTTGTATTTTTCCCAGCACTCCTGTGCTGTCCATTCTGCTTGCGACATTCACTGTGTTGCCCCAGATGTCATACTGCGGTTTCTGAGCTCCAATCACCCCAGCTATTACAGGTCCATGATTAATACCTGCATATGGATGTTGATGCAGTATATAGGTTATTGTAAATTACATCTATTTCAGTTATGAAACTCTAGAGGGCGCAGGCTGTTTTTTACCTGCAATCTGCAAGCAATTGCATCATTACCACATGGCACAAGCTGATTGGCCTCTGCTGATCCTGCAGCCAATGACATTGCTTGCTCAACATTTAAACAGTCTAGTTCATTGTTTGCTGTAAGCTAGTCCTGCAGTGTGCTTTATGCAGAGCGTCAGCCCTGCAGTGTGCATAAATGCGGTGTCACTCAAATAAAAGTGAATAAAAGTCACTCAAAAGGCTTTTTCACTGTGGCTTCAGTCGACTTCACTTTTTTATGGGATGAGTAGTTCCTTTGCTCGGAAATGAAAATATGTACACAGGCTTGTACCTTTGACCTTTTTTGGATTTTCTCTTCGTTTTTTCACTCGAAATGACATGTCGTATGCTTATGTGTTCAGCCGTAGCTGGTTATCCTCAGACATGCTCTAATACTTAGACATGCTCTAAATGTCAATGGGAGAAATGAATGGGAAATTTACTTCCGGCACCAACGCTCTCTCGGGCTGATGCTCTAATAACTGCCGGTGCAAAATAAAAACAACAATTAAAGAGAGTCTTTGCGCTGATACACTATTAAAAGTTATTAATTCAGTAGGACAGAAGGCCTAGCTGTGAAATGCACGGCCCGCCACTGACTAATAGTAATAATGAGAGTTAGTTGACATGCAGTTGCAAAGTTTCTGTAGTCAACAGAATGTTCATAGGCCGATATATTTGTGGGATTGTCTCATAATGACTTTTTGGGTAACACTTTATTTTGATAGTCCACTTTAGACATTCTACTAACTGTAAGTAACTTTTCAACTACATGTCAACTAACTGTCATCAGAGTATTAGTAGACTGTCCACTTAATATCTGCTAACACTTTTTTTTTGTTGGTCCCCCAACAGACATTCCGCTGACTAACTTGGTAACTTGTAACTTGGCGACTACAAGTAAACTTATTCTCCTAACCCAAAGTCTAACACCTAACCATAACCTAATGGCGCTTTTCCACTGCATAGTACGGTACGGTTCGGTTCGGTACGGCTCACTTGTGGTGCTTTTCCACTGCATGGTACGGTACAGTACGGTTCGCTTCAGGTCGCTTTAAATGGTACCTGGTCTGTTGAGGTTCCAAGCGTACCGTACCGGTACTAAAATGTGGAGCCCGTTCTCATCCCAAAGCGCCATATAGGACGCTTTTGCAAAAGCGTAAATATCCAACGCACATGGCACCCTTTAACGTCAAATGAGACGCAGATATATTTGGACAGAAGGCGCCCCCTAGTGGTCTAACCCTTACCCTACACCATACCTAAACTTAACCATAACCGAAGCGTCTCATTAGACGTTAAAGGGTGCCATGTGCGTTGGATATTTACGCTTTTGCAAAAGCGTTGTATATGGCGCTTTGGGATGAGAATGCGTTGAAATGTGACGTGATTCGTGAAACACTGCAGATCACTGATTGGTCAGACAGAATCGTCACTACCAGCGTCACTACTAGCGTCATTGGATTTGCGACACGAGACACTTTTTTAGCAGTATTTTTGTTTTGCTGCCATCAGCCTCATTTTAAACACATTTTTCCGTCTAGCAGTTAAAAACAACCACATACCGAGAATCAGGAACATCATCCCCTCGATAGTCTCCATTGTTCCTGTGTTGTGGGTTTGAAAATGTGGCGCTTTTAAGATGATGTCATGGCAGTAGAGGCGCGCGCAAATAACGATCAGTCCCACACACTTTACTGCAGTGGAAACGCAAAGCGAGCCGAACTGTTCCGCGCCGAGTCGAAGCGTACTGAGCCGAACCGTACCGTACTATGCAGTGGAAAAGCACCATAACAGTCTACTGACAGTCTACTATAGACCATTTCACAAGATGTAAACAACACTGGTCCAGAAGCAATTCCTGTTTCAGTTTTTTAACACTACATAAAAGCTGGGATAAAATACAACCAACAGAACATTTAAAACTGAATCAAAAAGTTAAACAAACATCTTTAAGATGTTTTCTTTACATGTGAAATAAAGAAAACAGTTACAAACTGAAACAGGAAGTGTTTATGGACCAGTGTTGTTTACATCTTGTGAAATGGTCTATAATATACTAATACTCTAATGACAATTAGTTGACATGTAGTTGAAAAGTTACTTGTAATTAGTAGAACGTCTAAAGTGACTATCAAAATAAAGTGTAACCACTTTTGGTTTGCTCAGGAGGCTAACAGAACGTCTCTGGTTACGTATGTAACCTTAGTTCCCTGAAGGGAACGAGACGCTGCGTGTAAACGCCGTGGGAACGCCTCTGCGTGACGAGTCATGAAGCACGTATGAAATCTGTCCAATGGCGAGACGGAACGTCATAGGCGGGGTGACGTATCGACCAGGAAACTATAAAGCATCCCCGAAACACAAGCGCAACAGCTTCTGATAGGACTGAAGCAAGCGCTCACGGGCATGCTGGGAGTATGGCATAGACACGCAGCGTCTCGTTCCCTTCAGGGAACTAAGGTTACATACGTAACCAGAGACGTTCCCATTCAGGGAACTTCGAGCTGCGTGTAAACGCCGTGGGAACGCTAATACCAACGCCGCCATGCGAGCAGGTGTCCGTTGTATGAATATCAGAGTGCACATTCTGACGAAAGCATCTGAGCCCCAGGGGTGGAGCTGAAGTCCAGATGGTAAAACTTCACAAATGTGTGAGGTGAAGACCATCCTGCCGCCTCACAGATGTCACACAAGGGAACTCCTGATAAAAATGCCTTAGAGGCAGCCATACTCCGGGTTGAATGAGCCCGGACAGCCAAGGGAGAAGGCTGACCAGAGGACTCATAAGCAAGTGAAATGGCCTCGACCACCCACTTACTCATTCTCTGCTTAGACGCCGCAGAACCTCTATTAGGAGGCCCAAAGCAGACAAATAATTGTTCTGATTCCCTCCACAGGGCAGCTCTGTGGACATATGCGTCTAAGGCCCTCACCGGGCAGAGCAGATTTAGTTTCTCCTGGTCTGGTGTCCGAAACGGAGGAGGACAGAAGGCCTGTAGCACTATAGGTTTGACAACCGTAGTTGGAACCTTCGGAACATACCCTGGTCTAGGGAGGATGAAAGCCTTCGCCATACCGGGAGCAAATTCCAAGCACGAGGGGGAAACCGACAGCGCCTGAATATCTCCAATCCTCTTTAGGGAAGAGATGGCTAGGAGAAAGATGGTTTTGAGAGTAAGAAACTTCTCAGGCACCTCATCAATGGGCTCGAAAGGGGCTAAACAGAGCCCCTCCAACACAACCGCTAGATCCCAGGTCGGTACCCTCGTACGCACTACCGGCCTCAGCCTCAGGATACCACGAAGGAAACGGGTTACCAGGGGATGTCTCCCAAGAGAAGCTCCACTCAAAGGGACATGGTAAGCGGATAGGGCCGCCACGTACACCTTTAGTGTGGAGTACGATAACCCTGTGGAGAAGCGTTCCTGAAGGAATTCCAGCACTGCCGGCAACGGGCAGTTAACTGGATCCAACTGTCGCTCTCCACACCAAGAGGTGAACAGTTTCCACCTCGAGGCATACAACTTCCTCGTGGATGGGGCTCTGGACTGGAGGATGGTCTCCACGACCTCAGTCGAGAGACCTGAATCTATGAGCTGGGCCCCCTCAGAGGCCAAGCCCACAACCTCCACAGTTCCGGACGGGGGTGGAGTATCCCCCCGTCCGCTTGAGACAGAAGGTCCCTCCTGACCGGAATCTCCAGAGGAGGACCCTCGAGAAGGGAAATCAGGTCCGCAAACCATACCCTGGTTGGCCAACGGGGGGCCACCAGAAGTACACTGGCCCCCTCCTGGCGAATCCTTTCCAGAACCCCTGGGAGCAGAGCAATCGGGGGAAAAGCGTACAGGGGTGCCCTCGGCCACTCCTGTACCAACGCATCCAGCCCCAATGGAGCTGGAGGACTCAGGGAAAACCACAGCGGGCAGTGTGAGTTCTCCCTGGACGCAAAGAGGTCCACTTCGGCCCGACCGAAGTGTCTCCAAAGGAGCTCCACCACCTCGGGGTGAAGTCTCCACTCCCCGGGCCTCGGCCCCTGCCTCGACAGGATGTCCGCTCCCCGATTTAAGTATCCTGGGATATAAATCGCTCTCAGCGACCGAAGTTTCCCCTGGGACCACAACAGGATCTGGCGCGCCAGCTTGTACAATGGACGTGAGCGCAGACCCCCCTGGTGGTTTATGTAAGAGACCACAGACATGTTGTCTGACCGGACAAGAACATGATGATCTCTGAGGTCTGGGAGAAAGTGTTTCAAAGCCTGAAACACCGCCATCATCTCTAGACAATTTATATGCCATCGGAGATGATGGTCTTGCCACAGCCCGCGGGCCGAGCGACCACTCATGATCGCTCCCCAGCCCGTGAGAGAGGCATCCGTCGTCACCGTTACCCGGCGACACGGAGTTCCCAGCGCAGGTCCCAGGGACAGGAACCAAGGTTCTTTCCACATAGCCAGGGCACGGAGACCACGTCGCGTGACCTTGATCTTGCGGAGCGGGTTTCCCCTCGGGGAGAACCCCTTGGTCCTGAGCCACCACTGTAGTGGTCTCATGTACAGCAGGCCGCACGGTAACACGTTGGATGCTGCTGCCATCAGACCCAGAATTCTCTGGAATTCCTTTACAGTGAGTGACTGGCCTAGCTTCACTTGCGTGACAGTCGAGATAATCGAGGCTATACGAGCCGGCGACAGACGTGCCTGCATCGTCGTCGAATCCCATACCACGCCTAGAAAAGTGGTCCGCTGAACTGGCGAAAGCACACTCTTCTTGGCGTTGAGTCTCAACCCCAACCTTCTGATGTGGGCGAGGACGGCATCTCGATGCCGAATCGCCTGATGCTCTGATTGAGCCAGAATCAACCAATCGTCGATGTAATTTAAAATGCGAATGCCCTGGAGATGCAGCGGAGCCAAGGCCGCGTCCATGCATTTCGTGAAGGTTCGAGGAGATAACGCTAGGCCGAATGGAAGGACCCGATATTGGTACGCTTCGCCCCCAAAAGCGAACCTCAGGAACTTCCGATGTTGCGGAAGGATGGAGATATGGAAGTACGCGTCTTTTAGGTCTATCGTGACAAACCAGTCCTCGGACCTGATCTGTGACACGATCTGCTTGAGAGTCAGCATTTTGAACTTGAGCTTCCCTACTGACTGATTTAAGAGGCGCAGGTCTAAAATCGGGCGCAGCCCCCCATCCTTCTTCGGAACAATGAAGTACCGGCTGTAATACCCCAGCTCTCTGTCGGGAGGAAGAACTCGTTCTATCGCCCCCTTCATTAGCAGAGCTTTCACTTCTTGTTCCATAACCAGAGCCTGCTCGGGGGTCACCACTGTGGGCAAAATCCCCCGAAAACGAGGTGGACGCGACCTGAACTGGATCGCGTACCCGCGTTCGATAGTCTGCAGGACCCAACGAGATATATTTGGAAGACTTCCCCATTCTACCAGAAATTCTACTAAGGGTACCAGCCTCTCGAGACTGGCCTCTGGAGTAGTTTTTAAAACAGAAACAGCGCCCTGTGACCGCGCACAGGCAGGGTTCAACGACCGTTCTGTATCGCTCCTCGGAGCAAACGAGCGTCCCTCGGGAAATCGCTCGCTGGGACCGTCTGCACGCCCCATTACAGGCAGGGTTGGCAGAACGAACCCCTGAGGGCACCGAGAGAGAGCGGGCGCCGGATTCAGCGCCGAACACCTCTGTCTCACGGTGGGGACCACCCTCAGTAGCCTGACACCAGTGGCGTCAGGACTTCTTCGACGAAGCCTTCCTGGCGACAATAACCGTCCTCAGATCGGTTCTATCCCGGGAAGACCTCGCCTGAGAACGCCGCGTCTCAGCCCAGTTTTGCTGGGGAGGAGCCCGAGACGCGACGCTCTTCTTCTGCTGCGCCCTATGCGAGGAACCCGACGGGCGGGGCTGCTCTCGCCCAGCAGCCCCCGAAGGATGAGTACGGACGGGGAGACATTTCTGGAGCGCCGCTGCCTGCTTTTTTCCCTCTTGGAATCTCTCAATCACTGCGTTCACAGAACCACCAAAAAGACCTTCGGTCGACAGCGGCGCATCCAGGAGAAAAGCTTTATCTTTCTCCTTCATATTAGCCAGATTTAGCCATAAATGCCTCTCCGTGGCCACCAGGGCTGCCATAGAGCGGCCGACTGATCTGGCCGTCTCCTTGGTGGCACGGAGAGAAATATCTGCCGCCTGACGCAGCTCATTAATCACGTCAGTGCTGACGACCTCCCCCTCGCTCATATCCTTCAGCAGATCTGCTTGATACGCCTGGAGGATGGCCATCGTATGCAAGCAAGATGCTGCCTGTCCCGCCGCTGAATAAGCTTTGCCCACCAAAACCGAAGTATTTCTGAGTGGCTTGGTGGGCAACGCCGGTGTTTTAAAAGACGATGCCGTCTCAGGAGAAAGATGGCTCGCCAAAACTTCCTCCATCCTCGGCATCGCCCCATAACCGTGTCCCCTAGACCCAGCAATATTAGCGTACATAGAGGTCTGTTGTGTCAAAATTCTAGCTGACACTGGTTTGTTCCACGATCTACACACCTCGGTGTGTAGATCGGGAAAAAATGGCAAACACCGGCGTGGAGGTAGTGAGTGTGATTTTAAAAATCTCTCATCCATTTTACTTTTTACTCTCGACTCTTGTTTTTCAACTGGCCATTCAATGGTTAATTTTTCCACAGCCCGAGTCAAAACCTCCATCAGCTCTACATTCGCGGGAGACTGGGATGGCGAGTCCCCGATCTCCACTGAGTCCATAGACTCTGCATCCACACTTTCAACATCCAGCTCCTCAGAACTGGATAATTGAAGTGATGGCGCCTCAGCCCGGGCAGGAGAAACCGCAACGCGGACCCCCGCAGCGAGAACTGAGGCACTGGATCTACCAGGTAAGGGCAGAGAAAGGGCGGGGCCCGTCTCAATCCCCGCTGATAGATCCATCTGCGAACCCCACGACGCAAGCCTTCGCTGTGCCTCGGCAGCAGCGGGACCCGAGCCGCGGGGAGCACGCACCGAACCACTCTCCTCGAAGAGTGCCCGGCGGGAGCGAAGTGTCTTCATGGACAGACACTCGCAGTGCTCACAGCCGGCCCCCTCGAGAGCCGACTGAGCATGCTGCACTCCCAAACAAACAACACACAGATCGTGTGTATCCCCACCCGTGATGAAGCGAGGGCAGGGATGAACACACTTTCTGAAATTCTGCTGTTGTTTGCTCGCCATATTTTCCAATATATATATATATACAATATCAGACAGACAGACAATATTCATACATAGAGCGCTTGTGAAGACTCAGAAGCTGTTGCGCTTGTGTTTCGGGGATGCTTTATAGTTTCCTGGTCGATACGTCACCCCGCCTATGACGTTCCGTCTCGCCATTGGACAGATTTCATACGTGCTTCATGACTCGTCACGCAGAGGCGTTCCCACGGCGTTTACACGCAGCTCGAAGTTCCCTGAATGGGAACTTTCGGAAGATTTATATCAATGAATGGGAATGATAGATGAACGCTGTAATACTAATGTTGTTCACCCAAACAAAAAATAATTTTAGGTCTCATAGATTTAAATCTGTGAATATGGTTCAATAGACTTACTACTGAAAAAAATGCAGGAGGAGACAGTGATGAAGCCAATAAGTATATGGGGGTGATTAGAAGGGCATGGTGGACACAGAGGGCAAGGGGCAATTTTGGCCATATACAGTATATATTTGCAAATAAATCTGCAATCTCCAAAAAGCTAATTCAAATATATTTATCCTAATGATGTTGAAAACATTTGCTTAAAACCCAATTAATCGCTGTTCATTTGTATTATTTGTCTCTTTTTAAATAATACATAATATATAAGACACACTTAACCCTCTGGGCTTCTTCGGTCAAAAATGACCGAAAACTGTTACGTTTTGAAATGTTTCATTTTTTTTCTTGATCGGATCGGGCTGAAACTTGGTGACTTTTGTTGCATTACCTATATGAACACACAAAAAAATCAAGGAGATGATTCTGATTTGTTAAAGGGTCGTAAAAAAAAAAAGTCACACTTAGCTTCCTCCCGGTCAAAAATGACCGACATAGGAAATGAATGGGAAATACGAAAAAACAGGAAAACTCAGAGAAACTTTTGGTGGTACAAGCTACAGATCAGCAACTGTGCAGAAAAAAAGTGTACAGCAATGGGTGACACTCTAGAACATCAAGAGTGCAAAAAACCCCACACACACACGCACACAAACACACACACTACACAGATAAACTGGCAAGACTGCACCAGCAAATTTGTAGAATATGAAAAATAAAATCAATAAATGAGAAAAAAAATCTTGCTCAAATGCGCACTCACACACACACGCACACAGTCATGAGAAATCATGTCTAAACCAACAAAAAGAATCAAAAAGCCTTTCTATGTATTTGAATAGGAAGCTATAGGCAGCCTACAGGCTGTACAGGACATTGCACACATGTAACTATTTTTTAAAGCCACTAGGTGGCGCTCTTCTACTTGAATTATTTTATTTTTTTTATTAGCTGACACTCTATTTTGATGTGAAATGTTGTATTTATTGAAAAAAAAATATATATATATATAAAATAAAAATATGTATATTAATTCTAATGGAAAAAATAGCTCATAAAAATTATATAATTAATGCAAAGTATCATAAAAAATAATATATCAGAAAATATTATAGAACAAAAATATATTTGAATGGTTATCCTGGGAAGAAGTAAAGTTAAATTTTAAGGCTTCGTCCGTTTTTGACCGGGAGAAAGCTAAGTGTAACCCATTTACGAAGAAGCCCAGAGGGTTAAAGACTCATACTGCAGCATTTTAAACAGAGACATGGCCATTGCATCCCTGTATATTCTTCATAAGCATTTGATGCTCAGACCCCAATAATAGTAGTCTTTTGCTTTCACTCACCCACTCTGAGTTTGAAGTCATTGAAGGAATGTTTATTGATGACATCAAGCTTCCCCACTAGTGCAAAGGCAAACTCCAGCATGGTACCAATGTGCATGTACTGCCTGTCATGCTCCTAGAAACATGAACGGCCAAAACAATGGGTTAAACTTTATTTTAGTTCACTTTAGACGTTCTACCAACTATGAATAAAAAGTGTTACCAAACAATGAACTCACACCAATGATTTACTTAATATATCTTAATAGTGTAGAATTGGACTCCAAAATTTTACAAGAATTACAAGAAAATTGTATTAAATGAATTAAAGTAGACAAACTCACTTTGATAGGAATCCCACTATTTTTCCCACACACACAAAAAAAAAAGTATAATTTGACAGACAGGTTGATTGAATCCATACATTCCTAATACCTGAGTATATTCTGGCCCTGGGCTGGCATTAAGTCCAGTGGCTGCCATATATGTGCTTCCAATGGTCTTTATCTTCTCCACTCCACTGAACTTTGGCTTAGAGAGCAACTACACAGGAAATACAACATAACCATACAGTTAACATCAACCAAACAATCAAAACTGCTTTGTGAAAAGGGACTGCATCATGGCAATATTTATTTTTAGACAAAATAATATGAATTTCATGGGCGAATGCAATTCTATAGCAAACCAGCAGCATTTGCACACCACAGTTTGAAGTACACTTCAATGGGAAAAAGTTAAAGAGTAAAAAAGGAAACAGCTATTTTTTTCCTACAAAATACATGAAGCAATATGTTACCTCATCAAAGTCTGCAATGATCTCGTTGAGCAGTCTGAGGCACTCAAGACCCTCCTTGTTTACGTCGGATTCTGTGTAAAACTCTTTGAAGTCCGGGATAGAAGCAAACATCACACACACCAGGTCATATGATTGGTGATACAGATCCTGTCATTCACAGAGGAAAAGGAAGCTGAGGTATAAAATATCTGAAGACTGACTTTCAAACTAAACAAAGAAAAAAAAAACATTATTTTAAAAGTGTAATCTCAACCAATTTTCCCTCAAAACTTTTACATGATGGAAGTCGGTATGAAAGTATTAGGACATATTACAACTTTGCGGTACACCTTTGAAGTACAATAATAGTATTGCATTCTATTTTCAGCATGTTATGAATCTGGATGCATACAAACAGTAAACAAATTGCAGTACATCTTATTATTGTTCTTTCCATTCTCACCTCGTTCTTCCAGTTCCTGGCCAGGAAGTGCTCTGCTACATGGGCTGGCAGAACATTCTCCAGCAGAACGCGATTGAGATTTTCCATGGTTTCTATTTCCTCACATTCCTTCTTGAATTTGTTCTTCCACAGGAAATCCAACCTACAGTAATATTCATTCTGTTACAAGAGGACACAGAGGTAAAGAGACTGGAGGTCACAGCGCTATTTCAGTTACAAACACCACACAGAGCATCTTTATTTTTAAAAGAAAATCTTATTCTCAAAACACAACACATGTTTAAAACTTTGGTTCCCTTTGGAATGGGAATTTCATCCCTCTAGGACACTTTGGGTAATTTTTTTCTGCCCGTCACTCTTCAAGCACTTCAAAACACGACAATGAACTTGACATTGGATGGCGAAAGCCTATGACGTACTACTGGTGCGACCGGGAGTATGAAAGGACGCCCGTAGAACAAGTCATCAGCTCTTTGTCTTTGGGACCCTTTTGTCTCAGTGTGTGAGAAATATTGGGAGCAGAATAAGTGCTGTCAGCTCTTGAGGGAAATGTATATGAAGAGTTCAGATGCAAAAGCCTCTAAGTGCCATTTGAAGTTCTCTTCTAGAATAATCATTTTTATCAAGCTTGTATATTTAAATTCAGTAATTTCACTTAAATGGCAATGAAGATTACCTATGAATTGCCATTTAAGTGAAATTACTGAACTTAAATATACAAGCTTGATAAAAATGAACATTCTTGAAGAAAATTTCAATTGGCATTTAGAAGCTTTTGCATCTGAACTCTTCATATATATATATATACATATACGCACTGTGATGAGTCATGGTGGGGAGCTCTGCTCTGGCTTGATTATCTTCTTTAGGGACCAGAATCAAGCTTTTGCACCTCACGTTTATGACATTGCGTTTGCTGAGGCAGCGAAAAGGTTTCGGATCGCAGGGAAAGCAGAGATGAACTGATGGCGAGCAAACAATAGTGTGTTCCTTCCTGCCCTTGCTACTTCACAGGCAGGGATACAAATGCGTTTTGCATAGTTTGTTTGGGAGTGGAGAATAGTACGGTGGCCGAGAGAGCTCACCGCGCTGCAACCTGATGAAGACGAATGCAAATTCAAAAAAAACGTTTGCAACTATAAAAACGCATTCAAATACAAAAATACATCCGCAAATTAAGAAAAACATCTTCATCCGTTTCACAACACAACCAAATACAGAAACGCGCTGCAAATAACACGGTCCACAACGGAAATGTTTCCGGGGAACCAAATAAGTGACGGACCCGACTGGGACTTGCTTATTGCTCGCGAGCTTCCCTATGCCCTACTCCCTTCAAAGGGCAGATGGCAAAGCTCTTCAAGTGGGAATTTGGCGTGAGCATGACACCTAGTGTGTCATTTATGTAGCCGTTTGGCACTTGATGAAGGGATCAACAACAGACAACGTAACAACGCAGCACTTTGTCCATCAGCTGTATAGCTGTTCTGACGACAGAAATATAATGATTAACATAACGGTTGCAAATAAATTATTCATTTTTTATTTTTACTTTATAAAAATCTGTTAAAATATCCGTTTTATATATCTGTATGTCAGTGCCATACATTACCTAACATTTTTAGGAAACTCGGGTCGGGTCCGTCACTTATTTGGTTCCCCGGAAACATTTCCGTTGTGGACCGTGTTATTTGCAGCGCGTTTCTGTATTTGGTTGTGTTGTGAGTAGAGCACAGGTGTGTTGTGGAACTGATGAAGATGTTTTTCTTAATTTGCGGATGTGTTTTTGTATTTGAATGCGTTTTTATAGTTGCACACGTTTTTTTGAAGTTGCATTCGTCTTCAGGTTGCAGCGCGGTGAGCTCTCTCCATTACAAGAGATTACTACTTGCCAGATTACCACATGCTCTGCTCCTGAGTTTCACTGTTCGAGGATGATGGTCAGGTTCGAAAAATAATGTTGGTGGAGGGGTTCAAGACGGACTCAGTCTTTTCCCTTCCCTCACCCACGGAATTCAGCGCTCTCGCTTTGGTTTCGCAAACCTGAGTTGCGGTTTCTTCGGCCTTGAGTGAGAGCCCGTTGCTTCAGCTGTCTAGCTGTGAGGAGGTAAATGTGCTGAGAATCGATGCAGGGGGAAATCGAGGACTTGCCATCCTTGTCCTCTGCTCTTGAGGGGGATGGCTGTGTTCATTCATAGAAATTCCCAGAGTGTACAGGAATGTGGTATAGGGTTTTGGTCCGCCCCTGTTGACTTTTGTTCTTGAGGGAAGAAAGTCTTATGCAATAAAGTATGTAGTGACTCGTATCTTGCGTTTGCCTTGTCAACGCATAGATTACGAGTCTGTAGAGAATATATAATGTGGAGGGAATTGAGCAGATGGGAGACTCCCTTTCTCTCATTTTTTTTTTCACTGCAAACTAATGATGTGTAATTATGCAAGCTTTGAAACTATTCTTAAAACTATTCTATATATTCTGCCTTTCATCCAGACCATGTTTACTTGTCCGATTGATAATTGGCTGCATTTAATTAAATGATCAATTCGTTCCTGAGACTTTGAGGAGTTAGATGTAATTCAGATTTCCATGTATTATATTTGTTGTAGTGCAGGGCGCTTTTCTTCCCTGTACCCAATACAGCACAATAGAATGCAATTGAAGAAGAATGGGGGACTATTTCTATTCCGTGAAGACCCACTTCTTCAATGGTTGTATTTTTTGTGAGTAAACTTTAAACATTATTTATATGAGTATGGGCAGTACCACACTTTGTTTGTGTTTGGTTTTTAGTACAGAGTGGTATTGTATCTAAATACAATATAGAATAAAATTGAAGAAGAATGGGCTATTTCACGACTCACTTCCCACTTCTTCAATTGCTGTTTAAAGGCATATGAGGAGTACCGCGCTTTGTACAATAACAGATTTAAGAAATAGAAACGTAGAGTGATATTTTCTCCTGTACCTAATACAGTTCCATGGATTATAATTGGACAATAATAGGCTATTCCGCTGCTAGCATCCCACTTCTTCAACTGCTGTGAATGCACAGTTTATAAGTAGTACCGCATTTTGCTTTCCTATTTCTTATATCTGTTCTAGTACAGAGTTGTATTTCCCCTGTAGCTGATACAGCACTATTGATTACAATTGAAGAAGAATGGGCTATTCCACTAAATGGGCTAGTCCACTGATTAGAATACACACTTTTAGTACTCTAATTCCAGCGCTCGACTGCACCATTGGAAGAATAATGACAGGGCTGGATCGACCTCCTTCCTGTCAGGTGAACATCCCTTCAGTATTTGCGTTCTAAGCAAACTCAGCTCAGGGCAGGATTCAGAAGCTGTTGAGAAATCCTCCATAGACAGAAGGTAATCCAGAGAAGACTACAGCACCAGGACGGTACACAATGTCACAAGAAAAACCCAGCAGCCGGGCTGACCACCTCACTACTCTCATTCCAGCACGTCCAATTCCTTTTGTAGCCAGCAAAGTGGTTAATGCTTTGTGACCTGTTTGTGGCGTAAAGTGATGTCCCCACAAGGGAGAACGCCGTTTCTTTACTGGCTAAGGCCTCTTTTTTCCACTGTGGAGTATTTTCTTTCAGCCACAATGAGGCAAAGGAAACAATGTATTCTACATCATCTGCGTGGAGTCGTGTCAACACCCCTCTAAGACCATAGTCCGATGCATCAGTAGACATGATAGTTGGAAGACTAGGATCAAAGAGCATGAGAACTGGGCTCTCAACCAGCCCTGCTTTCAATTTATTAAAGCATGTTTCTGCTTATGCAGGCCATTCAAACAAAAATCTAAGTTGCATTTCTCAGAAGAGAACACAATGATTCCTAAAACAGGAAAGGCTGTATAATGTCTCTGGCAGAATAACTGCAGAGCCGGTATCCACTACAAACTCAGTCTCCATAGACAGGCCTATCTCAGTAGAAATGTGCACTAGACATTTAATCCTGTCTGTAGAATTGTCACAGTTTGTATCGCAGATGTGCACTTCGGGCAAAACTTCATGGACTAGTGTTGACGATTGGCAAATTGAATTATTAATGAAACTGGTTAATTACTGCAGCACCAACCTGAGACTTTCTCTGATATGGTATGCAGCTTGAGCTTTCGACATAAGGAATTAGTCACGATAGCTGCTGGTGTGTACCTCTGGAATGGGGACTCATTTAGAGTCTTTGGGTCTCATTCATGAAACATTCGTAAATATACGAGTAAATATGAGAGTGATTTGCGCGTAAAGAGACCTTCCTGAAAACTCTTCTCCTGATTCACAAATACTTCGTAAACCTCAGATGTGATAGTGAAACGTGAGTGTGTGTTCCAATGAATTCCAGTGAATTCCAACTAGTCGTAAATGGGATGCACGTTCATTCTCAATTACCATAAATCCCGCCCATTATGCGAATGAAAAAGAAAGATTTCTCAGATGCAGAAATTTAAGTTGTATTATCAGAAGTTCATTCAAAACGGCACAGTTTATTTTCAAGCGTACATAGTGGCGTATGATGTCCTAAAAAAGGCAGCATCTTGGCAGCATATTACAGATGCAGTTAATGGAGTTTCATCTGTTAATCGAACAGTCCCAGAAATCAGAAGAAAATGGTTCAACATTAAGCTTGACAGCAAAAAACTAATTAGTTCACTTCGGAAAAATCGTATTCAAAGTGGAAACCGCCATCGATCACCAGATCTGTTATGGCTCTCATAATAATCGTATATAATTACTACTATATAAAATATTTTTTTCAAAATGCTGTTTAAATATGTACCCGATTAAGGTGAATTAAAATGCAGCCTTATTAATGAGCAAAACGTTCGGACGTTAAGCGCACCATTTATGCGTGGCTGGGAGCAGATGAAGATTTCTTGCGTATCAGCTAACATTTGGAAAATACGAACATTTTAATGAATCCGAAAATTTACGCCAGAACCACTTTACACACGATTTACACACAAATTCGTTCTGCTCGTGTTACATGAATGAGACCTTTTGAGTTTAATGTCAGCCAATGAGGCACTTTAGCATGGAAGCGTGTGCATTCGTTCCCCAAAGTGTCCCCAAAATGGATGCAGTGTGAGTTCCCATTCGAAAGGGAATGTAACCATGTAACATCATTCGTATAACCATGATTCCCAGAGAAGGGGAACGAGACACTGCATCTCCTTGCCATGCTTTCAGATATTCTTGCACACATCTTCTTCAAACAAGAGGTGATGACATGTTCTACAGGTGCCCTTTTATACTCCAAGTTGCACCAGTAGTACGTCACAAGCTGTCGTTGCCCAATATCAAGTTTATTGACGCATTTTCACACATGCTCCAGAGACCGGTCATTACCCAAAGTGTCCCCAAGGGGATGCAGTGTCTCATTCCGCTTCGCGGGGAACCATGTTTACATACATATCCTTTCTTATATTCACCAGGGTTGGGTTTGCTTGATAAAAAAATTTAGTCAATAACAGTAATATTGTAAAATATTAATACCAACATTGAAAATTCTGTCATACTTTACTCAATCTCATTCAAGGTTTGGAACAACTTGAGAGTATTTCTTCTGTTGATTAACAGCATTCTTCACAATATCTTGCTTTTAGTTCAACGGAAGAAAAAAACTCTAGGAACAACTTGAGGGTGAATAAATGGTGATAGAATTCTCATTGTTGGGTGAAATATCCTTTTAATATTTCAAATGAAATGTTTTCTATTGTTATATATCTCAAATTGATATTTTTCTGTGCAAAGCTCAATTTTCAGCAGCCATTACTCCAGTCTTTAGCGTCACATTATCCTTAAGAAATAACTCTAAAATGCTGATTTGGAAACCCTCTTGTTGTGCTGCTTAATAAGTGTGGGAACCACAATTCAGTGTCTTTAATTCTTTGAACAAAAAAGTTTAAAAAAATGCATTTACTGGAAATCATTTGTAACATTATAAGTGTATTTACAGTCATTTGTATTTTACAATGTAATGGGTCCTTGCTAAATAAAAGTAGAAATTAAAAAAGAAAAAACAATGATGAGAAAAATCATGGTGATAAGCAAAACAAATTACAAACAAACCAATATTGAATCCTAGTACATATTTTTTCTTTTTAATAATTAGCTTTCACAGAACATGTATTATGACACTTTAGTCTAAACCTGGAGACAGTGAAACATAAAAGAAAGAAACAAACTGTTGAAGGAAAATAAATCTAAATCTACTGGATTTACCACAACTTCTGGATAAATTGATCATAAAATGATGACAATTATAGATAAACAAATAAACAAGTTAAACATGTTTTCATGCCATTCATTGCATGGTGGGAAGAGAGTTTGAATCCTTATTTTAAAGGGTTAGTTCACCCAACAATTTAAATTACATTTACTCACCCTCATGTCGTTCCAAATCCGTAAGACTTTTGTTCACCTTTGAAACACAAATGAAGATATTTTAAATAAAATTGAGAGATTTTTGTCCCTCCATTGACATCTACGCAACGACTACTTTGACGCTTCAAAAATATAGTAAAACTAATCCATATGTATCTGGCGGTTTAGTTTTATGAATAAACAATCACTTTATATGATGAAGTGATTTAATTTAGGCTTTTATTCATGTATAAACTTTAATCAGTGTACATAAACAGAAGCTCAACCATACTTGCTTGACACACGAGAACAAACCTCACTGGTTCTTGTGGAAGCTCAAACATGCACATGAGAATGAACCTCAATGGTTCTCGCATGTCACGTAAGCATGCTCGAGCTTCCGTTGATCATTACTGAAGTATGCGTTGATTAATGTTTACATGTGAATAAAAGCCTAAATTTAATCTTTCCATCATATAAAATATTCATGATTTCATCGTGTTTCTTCAGGAAATTTGGATTAAACCGCCTGATTCACACAGATTTATTTTGTCAATGGAGGGACAGAAATCTCTCAGATTTCATAATAAATATCTTCATTTGTGTTCCAAAGATGAAAAAAAGTCTTACAGATTTGGAACAACATGAAGGTGAGTAAATTGTAAATGTTTATGGTGAATTAACCCTTTGACACCTTTATTTGGTGACAATAACCTTCAAATGCTTGCTAAACATTTACAAAATCAAATGTCATATGGCAAACTCTTTCAGAATATATATATATATATATATATATATATATATATATATATATATATATATATATATATATATATATATATTTATTTATACAGTACTGGGTTTCTTTATCATTGATCAGATTACACTGTCAATTGCATTCTCATCATTACAATTCTTCTTGACATCTATCTACTGTATGACCGGCATGCAAGGTTTGAACTCCCGCTCTGGATCCTATCCGTAAAAGGTCTTAATTCTTAATTCCATAATTCTGGAGGATCTGGCCATTGAGAACCTTTGGAAAAGTATAAACCTGAATTGTGATAAGTTATGTAGATCATCCAATTCATTGTTGTCAGTATTTCCCTAATTCCATATAATTCCTTATATTCTAATAAATTGCCATAATTTATTTATTTTATATATATATATATATATATATATATATGTTATTGAAATTATTACTGTTATTGAAATTATTACTGTTATTGAAATTACTTTGAATTATATATATATATATATATATATATATATATATGCAAAATATTACCATTTAAAAACACTGATCGACAAGGAGATTCACAGTGACCACATATTAAACTATACATAAAATTAAAAAATGCATTACTTATAGTTACATTTATTTGTCATTGCAATTCAACCCCAAGGGTTCTTAATTTATTGCAAGTAGGTATAGAAAACTGCACTCTTGTCCCTTTAATAAACAGAGTGGGATCTGTGATTGCTTTGTAACATAAGCCACAAGAAGGAAATGAACAGACTTATAAAGAAGTGAATTAAATCAACACGCCTGTCTGAAATTACATGGACAAGAGAGGTTGGACAAACAACCTGAGGAGAGTGGCCCTGAATATCAATCTGTCCATCTACTCTTCTACGCTATAAAAAAAAAAAATACAGCTCAAGTTCAGACTATATGGTTTGGTCACACTGCATTATTAAAAACAGTAATACTAATTAACTACATGTACTGAAACATCCATGCACTCAAGGTCAGAGTTCCCTTTCGAAGGGAACTTCGAACTGCGTCAAGCACTATGGGGAAACACCTCAGCGTGACTCATGACTGAAATACTGTAGAATCACGACAATCCTATTGGCCGGTGTCAGCCATGATGTCATGCTCTAGCGCGACCAGGAAGTATAAGAGGAGAGCCTAGACAACATGTCGTCCACTCTTTTCGTCTTCAGGGACTGTTTCACTATGAAACTGAAACTATGGCAAACAAGGGAAGCCTGCCGACCCGTGTGAGAGGTTTCCTGAGAGGCTACCTTTGTGGCTTTGTCTGGGTGAAGAGCACGCACGCTCTGTTCTCGAGGACAAGCGCTCCGCTTTTTTCTCAATGAGAGCGCTCCGTTCTCGTCAGTCTTTTTTCTCGAGGGAGGATTGACAGTTATCTTTCTTCGCGGTTTGGGTCCCCGCTCGTGCCAAGGCCGAGAGGAGACTAAGATCGCGGGGATCTCAGAGGGAGCTCGTTGACGAGTTTGAGAGAGGAGTGAATCTCCCAGAATCGTTGACGGGTGACGAGAATGGACTGTTGGGCGGGGATGCGCGCTCTGACGCATCCTCTCGTCCAACAGTCAGTGCTCTACTGAAAGCGCCGGCCAGGCTGAAAAAAAAAAGGAAATAATGCCATGGCAGCACGTCAGAGGGGAAGCGTTCAAGAAAAATAATAATAATAATCTTGATGAGCGCTTTCTCTCTGGTCAAACCAGACACCATTAACAGAGTATTTAGCACTATGTGCCTCCTTCAGTTAAATTGAACATAGACAGGCTGTAATAATGGCCTCCGTTCCCCTCCTGGATAGGATGGGTTTCCATTACGGTGTGGTGAGATTGCAATAGGGACACTGAGATTTGGGTAGCTCAGCTCTAGGTCTCCTCTCATGCGATAGTCATCATGCGGAGATCTCTGGCCCTGGAGCCCCATGCAGGCAGCACGGCAGCCACAGTTAGAGGTAGACTAGGGATCACTCTCTTAAGTTGTCAAGAGCTTTCCTGGCCCTCCGCCTCTCGGGCTCTCAGCTGGATTTATTTAATATATTCATTTCAAAATACCTAAACTAGGTACACACCACTTTGGTGTGAGTTTGGCAGGCCTCCTCTTCTCAGAGTCTTTCTGCTAGGCCCCTGCTCCGCATAACCCTGGGGAGGCAGTATGCATCTCTGTATTTGAGACAGTGGTCAAGTCGCTCCTCTAGAGTAGGATGATGTACTGTAGTACTCCCCTCGTTAACAGGATGTTTCTATAGAGTGCTTAGTAACGGGTTAGCTCTCCTAAAAATATGTCAGGCCTCCTCTCCTTCGAGAGTCATCCTGCTGAGGCCTCCATGATACCAGCATTTCAGGTGGAGCTTGAGAAGTGGCCCCTCCGCTCCCTGAGCTCTGATGATCGTCAAGTTAGCTCTCCAAAATATGTGTCAGGCTTCCTCTCCTTCGAGAGTCATCCTGCTGAGGCCTCCATATATACAGCTCGTTAGAGTGTGGAGTGAGAGCACCTAGGCCCCTCGCTCCACTCAGAATGCTGTTTGAGGCCTCAGCAGGATGACTCTCGAAGGAGAGGAGGCCTAACACATTCTAGAGTACCGCTACGCTACAGATCCTGCTGAGGCCTCAAACAGCATTCTGAGTGGAGCTTGAGAAGTGGCCCCTCTCTCTATGAGGAGGTGCACTTCATTCCCTGAGCTTGTGTGATTAAGTTAGCTCCTATATATATGTCAGACCTCCTCTCACCATGTGTAGGCCTCCATATTTAAAGTTAGGCTATTCTATCTGTTCTCAGCATGTGTCAGGCCTCCTCTCCTTCGAGAGTCATCCTGCTGAGGCTTCCATGCATACAGCATTTCAGGTTGAGGATGAAGTGGCTTCTCTTTATCTAAAGAGGTGCTTTAGGCCCTTCCCTCCCTGAGCGCTGGTGATTGTCGAGCTAGCTCTCTTAGAGTATGTATATCTGTCCACCTACTGTAGCATGTGTCAGGCCTCCTCTCTTTCGAGAGTTATCCTGCTGAGGCTACCATGCGTACAGAATTTCAGGTAGAGATTGAGAAGTGGTCCCTCTCTCTGAGGAGGTGATTTAGGCCCTTCGCTCCCTGAGCTCCGATGATTGTTGAGCTAGCTCTCCTAAATATGTGTCAGGCCTCCTCTTCTTCGAGAGTCATCCTGCTGAGGGCTCCATATATGCAGACGTTGCAGGCAGTTTGGTGGAGCGCGTAAAGAGTTCTTCGTCATTTCTTGAGTAGTTGTTAGACCCCTCGCTCCCTGAACTCTGCTGGTAGTCGTGCTCTCTCTTAACTTCTATTACATGGAGAAGTTTTAGAAGTGACCCCTTCATCTCTGAGGAGGTGATTTAGGCATTTAGCTCTGATGATCGTCAAGCTACCTCTCCGAAATATTTGCGTCAGGCTTCCTCTACAGGAGTCATCCTTTTGAGGCCTCCATATATACAGCTCGGTAGAGTGTGGAGGGTGAGCACCTAGGCTCCTCGCTCACTGAGCGCTGTAGCGGTACTCTAGCACGTGTCAGGCCTCCTCTCCTTTGAGAGTCATCCTGCTGAAGCTTCCATGCAAACAGCATTCTGAGTGGAGCTTAAGAAGAGGCCCCTTTCTATCTGAGGAGGTGCTTTAGGCCCTTTTCTCCCTGAGCTCCGATGATCGTCGAATTAGCTCTCTTAAAATGTGTCAGGCCTCCTCTCCTCCGAGAGTCATCCTGCTGAGGTCTCCATTCATATAGACATTGCAGATGGAGCTTGAAGTGGCCCCTCTCTATGAAGAGTTGCTTTAGGTCCTTCGCTCCCTGAGCTCTGTGTTAATGTTTTCAGAACGGTCCAATCAGTCTCTGGTATGAAGTCTAGCTAGCATGTGTCAGTTATCCTCTCCTTCGAGAGTAATCCTGCTGAGGCCTCCATGCAAAAAGCTTTTTTAGGTAGTAGTAAGGGGCCCTCTCACTAACAGAGAGTGTTAGTCCCTTACTACCTGGGTGTTGCATCATAGCTTTATTCAACCTATGAGGAAAAAGTTCTAGACCACAGTGGTGTAAGTGTGGCAGGCCCCCTCTAACCTCAGAGTCATCTTGCTGAGGCCTCCGCTTCCCATAGCACCGTGAAGGAGCTATCGTCTCTGGCTAGAGACTGTGGTTGAGTAATGTAACCCAAGGCAGGTCGTAGGCTTCAGCATTGAGCATGATAGCCTCCCTGGTGTGGGGGTTGACACTGTCCTCCCGAAAGTAGCAGGCTAGGGTCCATAGGCTCCGGGCTATACTCCTTTAAAGGGACACCCCTCTGTAGGTCGGGCTGTGGTTCCCATGCCCTCGAGCTGGCAAGCTCTCTGTGTGATTCACAGAGTTCCACTCACTTAGCATGGAGCTCGGGCAGTGGCCGTTGGGAGTAGTGCTACAGTTAGCCTGACGTCTAAGCAGTAAGGGGCTTTGACTTTGCGTTAATGTGTTTTTGCTTGTAGCCATAGTTGCTGAAGCATCCCCTCAGCATGGCAGTGTGGGTATCTCATTCCCCATAGTGCTTGACGCAGTTCGAAGTTCCCTTCGAAAGGGAACGTCTCAGGTTACGACTGTAACCTATGTTCCCTGAGAACAGGGAACGAGACACTGCGTCTCGTCGCCATGCCGCTGATCTGCTTTTACAGTCCCTTCAGACGAAGAAGCGGATGACATGTTGTCTTGGCGCTGCTCTCATACTTCCTGGTCACGCTAGAGCATGACGTCATGGCTGACGCCGGCCAATAGGATTGTCGTGATTCTACAGTGTTTCAGTCATCAGTCACGCTGAGGCGTTTCCCCATAGCGCTTGACGCAGTGTCTCGTTCCCTGTTCTCAGGGAACATAGGTTACAGTCGTAACCTGAGACGTTCTGTCGCTTACTTCATAACTGTTGTATTTAAGTTAAAATCTAAACCAAGACAAATTTATTAATGTGTGATACATTTAATAAAAAATATTAAATAGCATGAAATATTTACTAGAATAACAAAGTCCCTCCTGCTAATATAATCAAGTCTCTAGCAGTTGAAAGTAAGGAATCATGAAGCAGCGTTTAATATTATTGTTATTTCTGTAAGAATTAACTAAAAATTTAAATGTAAATGTTGCCTTACAAAAATTATGACAATTTTAAGACTATAAGATGTTGTCCGTGTTCTGTATAAGGACCAAGAGAATGGAATGCAATATGATATTTCATGAAATAAATCATTTTAATTCTAAAATCATATTAAGCCATATTCAAAGCTACAGATAAACACACACCCAAAGCCAAACCTTTCATTGCAAGTTTGCTACAGCTAACTTACACTATTTACCTGTAGTACTTGGCAGAAAAAAATTCATTGTGGATATTATCAATAATAACTTTTAAAATAACTTTTGCACATAATTTTGCAATGTTCCTACACTTATTGCATGTGGTAAATATTTTTTTTTCTGCATGGTCTTTCTTTGATAAAATCCTATAGAAACTATAGCAAAAATCTGATATCTTTGCTCAATGTGTCTGAAATCCTCAACCATATATATAGCATTTATTTGTTTACACATTCATATTCCAAACTTGCATTGGATATGATTTGAGGAAGCAAATATGATGTAGAATTGTAATTCAAATATGTTAAATTGGAAAGAAGAATTGGAATGGAATTCAAAGAAATTCATGAAAGCTACAAGTGTAGTTTTAAATAATAATGTCACTACATTTATACGGAACATCACGATAAACAGTATAATGACTGTTGTTTTGAAAGTACTTAACTCCCTCAAATTGGGCACCTTATGCAACTTTAATTTAAATATCTTTTTTCACTTTCTGTGAGAAAGGAAGCCAGTTCTTCAATTTTGAATTGTGACCCAACCCTGGAAAGTGCATTTAAAAAAATGTAGCACCTGTACATACAGTACATACAATATGCAAATCAATAATGATTACTATTTCACCAACTGTTGTAATCCACAAATGATTTGGTTTATAAAAAGAACTCACCTGTCTAGCTAGAACAAGCAGGGTGACGAAGAATATAAAGAGAGACACAGAGCCCATTGTTTTCAAGTCTTTCAGAACTCCTGGCCTTGTATTGACAAGAGAAAGAGAGGCAAAGAGATATAAGACTTGTCAGCATCACTTGTTTTTTTTTTTTTTGTAACAAATTCTGAGATCTGTAGCCCACGATGGCCAGCAGACCATGTCCACCACAGCTGTCAATAAACAGGCAGTGTCTGTGCTGGTTCACACTGATTTATTTTCAACATCCATCTCTGATTTCTAGAGCAAAATCAGTAATCATCAGGAAACTGTTGCGCGTGAAACAAATCCATTTTGTTGGGTTAGTTTTGGACCTAAAAATCAAGAGTTTTTTTGGATAATTGTAATAATTGATTTCCACTCAAAATGGTGGTTTGATGTATACACAATACACACGGTTAACTATAGCCCCTTTCACACAGAGATTCCAGAAAATACACGGATAATGTGACCCAGCATTTGTCCCGGAATTGTCTGATTTCGGTTCATTCACACTGCCAGTGATTTGCCGGGATCTGTGTGTGTGTTCACACACAACCCGTAAAAATCCCGGGAGGACACATGACGTCAGGATGAGACGTATAACGGACGCGTCGAAAACATGTAAACGCGCATACCGTACACGCACTGGTGAACGATCTCAGCTTCAGTACGGATAGTGAGGAGCTCCTGGTCTCTGCTTCGCTCCAGTTTGCAGTAGGGGTGTCCATGGTTAACCGATTAGCAGTAACCGTTTAAAATTGCATAACCGAGTGAAACCTTTTTGCTCGGTTAAGTGGCGTCAATACATATTTGCACAAAACTTTTGCGTTTTTTTTTCTGATTGTCGATAAAAAAATATTGTGAAATGACAGCGTTTCTATTAACGGTGTTATGCGACTAAAACATTTTTTTTTCCTTTCGCGATAAGCCATTGCAAAAATAATGGCAACGGACGTTGGTAGTATATCACAGCTACCGCACTAGACATTATTATTATTTATGGAAGGAGACGTGGTGTGTCATCCAAGCATTAATGGCAGGGAAAGTCGCAGAGTTTCTGTGTGTTTCTCCCTCATTTCTGCTCTGCGGTCTTGATTGTGGCATTTCTTTGAGGTTTTGTCTAGTAGGCTATTCCTTGTAGCCTATTTTTTATGAATTTTAAAAAAGAACTCTGCCTCGTATATGTCCAAACGGTCAGTGTACTGTTGTGTTCATTTGTTTCCCCTTATTTAATCCGTAGGCCTAATTGCAAAACGAAAAATGAACGGTTGTTGTATTTTGTAAAACGCAGAGTAAAAACACCAAAATGTTCATTTGAACTGTAGGACTAGGTCAAATGCTGCGCAAAAATATATAGGCTATATATCGACGAATTTTCAGATATTTGTTTGATTTTTTTGCCCCTTTAAACATTTAAAATATTTGACTAATGAATATGGAAAAAAAAAGATTTTACTGGTTTTCTGAGGCCAAATTAGAACCTGGAAATTATATTCCCCCCGCAGTGCTGAATGAGAAGAGCCGTAACCACAGCCTACAGAAAGGGGATTTATAGATGATTTATAAGATATAATAAATGTGTCTGATAATAAAATAATATAAAATAACGAGGCATTAATTGTTTATTAATAAACTATTGTTTTCTAAATCAGTTTCTCCTAAAAACAAATCTCCATCCCCGGATGCACCTTTAGAGAGAAATACTGTACATTAGCTAAGCTATACATAATTACATAGTCAGAAGATATTGGCTTTTGATTCGAATTTGTTCGTTTTAAATTGGACATTTAAAGCAAAGCTTTAAATGTCCAATTTAAAACGAACAAATTCGAATGCGGCTGTTTCAGTTCTCGCGCTTCAGTTCACGGAAATCATGAAGCGCGCCTGTTTGTTAAAGCACAACGTTTTCTTGTGAGTTTACGCAAATAAATGTATTTGCGAATAATGTATTATTATTTTCTGTATGACCAGAAATGAAAGAGTATTTTAAGTTGTTTCCACTGAAAGAACTGCAATGAAACTGCAAGTGTTCACATGGGCGTCTCGCAGCCTCCACACTAAGCACACACACTGGATATGCGTCAAAATATTGTGTTTATTTGTGCTTTGCTCCTTTTTTGGATAAAAGCGTCTTCTACATATGCAGCCTATAAAATGTTACAATAATGATAATTATTATTATTATTTGCGGACACGGAGTTTTTGCGAAATGGACGTGTTGCCAATGTGCGTATTTTCAATTGGCAATTTCAGTTTGAAGGGTGATGGAAACGCGCCTACTTTAACTGCTCTGAACTTACCACTCTGTTTTATTTCTATAAATTAATTTCATTTCAAATGGGGTCCAACCAGTTATTAAAGGTGTTAAAAATGAACTCTGTATCTCGAGGTTGCGGCGCGCACACTATAGGTTAACCCGAGTATTAACCGAAAGGGCCTCGGTTAACGGTTAATGAAAAACTTGAAAACGTGCAGCCCTAGTTTGCAGGTATTTGTTCGTCCTTTCTTTGTTGATGACGAACACAAACTTTCTTCTAAGAGCAACAGAGTCGCGCGATGGCACGAGCGTCATCACTAAAGACACACCCTTTACGGCATTGGTCCTGGCTTTTGTTCACACAGCGTGCGTTCCGGGACTGATTACGGCAATGTTACTAGGTCCCCAACCTGGGATCAATCCCAGAAGCAATCCCGGGTCGTGTTTGCGTTCACACAGAAGGCGTTCTGGCAATTTGCCGGCAATTTCCTGGGATCAACTGGCTGTGTGAAAGGGGCTTATGATTATCAGATCAGATTTGACTAGACTTACTGTAAAAAAAAAAAAAAATGGCTTTGAATGAAAAATGTAAGAAATACTCAATATTATACATTTAAGTTAAAAAGTTCAATTCAATATGCTAAATTTCATGGGGAATAACCTGTTAAATAAAAGTTTCGAAACATTGTAAGAGATTTAATGTTGAAGTTGATACAACTACTATGGTGCAACATACATGCACTACATTGGCAAAAGTACCGTATGTGGACACTCCCTTCGACTTAATGGGCCCTAGTGAAATTCAGTGAAATCAAATAATGAACACACAATGACATCTGGATAACTGTGTGCTTTGCACTTTGTGACAAAAGTCTGGGGAGAGACATTTTCTGTTCCAGCGTAACAATGTGAGATTGTAAACAAATGATTTACTGTCTGGTGTGTTAAAGAACTTGACTGACCTAAAATAACAAAACCGAGAAAAAAAAAAAAAAGTATAGACCTGAACCCCAATGAACACCTGTGGGATGAACTAAAATGCTGACTGCAAACCAACTCCCAACACTCTCCATGTCTGACCTCAATGATGCTTTGTGTCTGAATGAGAGAATCACGGTCATGTTCCAATATCTAGTGCAGCGCTTACCCAGAGGAATAGAAGCTCTTATATTTGCACAGGAAGGACTAACTTTTTAGTAATGTCCATTCCCAACCACTTATCTGTGTATTTTTTGAGTCTAAGTAATTCTGACCATAACAAGTGTATGTTAGTGTATTTAAACACTCACCTTTCCAGGATTTCGGTTTTATAGAGGAACTTGCTGTACTCGTCCAGCAGAGATGCGTGTGTTTGAAGTATGATGACGTTGTAGAGCACCACGGCTGTTAGCATGATTAGCATCTTTAGCTCATAGTTGATCCTCAGAAACACTGAGCAGGAGATCAGTCCCAGAATGCAACTGTAGATAAAATACTAATGGCAGAAAAACACAGAAATCATAAATACAGTGTTGTTACTGTAAAAAAAACAACAACAACCTTGTGCTTACCTATATTTATTAACAACCTATATTTAAATCAAATGCATAACCAGTTGCTATCTATCTATTTGTTAAATAGTAAACACTTAAATACTCTGAATCCTTTGGCTTGTTCTTCAGATGAACTGTTTTTGCCCAAATTCTGGCAGATTTTGAAAGGGGATATTAGCACCAAACAAACCTTATTTCAAAAAGTGTATGAAACAAAAAACTGTAGCAATATAAATGTCCTATATTAGAAAGATTATAGAATTGTGTAAGCTAGGCGCAGGCAGACAACGAAGAAGCAGAAGATGATGATGATGATGATTCAAAACAGAATTTAATAAAAAATCCAAACAGTAACCCACAGACATTTAGGACTAACACTGAGGCTAACATAAGTGTAGTCTGGACTAACACTGAGTAAAGGTGAGGAACTAATATATACATGTAGAATCTATACATACATCTATACATGTAGAATCATCATCACAGCTGTTTGTCATTTGTTCATCTACATTGTAGATGAACAAATGACAAACAGCTGTGATGATGATTAGTGCATGGAAACTGATGAGTGGTGGGGAATTCTAACAAAGGAACACATGTGCCTAATGAAAACAAACTAAACATCCTTGAAAACTAAGAATGAACACAACTGAATAAGTCTGAGACATTGTGTAATTGCGTAATTAAATCCCTATTGGAAAAACTGGGGTTAAGCCGATCACAAAATCATAATAGTATAACAACAAGCAAAATTACCTTCACACTGAATTGTTTTCCATGGAATGTTAAAAAAGGAGGTAAGAAGTGCTTCAAATCATTGTGTTTGCAATGGTTATCACCAAAGAAAGATGTGCAACCATCTGTGCATCAAAATGGCCTCAGATGCAAGGAAACTTCTGCAAGGAATATTGCACCTGAAAGAACCATTTACAGAATCGTCAAGATCTTCAAGGAGAGGTTCAACTGCACTGAAGAAGACTTCATGATGTCCCAGAGTGTCCAGAAAGCGGCAGGACCATCTCCTCCTGAGGAGTCAGCTATGGAAACGTATCCCCACCAGTAGAGCTTGTTCAGTATTGACAGCAGGTGGGTGTGAGAGCATCTGCACTCAAAGCGAGGCCAAGACTTTTGGACAATGACATGGTGTCAGGAAGGGCAATAAAGAAGCCCCTTCTCTCCAAGAAAACATCAAGGACATACTTAAATTCTGCAGAAGTACAAGGATTAGAAGACTGGTGCAACGTTATTTACTCTGATAAAGCCAAGCCCCCGTCCAGCTGTTGGGACATGGAAAATCAATTGTTTGGAAAAGAAGAGGTGAATTCTACCACGAGTCCTCAGTCATGACAACAGTGAAGACCTGAGACCATCCATGTGTCTCCTATGAAGGTGCAATTTAGCGATGGTCCATTCATTGTCACAAGGCAAGAATGATAATTAAGGCTCAGAGATAGTTATATTGAAATTTTAGATCCATCGCAAGGCAACTACCCAGAACTTAATCCCATAGAGAACCTTCCATTAATCCTCAAAAGATGAGTGGACAAGCAAGAGCCAAGCGATAATAAGGCAAGAATAAATCGCCATTAGTCAAGATTTGGCCAAGAAACTGATATCCAGCATGGCAGAGAGAATTCCAGAGGTTAAGAAAAAGGGTCAACACTCAAAATATTGCATACATTTGTACACAACTGCAGGAAATATATCACACTGTGCAGGTGATTTTTGCATTGTATTACAAAATTCTTACATATTATACCTTTAAGAGACGGCCCATCTTCTGTTTGATTTTATTTAAGCTAACAAGGACACACAACACTATAGTTAACTCACGGGAAGGTAGAATGTGTTCTTGTCCAGGTCAGATATGGGTTGCCCATCAGGCTGAAGAAGTGTCTCATTTGATGTATTATAAACAGCATCTGTGGAGGATAGGTTGTCTTCTACAAAGAACTGAAAAAAAGGATTGAAATATTGTTAATGTTTTTTTTTAAGAAATATACATACAAAAAAAGTGTTTTATTGCTTGTTATAGCATTTAACTTACATAAAAGCAACATCAAAACAATGTTGATTTCAATTGTATCATTGGGAAATGTAAAATATTAATATTGAAGAATTTTAATTATGTTTTTTTTTTTATTCCAATGGCAAGTCAAGTCATGTCATGCCTTTATTTATATAGCACTTTTTACAATACAGATTGTTTCAAAGCAGCTTTGCAGTGATAACAGGAAAATAATGCAACAATGATTGTTTCTTGAAGAAAATAGCTTAGCATCATAGTCCACAGTGATGGTATATTTTTGTTGTATAAAAGTTAATAATTTAGTTCATTTATATATATAGCCGCTCTGGAGAAAACCGTGATGTCATCGTCTAGCTCAGTTCAGTTCTCATATAATGGTGTCAGTGCAGGCAGATCAATATTATTGTTGAATATTAAATGTTAAATGTTCCTAACTAAGCAAGATTGGATTGGAGAAAAAAAACCTTGGGAGAAAACAGGCTCAGTCAGGGGGTCAGTTCTCCTCTGACAAACTATAAATATATAATATTTTATAACTTCAATGTTCACAATTGGATTGTGAATGGTGACTTCATGTTCTTCAAATTAGTAAATTAAAAATAAATGAACAATGAATGAAATCAACTGGCTCTGATTTAAGAAAACAATTCGGTTTTTGAAAGGATTTTCTGTCCTATTGCATGTTTAAGGCAAATCATACAGTTTATTACACAAATAAGATTTTTCCCCCGACCTGTATGACAGATAAATACAAGATTAACACTGACAATTTTGTTTCATGTTTGTTTACAAGCAGTGACATATGCCACACGTGGAATGGCCAAAACTGGACGCCAAACTGCTCTCTGCAGTCGGGGCGCAGATGGACACAACTCTCTGCCAAGAAACTTCGCAATAAAGCATGTCAGGCTTCTGTGGTCAATGCCCCTAATGTAATGTATGTGATCCAATTAGGAAGCTTCTCAGTGTTGTATTTGTGTGACCATAAGCACAAAAGTATTCATATGAAATGTCCTGTATCATTGTGGTTGACATACCATATTGAAGACAGCCATGATCAGGATGAGGGCTGTGGTTGCCATGGTGAGGGTGATGCGTGGCCACGGCTTGTTGGCGATGATTCCGGAGGATCTAAGGATCCAGTGCCAAGATGCAGAGGCCGTCTTATTGCAATGCTAGTGTTTGTCAACACAAATGATAATAATACAGAAAGAATAAATACGATTTTTTATTCATAGAATTCAAAAGATGATTAGAAATAAAGTCTCTTAACTGGTTAATTCTGGATAATGGGTAACAATTTACAATACGGGTGCACTAATATCCATTAATTCATGCTTAACTAATGCACAGATGATCATGAGTTAATGTATAACCTATGAAGAACTAAACCATTAATTAATGATTACTGCATCAGCAACTAATAAAGAGTCTATATGATTAATAGATTAAGTAATACATGAATTGCTATTAATTCAATGAGTGATTGTGTATTAAGTCACTAATAACATACTTTATTAACTAATAGTGTAAATTAATGTGTTAATTACCACAATTAGTCAAAGCTATGGACTTCAACTTCCAGTTGTCTGCTTTAATTAATAATTAGCTAATAATTTGCAAAGGTTTCATTATGTTATGACTTTACTTGTTGAGCCACATCATTATTAGTCATTTAGTAACTGCAGTAATTTGTACATGAATTTGCACTAACAATGAAGTAATTAATCATGTATTAATGCATATTAGTGTACCTGTCATATTATATGGAAGTTGAAATACAAGGCTTTGGCTCATTCTGGTAATTAACATATTAATTAACACTATTAGTTAAAAAAATGAGTTCTTATGGAATTAGTCCACAATTACATATTTAATTAATAACAATTCATGTATGAACTAATTAACCTTACAGACTCTTAATTAGTTCCTAATGTGGTAATCATTAATGAATAGCTTAGATAATCATTAGTTACACATTAATTCAGTATTATCTGTGGATAAGCATGAATTAAAGCTTATTAGTGCACCCGTATTGTAAAGTGTTACCACATAATGTATTATGTAAAGTTATATAAGTACATACATTACATTAGTGTTGTACCAAATTGTGTGGTGGGATGAATCATATTATTGTGGAAGGAAATCTGTATAACTCATCCTCCACTGACGCACGGTTATCACAAGGTCATGGTGGAGAATAAACACATGATTCACTTCTTTTCAAGCACAGTATTAAGCAAGCATAAGACCTTCCGAAATGTACACAATGAACATGACCTCTGCACTAACCTGCAAAGCTCTGTTTTATTCTGCGGTATACTGTAAGAACCAAGACCAGTTTGATTTTGAATGCAGGATTATCTCTCCATATAAAGCATGATATATACGTAGATGGCCAATAGATTCTTTCACTGAGTCAAGCTAGACTCGCTCATCTTTGCAATGTCCTTGAACTCCAACAGATAAGGAACACAGCAATGACAACTCTTTGTGTTCTGCACCAGGTGTTCTCAATTGGTGGGTTTTGGCCGAAAAAAAGTGTCACAGATGTGTTATCCTGGATAGTGTGTGTGTTAAGTCACTTTAAGTTTCACAAACAGGGCTTAGACTAAACCAGGATTAATGCAAATTAATCATGCAAGGTGATTTACTAATATATGTCTTAACCAGATGCTAATTTGCGCTGCTCTTGGTAAATCGCGTTATTCGTTATGGAGTTTTCTATAATTTGCGGGTTGCCGGTAGATCACACGCAGAACTTCCCACTCCTATCTGCGCTTTTATGGGATTGCCCTCTGATGCAAATGTGCCCTGTTTTGTAAATCTGGCCCTAAATGTGTTTAATGCAATTTAGATTGTATTTTCTTTTGACTTGAAGAAAAGAAAAGATATGGGATATATTTTCTCTTCCCTTTTAAAACTTGACAATGCTATTTATTTTCCAATCCCAACTTTGCACACTTTAAAGACATAGCCCGGGTTCACAGACAAGGCTTAAACCTAGATAGATAGATAAATAGACAGACACACAGACAGATGTTGTATCTGTGCAATAGGTCTTAAAGTAACAACAGGTCTGTGTCATACTGTTAATGAAAGAACAAAAGAAAAAGAAAATCAAAAACTGCAGTGTTATTTTTAACACAGTCTCATCCCAAAAAGTCATATAACTGACGTCTTGGGACGTCTTTTGACCATATGTCAATATCCGCCTTTTTAGGGCCCCCTTAAACGTCGGTAGATGGCGATCCCGGGCCGTCATACAACTGACGCTTTACCTTTAACGTCAGTTAGGTGACGGGTTAGGTTTAGGGTTAGATTTAGGTCTGGAGTAGAGTTAGGATCCCATAACCTCATCTACCGACGTTTAAGGGGGCCCTAAAAAGGCGAATATTGACGTATGGTCAAAAGACGTCCCAAAACGTCAGTTATATGACGTCTTGGGATGAGACCGGGTTGTTATTTTACATTTGATTTAAATTTATGAACTTTGTTCCATTTATTTGTGCTATTGATAATTTGATTATTTGTTATTCTATTCGTTTAATCTATGCACATAAGCGGGTCAAAAAAGACTCTCAACTATTTGCATTTAATATAAATTGAAACTATAATACACTTTAATTTAATTGTAAACAACAAGCAGTTAAGTGTCCAAAAAGTGTCACATTTAAATGTATTGATTAAAATAAAAATGCATACTCTTTTTAAAAGTGCACTTATTTTTCACAGAATGCTCCAAACGATAGCAGACAAAAAAGAAGAACAAATAGTTTGTGCAATTGAAATTTTATGTACCTAACTGAATGTAATTGTCTTGTGTGAAATGAACCAAACAGTGTTGATATTATTAACAAAATAAACACAATAGACTCCAGTGACACTTACCAAGAAATGCCCAATGAAGCAAATGAGCAGAATCACAGACAGAATTAAGAAGGACATTCCAAATGATATTCCCAATACTGCAGTTCTGAAATAGACAGAGAGCACATGGTGTCTTAAATCACAAACTGAAGAGAGTGAGAACAGGTGTTCTCACTCACAAATTCAATCTGACATCTCCAACTCAAATTCAACAAATTCACCCTGACAGCTCCAGTTCAAAACAATTCGCTGCAATCTTGTGTTGTCATGCACTGTGAAACATGTGAAGAGGAGGAATGAACGTACTTTGGCAGGACCAGGATCTGCACGATGAAAATGCAGAAGAATATCAAGCAGGCACAGGTGATGTAATATTTGAAGGCCGGCAGGGTCGTTGCTCTATACTGCAGGGAATAGACACACTGTTCTCACAGAGCATCTGCCTCTTGTGTCTTTTATAATTGAGTTGACTGATTCATCTCATTCCGTGTCATTGTGGGTGCAAGCAAACAGGTTTGTGTTTTAATTACTGATAGGTTGATGTGTTATTGATGAACTATGAATGACTACACTTCAAGTAAACATTGTGAAGTCTCAATACCAACCTCTTTTTCCAATGCCTTATTGTGGAAAAACAAGGATATTCTCTGAATGTCTTCTGATTTGAGCCATTGTCTATGGAAATTTAAAAAAAGAGGAGAGAGAGAGAGAGAGAGAGAGAGAGAGAGAGAGAGAGAGAGAGAGAGAGAGAGAGAGAGAAATGGATAGATAAAGCCAACCAACAAAGAACTGGGTCATTAAACATCAGGGGTAAATATACAGCTGAGATATGAGATGACCTACTTTTGAGAAGTGATGCCATCGAAAGTTCGAATCATCCTCTCATTAAGTTCCTCCTCAAAGCGCTTCTTCTGAGATTTTGTTCTGAAGAGGACACTGACTTATTAATGACTCTTTGTCTTTCATTCAAAAACATTTAAAATATATTTCCCATTTCAATTAATTCTATGCATATTCCTTGTTTAGTTTATATTTCTATACTATGTCTATTACAAAAATCAAAACATGTCTATGAAAGTAGTGAAGTAAAGGTTATTCCACTAGGTAGGCATCTAAATTATGCTGTCCTAAGATACCTTGTTTCTAAGGCAGCATCATGTGCAATATAGACAGTATATGACAGCTCACTAGGTTTTAAAACAGATCAAATGTGTTACCTACTGTAGCATAACTGCTTTTAGTATGCTCACATAATGTGATTGTTGGATAAAGATACCTCTCTGAACGTCTCTGAAAGTGGTACTGGCCCATGGGGACATCCTGTTAATAAGGAAGGAGTAGGTGGTGAGTACATTTAGCAGTAAGACCTCTCAAAAAAAGAGAAACACAAGAAGAAAAGCTTCTTGCGACTGCTTTACATTGTTGTTAGATGCGGCACCTACACTTTATTATGTTGTTTTTATTTGCTTTAATTAATAATTATGCAAATAATAGATCATTGACAGAATTGTGCCAGATTCTGTCATCATTTACTCACCCCCAAGTTCCAAACCTGTATGAATATCTTTCTAAAAGAAGATATTTTGAAGAATGTCGGTAAGCAAACAGTTGATGGACTTTTTGATACTATTTCATTCCAAGTCAGTGGGCCCAATCAATCAATCAATTCTGTTTGGTACAGTAACTATCATTCTTCAAAATAATCTTCTTTTGTGTTCAGCAGAAGAAAGAAATTTATAAAGGTTTGGAACAATTTGAGGGTGGGCAAATTATGACATAATTAAAATTGTTGGGTCAACTATACCATTAACTATATTATCGTGTGCAACGAATTTAGGCCAGTAAGAGCTTTACATGTAATCCCCTGGCCTCAAGAGCTGCGCTAGACACTGACGCTAATAGCTAAAGTTAGGCTGTGTTAGCACGCCCGCCTCCCTCACCGGAGATCCCGGTTTGACTCCCACTCAAAGCAGGTCAAGTAGGACTGGTTACATTTGGTGGTGTCAACCCAGATGGGAGTTAGGTTTGGGGGGAGGTGAGTATCACAGATGTAGGCTAGTAAGAGATATGTAAACCTCACTCCCCTGGTCTCAAGAGGTCTCTAGAGGCCCGCTACCGTATTGTTTAGCATTATTAGAATAGTAAAACATCTTCTGTAACATCAAAGGATGTCTGTCTAATCAAAATACTGCCAAAATTGCTGCCAAAATACTGTAGAGTTTCATTAGACAGAAAGCCGTTGATTGATACTCCAGCTTTGTATGTTAATTTAACAAAGTGTTTGTTTCATGTGTTAGGAAGGTAAATCAAACTTCTGCTTTCAAAATTGTCAGCAGTCATTTTAAAAATGATTTAAGGACATTTTTTTTTTTCATTTACTTTTGTACAACAACAAAAAATATATTGGTAAATACTAGGCCGATGTTAGTTCTCCACTGTGAAATCTAGGCCTTGAAAAGTTCATAGGAAGACTCACTGCAGTGTTGATCTTTCCGTTTTCATTGGTCATGCTGTCTCGGTGGTGAAGGTTGGCGAAAGGCTTGGCTGCACCCCAGGACTCCAGGTATCGGGTCATCCTCACAGAAGCTCTCATTTTAGCCCCGTCAATGGTGTGTCTGGGTCTGTAGTGGTGTTGAGGACTCTTTCTCTCTACCTAAAAAACAAAACAGAACAAAAAAACATAAACGATTCTAGACAAACTTTACTAAACCTACTCAACTAAGTATCTTGGACAACTTAGCAACATTATATGTATTGGCGCAAGAGCTTGTAAAAGTAAAGCAGCATTGCCAAAAAAAAATTGAAAGAGAGCTTTAGACTTAAAGGAAACAAAAGTGACTATTCATTTGTTTAGAGATTTGCATACCTTTGGGTTGATCACCAAGTAAGTGACAACTCCATGCTCTTTCAGATAAGGATCACGTTCCTGGCCATCTCCATCTTCAACCTTATATGACCCGTTCAAGTGCTCAAGGGTCACTGAGGTGATGTGGACTCGTCTATTCATCAAGAACTTGCAATTACTTTTATTATCTCTCCAGATTTTACACAACTGCACATTTTACACAAACTGAAAATGCATATTATAATTATGAATAACAACATAAATAAAGCAAACAATTACAAAAAAAAACCTTACCCAGGTACACCCCCTGCTTCCATGTAATTAGCTAAAGTCACATCGTGCGACCAGACATCATATTGCCATTTCTGAAGGCCAATCACACCACAGAGAACGTTTCCAGAGTGAACTCCCACTCGCATGTTAATGTCCACTCCTGTGGCATCTCGCACTTTCCTATATAGAAAAGGAAAAAAATAAAAACAACACATCACACATCAGAGCACTGATTTAACCTTATGCTGTAAAATGATTAGAAAACATTTAGACAAGAGACATGGCTATGCACCAATCACTGACGGGGTGGGTATTGTGAGGTTTTGCGCTCGAAGTCGGAGCTGAAGAAGAACCCAGCATCTATCAACGAACCCCTGTCGATGATTGGTTGGAACACTGTTTATTTTGGTTATGATTGGTTGGTGAAACCAATTGTTTTTGTGTGCAGATCTCAGAGCCTAGGCTGCCAACAGAGAAGCGTTTTATTGATGGCCTGCTTATGGGGCGGCCAGCTAGCGGATCGCTAGGAAAGATTAGATGAATTTGATCATTTATGTTTGGGCCTTTTTTGGTCCTGAAATCACTTATAAAACCATTAAAATGGTGCTGATCTGTAAAATATTTAATAGCACTTGGTTTTAAGATTATGAAAACTGAGTCTACACTGACTTAGATTGAGCACTCAAAACATACAGCATATATATATATATATATATATATATATATATATACAGTATATGAAGAGTTCAGATGCAAAAGCCTCTAAGTGCCATTTGAAATTTTCTTCTAGAATGATCATTTTTATCAAGCTTGTATATTTAAGTTCAGTGATTTCACTTAAATGGCAATGAAGATTACCTATTAATTGTTATTTAAGTGAAATTACTGAACTTAAATATACAAGTTTGATAAAAATCATCATTAAAGAAGAAAATTTCAAATGGCATTTAGAGGCTTTTGCATCTGAACTCTTCATATATATATATAGCATTATATATATATATATATATATATATATATATATAGCATTTTTCTCCCAGTTGATTATACATTGACACTGATTGTGACAAATTTCCTTGCAATCAGTTTGTAACTTTAACAGGAATTCTCAGCATATTTTCCACCTCCACAATTTGCCTGCAACTACTAATAGAGAGATTTCATTCTTCCACGCTTCTGCAGAACTGGTAGAGATAAGAGAATGACAGCTCTCTCGTCTAGACTGAGCACCAGTCATTTTCCACAGTCTGACCTCTAAGGTCTCTGAATCATTATCAGGACAGCCAGGTATCATGTCCTTCACAGCAGCACCGGGCCGAGACCAATCATTCCCTCTGCGCCGAGGATTATAGGACTGGGATAGAAGCTTTGCTGCTGGACGGACTCTGCCTAAATTCTGTATAGTAATAGTAAAAGAGCAAGTATGCGTACAATTTGCTTAAAACTCTATTTATTTGATTATAAAATGCTTTTAATTGTATGCAAATTGCTTGTAGATAGCAACATAATGATTATTTAAATTATATATTTTGTAATCTCCTGTGTAAATGTGCTATAAAGTGTTCACAGTATTGTTTTTCAGAGATACAGTGTGAACAGGTTTGCAGAACATATAATAATTATGAAATTAGGACAGATGTTTCCAAGCTAATCTGAGGCAAAGAATCTTTCAGCTAAGATCTATAAGAAACGATCAGTAGATGTACAAGCCCTTTGGAAATGTAGAGTTTGATATATGTTTAGACCAATGATTCACAATTTGGTTTGCTCCAAAAACATTACTGTGGATATCAAGTACCAAAAACTGTTTGTTTGTAAAAAAAAGAAAATGTAAAATATATTAAAATGACCACCATGAACTACATAGGCCATACAATATGTCGAAATTTAGAACATGCTAACACAGTCTCATCCCAAAAAGTCATATAACTGACGTTTTGGGACGTATTTTGACCATACGTCAATATCCGCCTTTTTAGGGCCCCCTTAAACGTCGGTAGATGGCGATCCCGGGCCGTCATACAACTGACGCTTTACCTTTAACGTCAGTTAGGTGACGGGTTAGGTTTAGGGTTAGGTTTAGGTATGGGGTAGAGTTAGGATCCCATAACCTCATCTACCGACGTTTAAGGGGGCCCTAAAAAGGCGAATATTGACGTATGGTCAAAAGACGTCCCAAAACGTCAGTTATATGACGTCTTGGGATGAGACCGGGCTGAACATGCATAACCAACAGCAGAAGTGAGATTTACCAACCATGTAAAGTACAGGATCAAATATTAGATTTGCATTAACACCACCAGCTGAGAACCACTGAAAAAAGACATGTGAACTTGCTGAACTTACTTAATAGCTTCACACATGTCAAGTCCCATCTTCACACAGTTTTTGGCATGATTTGGCAAGGACTCTGGGAGGCCAGATACACAGTAATAACAGTCCCCTAGAATTTTTATTCGCATACATTCATTTTCCTGAAAGACACGGAAACATTCAAGGACTTCAACAGTTAGAAAACATCTTGATAAGAGCAACTCTTGGTAATCAATCTGCCACATTTGTTTTGTGTTTTATAAATTAATTTATTTTCCAAAGCAGAAGGAAATGGTAAAGCTATAAGCATCTGTATCAATAATGTACATGTCAGTTACCGGATTGAAGTGACTCATTTTCAGATTTAGATTACCTTGGCAATCTGATCAAATTTGCCAAATAGTTCATTCAACATATGGACCAGCTCTCCCGGTGAGCAATCAGTGGCCAAGCGGGTAAATCCAACAATATCAGCATACAAAATACTGTAAGAGAATATACATTTGTGTGACACAGGAATAGTAAAGGAAATTCATACTCAAGATTTATATTCACATGCATCTGAAACTGTATAACTCTTTGTTTTTAAAAGCAGAGAGTATGTTCCTTTATTTGTTATATTTTATGGTCAGATATTCATACAACAAAATATTCTGGGGGCCATGAAAATTAGGTGAAAATGATCAAAAATGCTGGCGGTGGCTGGAAACTATTTCGTTTGTATAAAACGCCGATGGGGAAAGAGTTGAAGGGATAGTTCATTTTGAAATACATTTTTGATATGTTTTATCTTACCTCAAGGGCATCCAAGATGTAGGTGTCTTTGTTTCGACAGTATTTTCAATTTTGAGAAAACGAACAGTATTTATATCGTTTTTACCTCGTGTACCCATAGCCATGTTCAACTGATCTGAAGGCACGGGCGCTTCGGTCTGCGCATGCGCCAGAAGTGATCGCTTGTGTGTGTACGTCACTCATTGTTTACACAGAGATTTCGGTAGTTTTACCTTTCACTGTGAAGATCTAAACATATTTAGATATATCGAAATCGTCTTCCATTGCGATTTCCTGTATATCTAAATATCTTTTCGTTTTCTCACACAAACCGCTCATTTCGTGTCTTAGGCCATCAAATGTGTACTTACATTTACGAGTCATTAAATCATGTTTAATTTTGACTTCTCTGCCCATGCTCTGTGAGGTGGACCCCATATACCGGCATTATATGACTGACAGACAACAACGCTTGACTGAAAAATATAAAAATTGAAAATACTGTGGAAACAAAGACACCTACATATTGGATGCCCTTGAGGTAAGCTAAAACATATCAAAAATTAATTTCAAAGTGAACTATCCCTTTAATTACTTCAGGATTATTTCATTTTCCTTGCAACAGAACAAAAGAGTATAGCTAGTGGTAAAGTTCTCCTAAAACCCTGTCAGAATGAACCAGAATGTGTTTCTCAGGCTTTGTGATATACAAACTATTTTACAATATTTTAAATCTCTGAACTTTTAATTTAAGTCCACCAGTCATATTCAATACAAGCAGGGGTGATGGCAATTAATTAGCTCATCATTCAGCACAATCAAGAGAGTTCAAACCTGCATCAATTTTGAATAACTACAACATCTCCCCATACGTTTCCAGGCTTTGGCCAAACATACATACTGTTATTAATTTTAATTTGTTTCATTCAATAGCTATTTGTACAATGTTTCTTTTATCAAGACATTATAGATAGATTTGTCAGTGCACAAAGCAATTCTACAGATAATATATATTGCTCCAACCTCATAATATTGTACTTCATTATGATTCATGATTGTGACTGTAGTGAGAAATTCTCAATTTGTGGTTTGCGGTGACGCACCTGACATTGGTGTGACGTTGTACATATAAATTATGAAAGTTGTTGGTGTTTTCCACCTGACCAAACTTCGGCCCCTGTAGTCTCTGTATGATTTCAGCTTTCATCACTCGGGCAATGTGAGCAGGAAGCAGAGACAGCAACAGACGTTCCTGTAGCAAAAAAAAACAAAAACAAAAAAACAGCACACAGGAGAAATGAGATAATTATATCTAATATAGCCTCTTGTCTGGCTTGTCCCTTCAGTAAGTGCAGCAGAGACTTGACTCAGATATAAAAGCTTGCAGTACATAAAAGACTGCTCAGTCATCTGAACAAATGGATTGAAAAGAAATAAGTGATTGAAACGCATGATGTATGATTTACAGTAGGCCTATGCACTTTTCAAAAGTCAGAAAGCTGGCATCATATGACGTGAAACAGTTAGAGGCAAAGATATAGCACAGTTCTGTGATGATGGTAGATGAACAATAGTATTTTCTGAATACCAGTGTATTGGAGTGTTAGAGGATGGATCAACACGAGGGAACACAGGAGGAGAACGGGAATCCACTGGAGATTTTAGCGTAAGGAGATCAGGGCTGCGTTTCCCAAAAGCATCGTTAGTTAGGCTTACAATGCTTTTGGGAAACACAGCCTGGGTAAGTAGCACGGGTTATAAGTCCTTTTCCACATTGGAGACCAGACGATGAAGGAGATGAATGTATGTGTATATATAGGGAGGATAATGAGTGCAGTGATGAGGAACAGGTGTGGCTGGCTAGAATTATGGAGACGGTTGCTGTGTTCGAAATCGCCCCATGCCCTCATTCACTATTCCCTACAGTCCTCCACTAATATATACTCACTTGGAGTTGATGAATACGAGTGAGTGAATTCGGACACTGAATGCCAGAAGGGCTGCTGATTTTGCATAGTTTGTGCTTGCTGTTTAATAATACTACAGCTCCAGTAGTAATGAAATAATTTATCTTGTACTCTGACATGGAAACTAGCATATAAACCTTGCGCCGCCTTCACACTGGCAGTTGAAATCAGCTCCGTAATACGCAATACGTTCCCAACGGACGTCGTACTACACAGTGAAATGCGTCGGACACGGGTAGAACAAAAATGGCAGAGAGAGAGATTAAAGTTTGATTCTGTTTTTTTTTTTATTATTATTATTAAAGTTTGATTCTGTCAGTTCTGTATGATCTCTCTGATGACACGTTGACATGTCAGGTCGGCTAAAATATGTGATATAGTGGTCAATAGTTCAATGTCTACCTTCAATTTAATTGTATTAACTGCCCTTATAAACGTTAGAAAGTCATGAAAATAAAAAATGACATGACAACTTATCGTTATAAAATCATAATTTATTTTATTAAAAGTTCATAATTCAGGTTTGTTTATCAGTACCATAGCAACGCTCAACTTCTGCTGGAATTGTCGGATAGGAACCGTCCGTAGCTTTTCGCACGAGTTCAAATTTTTGAACGCATCCGGATGACCAACGGACACGATTTTCTACGCACCGCACTCGGTCGGACCCGTTTAGGACCCATTCGCATGCGGTCTGCGAATCTCCATAGGAAATGAATGACTTCCGGTCGTTTCGCAGCCGCATCAGAGCTGATTTCAACTGCCAGTGTGAAGGCGGCGTTAGGCTATGTTTACGAAACGATTCTGAAGAGAAACCGCAAAAGTGGCGTTGCGTTATCACTTTTTATTCTGCGTTTAGACGAGCATTTTGGGTGGGAAATCCGCGTGCAAAAGTGTGTGAAATTCAATGTAGTATGCATTCCAGGTGGCTAGGTGGTGATTCACTGCCACACAACAACACAAAGTCCGCATACCTGCGTACAACCTTCACTGTCAAGCAGACTTTTACCTTTTTTACCCTTTACACATGAACGCGGAGGTGGAGCGTTTTTAAGATCTCCACTCTGGAGGGTGGTTTCACTTTTGTGCGTTTTTAAGCCCCCAAAACGTCGTTGCCGTGTAAACGAAAGGCACATCCGATAAAATATTTTTACGTTTTCACCCGCGAGCGTTCTCGTGTAAACAGGGCCTTAATTTAACAATTTAATAACAAATGAAAAAGGAATTTATTTATAATACTCTGGACCAGTGCTGTTCGGAAAATGGATTGATGATTTGATTCAGCTGTGGTGCCACCTCCTGTCGAGATGCTCACCGTGTGACTCTCACAGTGCATTATGGGTAGCCATTGAGCATACATCGGTTGTACACTCGTTATTGCGGTGCATTGTGGGATTGAATCAGTGCACTCAATAACATCCAATATGGTGTTGGACACACCACATAGCCTGTAAACTTTGAGTGGCAGTGGTGGTGGAGCCTTGTGAAACCGTGACAAAATTGCTATATGAATAAACGTGATGGACTACTAGAGTGCCTAATTGCAGATCTCCTGGAAACGTTGCTATGACAATCAGATTCTTTTATTTTCTTTTATTCAAAAAATGAGCTGTTTTCTCAATTTTGTTGTGTGATTATTTTGTTATTGAGAGGAAAGCCCTCAGCACATATTTACATATTCATCTAAATGCCTCTCTCAGCATTGTTGGCGCAGTCGGGTATTCGCTAACCAACACTATCTCACAACCAATTCGTACGAATTCGACGCATGATTAAAAAGTGACTAATTCGTACTAATTCGTACGACCTCACTCGTACTAATTCGTACGATTTGTCTAAACCCACATACGAAATTCATACGAATTGGCCAATTCGTAAAATATGTACGATTTAGAAAAATCGTATTAATTCGTACGAGTGAGGTCGTATGAATTGTTACGAATTAGCCATTTTTTAATCATTCGTCGAATTAGTACGACTTGGTCGTGAGATCGGGTTGTCGCTAACAGTATATCCAACGCATTCTCAACCTAGGGCGCCATATAGTGACACTTTTGAAATTTCATCTAAATCCAACACACATGGCACCCTTTAGCGTCAATATAACACGCACAGAGCTTTGTTCGGTTGTGGTAGGTTTAGTTCTGGGGTAGGTTTAGGGTTAGACCACTAGGAGGCGCCTTCTGGCCCATATATATCTGAGTTTCATATTGATGCTAAAGGGTGCCATGTGCGTTGGATGTATGTGAAATGTCAAAAGCGTCAGTATATGACAACTTGGGATGAGAACGGGCTGGTATATCACTGGTCACTTATTTCGAACTTCATTTTACCCCTAAACAAAGAACAAAAAAGAACCTTGCCGTGAGTAAATTAGGGCCTCTAATGTACGTCTGCTGCATACAATAGTATTCATGATAAATGGGAAACTATATACATTTTATAAAGCAGAATAAAAAAATGAATATTAAGCAATCTGCGTGTGGATAATCTGCATTTAAGCAGCAAAGAAAATCCATGTCAAAGGCATCTGTAATGTTAAATTGATATAATTGGGTTATGGTGGACTTTTTTGAAAAGGAAAAGACTAAGATAACCACATTACATTTTTTTTTCTAATCAATTTCGATTTCCCCACTAGGCATAAAGTGAGAATGAGTTTAATTAGATCTCACAGGGACGGTCTGGAGAGTCATTATGAAAGCTCATGATAGCTTGACTCTGGCATCAAGCAAAAGAAGGTTAATTGCCCAATAGGTTTGGTACATTTCCCCTAATCAACTATAATTGCCTTATAAAAATCATTTTAAAATCCTGATCATTTTATTAGCATCTACACAAAAGCCATATACGTTCATTTGAGCTGTGACAAATGAATAGTTATCCCTTATTCCACTAATTAATGTGCTATACGATGAATCTAGGATCTACTGCAATAACATCAACAGCAGAAAACGCTGCAGTCGAGACCACTGAGCAGTGGAAAGCACAATTCATCACCCACAGCCTGAGAGGATATTCTTAAGAGGTTAATCCAGAAAAGTCCAGAGAGGCAATGTTTGACCTCTTGCAGAGCACATAGTCTGATGGAAGACAGCCAATACACCAGCAGCAGACTTTAGACTTCACAGAGACAGCACTGGGCTTCAGTCACATCATCTGCCTTTGTGGCCCTGTTTAAACTGAAAACTAATATCACAGACACGTCCTGGTTTCATTTGGGAGCAACTGGGCTGAGAGTAGGAGGCCGCAAAGGTTTGCAGTATTTCAAAGGGAACCCACAGAGAACATAATGTCAAACATAAGGATAAAGTAGTGAAAGCCTGGGCGATAAATCAATTTCAAAAACATTGTGTCCCTAATTGGTGTGATATGATAAAATAATAAGAACTGATTAAACAATAGTCTCTGAATCTCCTATTGTGTAGCATGCAAAAGTAATGTTTATTTAATGGACGTGAATATTTTTGCAAATGTCTTTATATATTTGAAAGTACATTATATGTGTATTGTTGGAAGCTTGTAGATGTTGTTTAATATGGCTTCTGTGAAGTGAATCAGAAGTATCTCAGTAAGTAATAGCCGTCATTTCATCACCTAGGTTAACTATAGACCCGATATAGTCCGCTATGAGTTACCCACTTCTAGCCAAAAAATAACCTTGAATTTGTTTTTTTGTTGTTGTTGTTTTGTTTTTTTGTCAAAATAATTTGCAAGATCAGTCAATAGTGATTACAAGGTGTTTGGGTTTCATTTCTTTGACATGTTGTTATCTAATTAATGAGTCTATCCTTGGGCTATGGTCAGACGTCTATAACATTTTCACTGACCTATTTTGCCTTGTTTCAGCCTAGACATCAGGGCTGACATCAATGGCTAGACATCTTTTAATTGCAAAAATCCTTGCTGGGATGTTGATGGAATTTTCCTCTTGACAGTTCCTAGTTGGCCATGTTATTTTGAGAACGATACAAAACGTTCAAACGCATTCCAATAAACAAAAGTTTATTTAATACAGCAATCTTAAAGGTGCAGTAAGCGATTTCTGAGAAACACTGCTGAAAGTGGATCCACAACACACTTGTAGCCAATCAGCAGTAAGAGCGTACTCATTAGGGGGAGGTGCCTGTGTTGCATATTGTGTTCATGAGTTTGGGGGCGGAGCTATAAAGGTAGGGGTGAAATCCTTTTGGGAAGGGGCATCTTTGTTTTGGTGATTTCAAAAATATCAACAGCATTTCTCAGAAATCGCTTACTGCACCTTTAAGTAATCCATAAGGCGAACGGCTTTGTAACAGCATGTATGGCATAAACAAATGAGCTTACATTTACACGTTTACATGATCAATATTAGACACTAACTGAATGTATGGGAAGAACCAAAAATGCACAAGGTATTAGAACTCAAATGACAAACAGGTGATGATGAGTTCATCAAAAACCAGGGAGATAAACGAGGAGTGGGAAACTGTTACAAATGAAAACAAGTAACCAAAACATGCAGTTTGTGACATTACAACACAATCTCATGGAAATTCGTATATATTTTACGAGGTGGTTAATTTGTAAGAATTCGTAATTCGTTTTTGTAAGACTTATCTAGACTCCAGTGATGATTGGGTCCTTCCTGGTGGATTATCCACCTTGTAAAATACGAACAACTTCCCATGAGATCGGGTTGGACATTGGAACGTGATGCAATCTTCTGAAAGTAGTCCTAAAATAAATGCTTAATTTTATTTATTTATGTTTTATTTATTTTTTTATCAGATACATTTTATTTATTTTTTAGATGTCATGTGGGGAATGGAAACCTAGATGTTCATATTTTCTAGTGAATTTAGAGATAAAGTTGGTATAGACTGGTCTGGTTTTTTAAAAGAGTTTCTAATATGTGGGCGGCGCTAGGGCTGGGCTAAGGGGGCTTAAGTCCTAATTGTTTTAAGTGAAGCCCTGAATACTTCTATGAGAAACATAGAGCAAAACAATTAATCAGAAAAATAAATGTGAATAAGATTACATCTGCTGCGATTTTCTAATCACGAAAACTGCATACATTTGCATTGTATTACAGTTTTATATTATGATATTTTGCAATGTTGAGCATTGTAGCCAATCCCAGACATGTCTGTTGAACGCATCGGCCAATCAGAGGCAAACCTGTCATTATTATTGGCAATAAAAGTAAAATGCAAATAAGAGATGATGCTACTCTGATACACTCCACTTCGCACCGCTCTGTTTGTTGTTGGGATGACTAAAAGTTCAGCGGTCTAGCTCATCAGTGTCAAAATGATTAAAGGTGGTGGGTCTTACCGTTAATAGAAGGATTTTAAGAGTGAATGAATGTCTGGTAATATGTAAGTAGATAAACATTTAATATTTGACAATAGAAATAATGACACAAATTACTTAACTTTTTTTTATTTATTATTAAATTTTGCCTTTTTGAATTGAAAATATTCTATAATTTCCTTGATTCATGTAGAGAAAATGTATGCATACTTAAAAATATATATATATTATTTGCAAATACTTTCAATTATTTCACTAATATAATAAGCCTTTCTTTTTCTTTATTCCTTTAAATTGCTTTTATAATTAATTAATTTCTTAAAATAAAAATACCCAATTTTAGTTTGGGCTAAAGCCCCGAATATCCACTGACCTTAGAACTGCCCCATGTATAAGCATACAAGATATTGCTGTAATAATATGAGATTAAAATATGTTAAACTTTCCAACCAAAAAATCTAGATGTAAAAGTAAGATGTGGAATTATTTTTAGTATAATGCATAATTTAATTTATATTGAATGTAAGGGTTTCTCAATTCCCAGTTATTCAGTCATTCTTAGTGCAGTTACATAAATAAAATAAAATAAAAAATAAAAAACTTTAAAAACTTCTGAACACCTCCAACTAACAACTATGTCAAAAGGTAAAGTCTATCAACATTCTGATTCACTTTACAAAAGAAGCCATAATAAACCTTAACATTTACAAGCTTCCATGCAATGTACAATATACACACATAAATGTACTTTCAAAAATATAAAGACATTTGCAAAAATGTCCAGGTAGATTAAATAAACATTATGTTTTAGTGATACGTCAAGGAGGTTGAGGGACTATTATTTTTACACTAATCTAATCTAGTTCTGTCATTCTCTCAGCAAACTAATCTAATCTAGTTCTGTCATTCTCTCAAGAAACTAAAACACAACACAAAAGCTTTCTGGTATTATCGGTATTAGTTCACTGCTAAATTCCCCAATGTTAAGTCTCCATCAGCATTCAGTGGTTTGCCAAAGAAAATTTGGAAAATCTCAGTTTTTGAGACTGTTTGGTCGTTCAACTTCAGCTATAGCCAGCTGATAAATCATGACATCAGAACTGAGAGAAAGTAAAGCAAGATTGATACTGAACCTGCTGACGCTTCTCAAACTCCAGTTTGATGGGTGATTTTATACAGTTGCAGGTGTCTTGATATGTCTGCTTTAGCGCCAGTTCCATCAGGTGTTTATGGTATGCTCCTGCCAGGTTCCCACATATGAAAATGATGATATTTGCCAGGATCTAGAAAAAAAAAATTAAAAATAAGTACAAATTAACAATAGTGGATATTCTGTAAATAGTCAAGTCAAGTCACCTTTATTTATATAGGATGATACCAAAAAAAAAAAAAAAAAAATCTGCACTATTTATTTAGTTGTCTGTCTGTCTAACTATTAATTTATTTATTTTTGTCAACGTTGAAATCTACCAATGTGAATTACTACTGAAGTTCAGATTTCATTCTGATGTACAGAAAAGTTACGTGAGTTATGACGCCCTAGGATCACGTAACCCTACCCCAGACCTAAACCTACCCGCGTCATCTAACTGACGCTTTCCTTTAGCGTCAGTTCGATGACGCCGTAGGATCGCTCGCTAAAGGGCGCCTAAAGCGTCAAATATTGAAGCATGGTCAAAAGGTGACGCCTTGGGATGAGAATGTGTTGTTATACAAGGTAATGAAAAAATAGTTTTTTTTTTCCAAATTGTTATTCTGATGATATAATTTGTACTTGGAAAAAAAATCATAATAACTGTGTCCTTTTGAATAGTGAAGCAGGATTGTGCAAGGAATCAATTTCCAGTCCAGAAATATTTTATTGACACCAGCTTGCAGCATTTCTCATCCAACACTTCAGCTGCTTAAAATGTTCCATTCCAGTTTAAAAAAGCTCTGAATGAATGATTTTCGACAAGAGCTTGGCTAACCCAATCAAATGTTTAGAATGGAGGGGACTTTGGTCAATGTAGTTAGTTTTAGCAGCAGAGAGAAGGGCTTAAGTCCCCAACTTTTCCTAGTGTTCACTGTTCACACCTCTTTTTTCTCACTTCTCTTTCATACTTCCTCGTTCAATTACCAGCCCAGTGGCAAAGTCCTTCGGTTTCTTCATCTTTTTCAATCTCACTATTCAACAGTCAGATGAGAACAGTGCATCAAAGGCTTAGCTCCATTAGATATTTTTAATTGCTCTTGGACATATCATTTCACTATAGAAAGAGTTCTAAACTCATCTTGGTTGTCACACTTTGGACCATGAAAACTTCAAAAGGCATCAGCCGCTGACATGGATGAAATGAAAGTAAAGAGACACCCACAGTCAGAAAGCACAACGGTATGTGTCATACATTGTTGGACTCATAAAAACAATATTTTGTGACTTTATTTATTTAATTATTTTTTTCAATTACAAAAAAAAATATTTGTAATTGAAAATTACTTATTTGTTGCATGGTATTTATTTGTTCTTTTTGTTTCGTGTTTTTTTAAGAAAGAAAGTGTACTGTCTTTTGAGGGTTTAGGTGAGGGGAAAAATGTCAGTATTTTAGTTCAAAGTTTGTTTTTATTGATTTTTACAATACAATACATTCTCTGCCCCTCACCCCTCACCATCCAATATGGAGAATGACGCCCATATTATCCATTGATACAAAGTAGACTTGCAAGAACAGAACATACATACAGTACTTACAAGCATAAACCTTTAACCAAATACCTAAAAAAAAAAAAAAATTATAAAAAAAAAAATAAATAAATAAATAAAATAATAATAAAATAAATAAATAAAGGAAAACAATAGTAGTGGCTTTATTCAAATAGACTTATCAACATAGTCAAGAAAAGAACACCACATCTTTAAAAATTGTTTTTCCGATCCTCTTAGTGAATACCTAATTTTTTCGAGGCAGAGACAAGACATTATATCTCTAATCCATTGAGTATGAGTGGGTGGCAAGGGATCTTTCCACTTTAATAATATAGCTCTACGTGCAAGAAGAGAGGAGAAAGCAAGGACTTTACACATTGATGATGGCAACCCTACGTCCTCTGGGGCTACTCCAAATAATGCCACCATAGGTTCTGGTTCCAATCTATGCTGAAGAACCACTGAGAAGGTGTGAAATATTGAACGCCAGTAACACTCTAATTTAGGGCATGTCCAGAACATGTGAATTAACGTTCCCTCAGCACATTGACATCTATTGCACATAGGGCTAGTACCAGGAAACATTTGAGCTAGTTTAACTTTGGATATATGAGCTCTGTGTACAACTTTAAACTGTATGAGTGAATGCCGAGCACACATCGACGATGAGTGGACCTGTTTAAGGACACAGTTCCAAGTGTCATCGGAGAGTGGTCTGTCAAGGTCTTCCTCCCAAGCTCTCTTAATATTATTATCCAGGGATGTAGATGCCAGATTAATCATTAAATTGTAAAGAGTAGCAATTGAGCCCTTGGCCAAAGTGTTACATGAAAGGAACCTATCCAGAGGATTTTCGGAGGGTATCGCTGGGAAATCTGGTATAAGTGACTTAACGTAATGCCTTACTTGCAAGACTCTAAAGAAATCTGACCTGGTAAGACCAAAACGTGATACCAATTGCTCAAAAGAGGCAAATACATTATCCAAAAATAAGTCTTTAAAACATTTTATCCCCTTTTGAGAGAAACTCTTAAATGAACCATCCTGCAAAGAAGGTGGAAAAAAATGATTGCGGTACACAGGGCTGAGAAGAGAGGGGTCCCTAAAACCAAATGACTTCCTGAATTGGATCCAAATCCTCAACGAATGTTTCACCACTGGGCAATCGACCGGAATACAAGAGGTAGATTGTAGTTTAGATGCAAGAAGTGCTGGGAGAGAAATTTGCTTGTAAGCATTTATTTCCATGTCCACCCAGGACGGTCTATTGGGCAAAAGATGATAATGCCACCAGTAAAGTGTATTTCGTATATTAGCTGCCCAGTAGTAAAACTTAAAATTGGGTAAGGACATACCACCATTGCATTTAGGTCTCTGGAGGTATACTTTGCGTAAGCGAGGGTGTTTACCATTCCAAATAAAAGAGGAGATAACAGAGTCCAAAGCCTTAAAAAAAGACAGGGGAATAAATAAAGGTAGACACTGAAAGAGATAAAGAAGTTTAGGAAGCACCACCATTTTAATGGAATTAATGCGCCCAATGAGAGAAATCTTTATAGGGGACCATTTAGAGAGATCTTTCTTAATCCGTTCAAGAAGCATGCCAAAATTATGTTTAAAAAGATGCTTATGATGGCGAGTAATACACACCCCAAGGTAAGTGAACTTACTTTTAACTAGTTTCAGTGGTATGTTTGAATACTGAAGTTGTGTAACTATCTCGTTAACTGGGAAGAATTCACTCTTGTGCAGATTAAGCCTATAACCGGAAAACCGACCAAAATTCTCAAGCAAAGACAGAGCTGCGGGTAAGGAAGCTTGTGGGTTTGACAAAAAAAGCAGTAGATCGTCTGCATATAGAGTTACCTTATGGACGGTCTCACCACGGGTAATTCCAGTGATCTGCTGATTCTGGCGTAAGGCGATTGCTAAAGGCTCAATAGCTAGAGCAAATAGTAGTGGGCTAAGCGGACAGCCCTGTCGGGTTCCACGGTGCAAGTTAAATGGCCTAGAGTACAGATCATTGCTTAGGACTACTGCAGAGGGCGAACTATAAAGTAGTTTAATCCAAGAGAGAAAGGTCGGGCCAAATCCAAATTTTTCCAAAACTAAAAAAAGGTACTCCCACTCAACCCTGTCAAATGCCTTCTCTGCGTCTAAAGAAACAACACATTCAGGGATGGCCTGGTTCTGAGAATAAACCACATTAAGTAAGCGGCGAATATTAAAAAATGATTGACGATTCTTTATGAACCCTGTTTGATCAGGAGAGACAATAGTGGGGAGAACATCCTCAAGTCTTGAGGCAAGCACCTTTGCTAGAATTTTAACATCGCAATTGAGCAAAGAAATTGGCCTATAAGACGCACAGTCTAAGGGATCCTTATCCTTTTTGAGTAATAAAGAAATACAGGCCTGGTTTAGCGTTGGGGGAAGAGTACCAGTCTTAAGAGACTCAGAAAAAACAGATGTCAAAAAAGGAACGAGTTGTACAGAAAATTTTTTATAGAATTCTGACGAAAAGCCGTCAGGTCCTGGGGTTTTGCCAGATTGTAGAGAAGAGATAGCAGCTGCTACCTCCTCCTGAGTAATCGGTGCTTCTAAAAGATTACGAACATCCAGAGATAAAGTGGGGACATTTAGTTGGCCGAGAAAATCTTCGATATCGCCCTGCGAAGGGGAGTCAGATGAATACAAAGTAAAATAAAAATCTCTGAACTTGTCATTAATGGTATTCGGATCCGTAGTGACCTCCCCGTTATCTAGACGAAGACCATTTATAATTTGTTTTGCACGTAACCCTCGCAGCTGATTAGCTAAAACTTTCCCGGATTTTTCCCCACTTTCATAAAAGACACTCCTAGTTCTTCTCAAAAGGCCCTCTATCTCATTGGTTGAGAGCAGGTCGAGCTGTGATTTAAGTTTAAGACGTTTCTTATACAGATCTGGCGTGGGAGACCTAGCATATTGTTCATCTACCTTTGAAATGTCATTAGCAAGTGAGATTTGTTTTTCTTTAGAGAGCTTTCTTTTATTAGCACCATATGAAATAATTTGGCCTCTAATATATGCCTTAAGGGCCTCCCACACTGTTAGATCTGAAATGTCCACTGATTTATTAACGTTTAGGAAAAAGGGAATTTGGTCAGAAACAAAGGAAACAAAATTGTCATCTGCCAAGAGTGAAGTATTGAAACGCCAATTCCTCCTAGGGGAGGGCAAATTCAGAAAAGTCAAATCAAGAGTAAGAGGAGCATGGTCCGATATTATAATACTTTGATATGCACAAGACTTAACTCTAGAAATCAAATCGTTATCTAGTATAAAGTAATCAATCCGAGAATAAGAGTGATGAACATTTGAGAAAAAAGAATATTCTCTTTTTTGGGGGTACAAGCGCCGCCATACATCCGATAAACCATATTCAGAAAAATAGGTATTTAAAAAAATAGAGGATTTGTTTGCCGTGCATGGTCTAGAAGACGAACGGTCCAATACTGGGTCAAGGCAACAGTTAAAGTCTCCCCCAAGTATAAGGGAATGTGAGTTTAGATCAGGAATAAGAGAGAGAGTATGTTTAAAAAAACTGACATCGTCAAAATTGGGGGCATAAAAGTTTGCTAAAGTTACATTCTTATTGCACAATGTGCCTACAACAATTATATACCGGCCATTCTTATCTGATACGATATCATTTGGTACAAAGGGTACATTCTTATTAATCAAAATAGCCACACCTCTTGCCCTTGCCTGGAAAGAGGAATGAAAGATCTGGCCTGTCCAGCCACGATTGAGGTGATTGTGATCCGCAGTGCGTAAATGGGTTTCTTGCAAAAAGGCAACCTCTGCTTTGAGCAGTCGAAGATGGGCAAGAACCCTGTTTCTCTTAACTGGATGATTCAAGCCCTTGACATTCCAACTCAAAAATCTCAACTCTCTACCCAAAAGAATATCTATAAGGGGCCAGTAATCGGAAGATGAGAAAAATATTTTTTTTACAAAAAATAAAACAACATAACATCAACAAAGAAAAAATAAACATAAAAGTCATTAAGTCTGCATGACGCCATCCCATATAAAAACCCAACCCACCCACATAATCAACCCACCCCTCAAAGAGCATTACAATACCAACAAAACTACCCACCAGAACTGAACCCTTCCTTATTTCACCTAACCTTATATAATCCTCAGTCCCTTAAAGCAAAGTATCCTCATTATACAGCATACAGATAACATTACCATATAGTATGTTTAACATATGAGCAGAACAATGGCACAAGTTAACTAAATAATTGGTTCACGAAATATGAATACTTAAACATTCGAACAATATAATGAGCTCAGGGCGAGCCAAAATAAGTGAAACTGTGAAAGATAATATTATCCATACAAAAAACTTAGAAAAAATTATTCCCTAGTAAACAAAAATAGCAATCAATCTCTTGCAAAAAATATTTGTGATTAAATCAAAGAGTAGGCCTTAACGAGATACATCATAACAAATCCAGTTCAATAGGAGTATCAGATCAAATACAACAGTCCTACCAAACATTCATTGAAGACGTAGAAATGTCCCCATGATGTAAAACACTTCCAATGAACCGTAAACCGTTTTATAATGTCAGAGGGCTAATAAGAAAAAAAAAAAAAAAAAAAAATTATGTCTCCCTCGTTACGTATAACGTCGTAAGCACACCGCATTGAACGACCGTCAAAGCGCTAAGAGGCACTACGGTGAGCCGTCAAAAAATCCTTGGCCTCGTCCACCGATGCAAACATCTTTTGCTCACCTTCCTTAGTCAGGATCCTCAGCCTTGCGGGGAAAAGAAGGGATGGCTTAAACCCAAGATTATAAAGCTCTGCCATTACCCCACGATATTGAGCGCGTTGTTCCAGAACCTCCGGACTATAGTCATCATAGATGGCGATCGGGTTGCCACGATACATCAACGATCCTCTTCTTTTACGGGCCTCACGTATCACCGCCTCCTTGATCTGATACCGATGAAAACGAATTATTACCGCTCTCGGCCTCCCTCCCTGCTTCGTTTTAGCGATTAGAGCCCGATGTGCCCTATCAAGTTCAGGAGGAGACGGCAAGATCTGCCCGCCCATAATTTCGGACAGCATCTCGGAGAAAAACACCGTGGGCCGCGAACCTTCAACGGATTCCGGTAAGCCAATAATCCTGACATTATTACGCCGACTACGGCCCTCCAGGTCTGCTGTTTTGGCCTTAAGTTTAGCGTAGTTCTCAGTCAAATCAGCACATAGTACCGCTTCCAAAGAGTGAATTCGCTCGCTGAGGTGGTCTGCGTTGGATTCCAGTGAAGCAATTCGTGGTTCATGGTCCGACACTGTAGCCTGGACGAGGTCAAGTTTTGCCTCTAAGGATGTCAAAGCGGTTTTGAAATCGGAAGAAAGAGCGGCTCTGTGGTCTTCCAATAGGCTAGTCAGGGCTGACATGCTAATCTCACCATGAGCCGCAGGGACGTCGTCTTTGATTGTGTCTTTCTTCGCGTGTTTGGTTGATTTAGATGCCATTTTCTGCTTCCGTGTTTATTAAACTTATCTAATTACATTCAGGAAAAAAGATTAGATCGGTAGAGGATTATAAACTGATAACATAAAAGAACTGTGCAGGGAGCACGAGGCAGACGCGACTACTCCATTCGCATCCAAAACCGGAAGTCAATGTCAGTATTTTAGACAAAAAGACATAATTAATTTTCAATAAGAATCCCAGGAGGTATCAGATAGATATGATAAAAGACACCAAAACACACATAAGAGAAAAAAAAATTATCTGGTTCTAAAATATTTTTTTAATATATTCCTGTATATGTACTTTTTTATGTTTTTCAAACATTACCTCTTTTCTGGTAAACTCTTCTCCGTGGCAAGTATATCATTTGAATACAATAATTAAATAACATTAACATTCCTAAAAACATATATTACACTCTAAAAAATGCAGGGTTAAAAAATAACCCAACCTTAACCACGCTGCTGGGTCCCTATAGGACAGAACACACACTGGGTTGGTTTGACCCAAGTGCTGGGTTTTTCCATTTAACCCATATTGTTGGGTCATTCATTTGACCCAACTAGTGGATAAAATTGACCATTCTGCTGGGTTAAGTCTTACTCCTGTGCTGGGTTATTTCCAGTCTCATTGTCTTATTAAAATTAGTTACAAATATTTGTTATATTATGAATGTAAAATAATTACTGTCTCTGTAATACAATAAACCAGAGAGGCATATGTGATTTCATTTATTTATTTATTTATTTATTTAATTCATTATATATAATTATATATATATATATATATATATATATATATATATATATATATTACATTTTTAATACATCTCTTTATTTATTTATTTTTTGTAATTATTACAATTATACAATGTATACTCATTCTAAGTTAAAAAAAAACATAACGGTTGATTAATTAAGGTCTTCATACACCACTGAAAACATAGTGTATATGATATTGCATTTCTGTTAACAGATCCTCCTAAATATTACACAATGCACCTTTAAAAGTCATTAAGCAACTAATTTGAACTCTTATACGGTTATGATTTCAATTATTGAGATGTGCTGATTCATTAAGAATAGCAACAAACATTTAAAATGTGACTAAATATTATGTGGGCCTGAAAAAAAAAAAAGTTTTCCTCAAATTTGACAATGGACGACTCATTTCCATTAATTTGATACACACTGCTTTGTGAATTTAATATGAAAAAAAATAAGGCTTTGAAAGTGAATAATCCAAAAAGTTCCGCAAAGAATGAGAAAGTAACCTGTTGCTGGGTCAAAATAACCCAACAAGATGTTTATTTGTGAATGACCCCCTTACAACTCATTTTACCCAGCACGGGTAACCCAAGAATGTGTTTACAGTACCCCAAACAACCCAACATTTTGACCCAGCACAATCAACACAATTTGTTTACAGAAAAAACCCAGCATTTTTTGAGTGTACTATGTTATATACATAACAAGGTTATGGTTTAGTAAGTTTAGCAAGGTTAAATTAAGTAAATAACAAAAATGAATACGTGACAATAAATCAACAAATATTTGCAACTTTATTCTTAACTTATTAGGTAGATTAGGTAGATGAGGAAGATGACATTGCATGTATTATTCTGAGCACATGTGATATGTTTAGAAATTTCAGAAATATTCTTTGTGTCCCTTGACTCTAATGGTTAAGGGGAATCTTAATGTGGACTTTTAATTGGTCATGCAGGATGTTGTTTATATAAAGTCGTAAACAAGGAAATCGAATAACTTTAAACATTCTGACATGTTATTCAAGCTTATGTTCAATCTGTAAAAAATCCTAGCCATTTAAGCAAAAATCATATTGGATATTTAACTGGTGAATTTCAAAGCTCTTGGAAACAGACTTTAAGATTTCAACAGTGGCTTGGCAGCAAGGCTTTTCTTTCAAACACTCTTTTTAAAATGGCAAAACAAATTTGTGAGGAGTTTAATAATACAACATTTTGATGTCCAGATGTTATCTGCAAGCATGTGAGAGGGCCAGTGAGCTGTAGTGAACAAACACAGTTATAATTTATTTGTAAAAGATGTACAACATTAATCTGCTGTCTATGAATAAATCATGGATGATTCATTGCTTTCAGGAGGTAGTGAAGCTTCTTCTTCTGACATGAGTGGGATTACATACAGTAGAAAAGATTCTGCTTTCTGACTGATGGATAAAGAATTTATCTATTTACTATATAAAGAGACACAAAACTGAGTTTTGAGTGTAATTAAACAATTTATTCCAACTGATGATAAACGGTAAAGCTGATAACAAAAAACACATTGGTAAGTCATTACTCAACATTATTATTATTTTTTTATTATTATTATTATTATTTATTTATTTTGACATGGGATTTACATGGGAATTTCTAGGGAACTCGTGCTGCGTCAATGATGACACTTTGGGGAACGATATGCCCACTTTTCCATGCTGACAAAATGCCTGTTAAGGCACAGCTCAGGACATGAATGATTGGGACCCTGGGGTGGCCGGAAGGTCCTGGCTATAAAACCTCACAAAAGTGGGGAAGACCATTCCGCCACATCATGTATATCTTGAAGGGATGTCCCCGACAATAAAGCTCTTGAAGATCCCATACTTTGTGTGGAATGTGCTCTAACTGGCAGAGTTGAAGGCAGCCAGTGCACCTCATAAGTCTTTGAGACAGCCTCGACAATCCACCTGCTTATAGTCTGCTTGGTAGCTGGGCAGCCCTTGTTAGGGGGCCCGAAGGATACCAAAAGCGTGTCAGATTTTCTCCACAAAGTTCTTGAATTCTCAAGAACCCTGACCGGCCAAAGTAACTGCAACTTCCCTTGTCCGGCTGACACTTGAGGAGGATGAAAGGACTGAAGGACTACTGGGCAAATTAGTGGGTACCTTAGGTACAATACCCAGTCTCAGGTAAAGAATCGTCGGAGACACTTTACAATAAGGTTCATTAGTTAACATTAGTTAATGTATTTACTAACATGCACTAACCATGAGCAATACATTTGTTACTGCATTTGTTCATCTTTGTTAATGTTAGTTCATGAAAATACAGCTGTTCATCATTTGTTCATGTTAGTTCACGGTGCATTAATTAATGTTAGAAAGATTTTAATCAAGTATTAGTAAATGTTGAAAATAACATTAACAAAGATTAACAAATGCAGTATGTGTTATTCATTATTAGTTCATATTAACTAATGTAGTTCACTAATATTAACTAACAAACCTTATTGTAAAGTGTTACCGAATCGTCTTCAGTCCACCTGGAACAAACTCCAAACAGGAGGGAGCAACGGACAAGGCCTGTAGGTTTTCTACTCTCTTGAGAGACGTCATTGCCAGCAGAAACGCCATTTTTTTTAAGGCTAGACTCTTGCCGAGTCCAAAGGCGTGAAGGGTGCCAAGGATAACCTTTCTAGTACCACGGTTTGTATATACTCAGAGTGCCACCCACGAAACAAGTAATCAGATTATGCCTTCCCAATGAGCCACTGTCTAGTGGTGCATAGAACGCAAATATTGCTGCCACATACACTTTAAGTGTAGAAGGGGAAAGCCCAGTCAAGAATCGGTCTTGAAGGAATTCTAGCACTGAAGCCACTGGGCAGTCAACTGGATCCAATTGGTGCTGTCTGGACCACAAAGTGAATGTTCTCCACTTCAAAGCATCAAATTTCCTCGTGGAAGGAGCTCTAAAATTTAGGACAGTGTTCTCCCTCCTGACGGGAATCTCCCACGAGAGGCCATCTAAGAGGGCTCCTGGTAGAGGCCATCTACCAGGTCCGGGCCGGCCAGAGCAGAGCTGCCAGAAAAAGTAAAAGCAAAACCCCGCCCTGGAGAACTCTTTCTAGAACTCACAGGAGCAGAGCAATCAGGGGAAATTAGTACAGACAAAGCCTCTGCCAAGGCTTCCCAGAGGAGCTGGCTGTGTGAGGGGAAAACCAGAGGGGACAATGTGAGTTCTCTTATGATACAAACTGGTCTACTTCCGCCTGGCTGAACTTCCTCCAAACTTCTTCCTGCCTTGACAAGATGTCTGCTCCCACATTCAGGTGTCCAGGGATGTAATTGCCCTGAGAGAGAACAGCTTTCCCTGGGACAACAGGAGGATCAGATGTGCCATTGTACACAGAGGGCGTGATCTTAGACCCCCCCCCCCCCCCCCCATGGTGGTTTATCTAAGAGACCACCAACGTATTGTCTTTTGGAACTAGAATATGATGGCATCTGAGGTCTGGGAGAAAGTTCCTCAAGGCAAGCAGAACCACTCACATCTTTAGTAATTTATGTACCTGCAGGACACATCTGTTGACAGTATCATCCAATTACAAAGTGCTCCTAACACAGGGCTCTGAGCCAGGAACATAATGACTACTATATATATATATATATATATATATATATATATATATATTTGTGCTGTCAAACGATTAAAATATTTAATCGCGATTAATCGCATTAATGTCATAGTTAACTCACGATTAATCGCACAGTTTTATCTATTCCAAATGTCTCTTGATTTCTTTTTGTTACATTATTTTCTCATTTTAATGCTCTTGTCAATATGGAAAAGTGGAAAAGTGGAAAAATTATTATTGAAAATAACATTGGAATAGTGTTCAATTCCACACTAACATATATAAATAATCTCTCACACAATGTAACACTGTCTATCAATAAAAGGGTGAAAGAAATACTGATGAGGTCCTAATATTGGTGAGGGGGCGGAGAATTCGCATCATCTGTGTGTGTTTGCTTGGCCATCATCAAGTGGTATTTCAGACTGAACGTGCTGGGATGAAGATAGCTCAGTTCACAACGACAAAACACAGATCACTTGGTCTTGTCAATGGGACAATATGGCAACTTTTTAAAAGTAAACTTTCCATTCAGAATCTTAGGGCATCCATTTCGGCGTCTCGCGCTCGTCACCCACTCAAAAGTAACGTTACTTTTTGGCCTGCTCGCAAGCCGAAACGAGTGTGTGCGGCACAACACGTCCTTGCGCTGCGCTCTGAAACCATAGACTGTCTGAAACCCATTCATTTCAATAGCTTGCGCCGCGCGAGGACGTTTTGTTGCTTCTTCGACCAAAGCGCAAGCGGATCTAGACCGGAAACAAAACAACAGGCACGCCACAAACACACGTTTCGGCTTGCGAGCCAGCTTTGAGTGGATGACGATTGCGAGATGCCGAAATGGATCAGGACGCATGCCGCGTCCTGTTGCAAAAGCATGTGAAAAAACGACAAAGTTTGCTAGGACAAACAGACCGTTAATCGCGCGATAAAAAAAATAACGCTGCTAAAATGGGTTTGCGTTAACGCCGTTAATAACGCGTTAAATTGACAGCCCTAATATATAGTGGGACACATTGTGGCTCTTTAATTAGTAGTGAGGGTCCACTACTTGAGTAGTGAGGGTCCAATCAAGTACAGAACAGGGGGGACGGTATAAAAAGGAATTGCAGTCACCTCTTGCGTGTACTTGCCGTCTGAGTGTCGCGTCATTGATCGGGGAACACCCCTTCTGGTTTTCGTAGTTGTTTCCGCTTTGAGGTAAGTGCTCTTTGGTTGGTTAGTGAACATGGATGCGGGATTGTGTATAAGTGATTGTGTTATTCTTAGTTTCAGGATAGTTCGCAGTTGTTGCCTCTCTTGCGGTCCTGTGTCTCATGATGCTTTGAGATAACGCGTGTGTGCGTTGACTGATTAGTTAGCACACAGATGTGGGATTTGTGTATGCGTGGATGGGCGACGGGTTATGAACTAAAGGTACATGAAACTCATTCTGTCATATATTGCAATTATATGCTTATGTTTGTATTTTAGGAGTAATGGACGTGCTGTGGCGTCTGGTGGGCAGCGCTGTTTGACGCTGATGCTTGTATCTTTAGATTATCTCTTATAACAAACTCTCTTTCCAACACGTGTATGCCTAGTCTAAGTGTCTTGTGTGTCACTGTGATCGCTGAGTGTCTTCTACTTCTTTTAAATTGTGTCTTTTTTGTATATTTATCTTTTTTTGTAGTACATTAATTTGTCATTGGTTGCTTAACTAAAAGTTTTAATCTAATTGGTTTACTGTGTCATTGTTTTGCAGTATTGTATTTGTTTGATGTCTGATTTACACCAAAGGTGCTGGTAAAAGGTCAGTGAGATTAATAGTCCCAGTGGTGGCACCAAACTCTGACTTTCATCAGTGGTAGTATAATTTTTTTATTTGTTTGTTTATTAGTCTCAATGTGATTATGTGTGCATGTTTGTAGCAAGTCCTTGCTGTGTATTGAGACCTGTAATTTTTTGCTTTCTTTACAGGAGCCGATGCTTCAGGGCAGGCCACTAGTAGGCCCTTACGTGCGGTGGTGGGGGGCTCGTCACAGAGTGCTGTGAGGTGATTGCTGGATTTGATTGCAGTGTGTGTCCTGGTACTTGTACACTGGATGCTGAGTGATATAGGAGCCTTGTGCTCACTGAAATTCGTATATCTGCCATTAAGCCTCCATCTCCTGCCATCTCCTTTATTTCTTGGTCTCTTTGGTCGTGAATGTTGATGACTCAGTTTTATCTTATGTCTTTTAAAATTGATGTGAGTATTGAAATAAAACTTTTGTACAATTAGTATCCAGGTTTCTGGGCCTCTTTTGACAAATCATGTTCTTGTGTGTCTCTTGTGTAAAATGTTTAATCCATAGGATTAACATTTCCCTGGTAAACAGGGTGGCGTAGTCATGCCTAAGTTAGCGGTGGCATATCTACTGTATAGTTGCTCCTCATGTCAAGGATCATCACATGGCATTCTTCTTCTGAGGTAAATTCAAGTCTTATTCCTCACAAGCGTGTCTTCTTCTTGAAAAGCAGTAGTAGAGTTACCTGATGAAGCTGTGCGTAGGACCACAATACAGATAATGAGCTCAGACGATAAAGATTGTACCTCTCATTGGTTTTATAAGGATTACATAAACGGGGAATATTTGTTTGTTTTTATAGACATGTATGCATTAGACACACATTAACTATATAAAAAAGGGGGGAAGAGGAAGGTAGTGGGGAGTGGAAGAGGCAGAACAAGGTGAGTAGCCTGGTTAAAACCAGACCATTCTCAGTTGTAACTGAGTTATGGTCTGGCAAAGCATCATAGACAAATCATTTCCAGAGGGGCGTCACCAACAGACGTCGCGGGTAGACCTAAACGCAATCAGAGCGATGAAGGAGATGGCGTATGCAGACCGGCGGCCGGCAGAGAAATATCTCCGAGTGTTGTTCTTTGCTCGGTTTTTAACAAAAAGGAAACTTTCAAATCGCTTAAAGGGTTAGTTCACCCAAAAATGAAAATTAAGTCAATAATTACTCACCCCCATGCTGTACCAACCCCGTAAGACCTTCGTTCATCTTCGGAACACAAATAAAGATATTTTTGATTGAATCTGAGAGCTGGATCACTCTTCCATTGGCTTCCTAAGGGACTGGCTCTTGACGGCCCATAAAGTCATTAAAGAAAAGGTTTAAATATTCCATGTGCCTACAGCGGCTCAATTATAAGTTTATCAAGCGACGAGACTACTTTTTGTGCGAAAAAAACATAAATAACGACTTAATTCCACTATTCCATTACTTCCTTATGGGCGTATGCACGAGAACTGAGACGGGGACGTTCTCATTCGTCTACTTCTTGTTACCGGCTGCTCACCGCTTAGGAGTTTTACCGCCCCCTACCGTAAAAAGTGATATTTGATGACAGCATCCATCTTTGTAATGTAGGCTACAAAATCTGCTTCAACATCCCAGCGCTGTCGTCATTGTGTAAAGCCCGCCCCAACGTTTATGATTGGTTCCACGATTTCGACGGATTGGAAATGGACTTGAATGAGCTCTTTGCCAGACTAACTTTCAGGGCAAATGTAAATTTGCCGGAAGTGGTCTGGGTTTTCCCAGGCTACGAGATGAGGGGAGAGGAGGAGAAAGTTTAAGAAAATGAATTCAGAATAGGAGAGGGTGAAAAGATGGGTAAAATGGAAGACTATTTAGAGGACAGACACTTTTTGTGTGTCTATAGTATTTTACAGTTTTGATAACAGCATTTACTTTTAGTAAATACTTTACTTGAAAAACTGCATAGTCCTCACAATATGATACAGGACTGTTAAATCGGCATTAATGTGGATGGTTTGTTAGTAATCCTATTTCATTGCCATTCACTTCCCATAGTTTTGCTAGATGTTATGGCTTTCTAGGGATTGCATTTAGCTCCTGAATATGACCCACAACACAAGCAAGTAATCTTTCCTAATACCTTTTACAAAATCAATGAACAATTCTGAGGTCATACCTCAATTTTTACACCACACTAAAGCTGTGGCTTATAATCTTTTCTTTTGGAATCCATAAGCACACATAGATTGTGGTTAATCCTGAAAAGCACATGGATTTTTTTTTCCTGAGGCTCATTAAGCACCTGCGCTCTCTGCCTCTCCACAGATGTTTACTTAGACACAATCAACTTAAAGAAATCTTAAAATCAAGAGGACGAAAAACTTACTGAAGGGAAGAGTATGTGAGTATTTGTATGTATTTTTACGTTAAGAAGAAATGGTTCTACCACACGTGCATTTACTTATTTTTCTATAGACACTGAAACAAACAATATGGACATATTGAAAGCACTAAAACTATCAAAATTTAACAAATTTAAAGAAGTACAAATGAGTAAAAATTTATGAAAATTAAAACTATGGCATTCATATTGTTATTTTATTGTATTCAGTTGTCATATCA